>NC_073313.1:16702087-17002087 GCF_027595985.1 Sorex araneus
GAAGGAAGAAAATAAGGGAGGGAGGGAGGAAAGAGGAGGGAAGGAAGGAAGGAAAGAGGAGGTTAGGAAGGAAGGAAGGAAGGAAGGAAGGAAGGAAGGAAGGAAGGAAGGAAGGAAGGAAGGAAGGAAGGAAGGAAGGAAGGAAGGAAGGAAGGAGAAGGGAGGGAGGGAGGGAGGGAGGGAGGGAGGGAGGGATGGAGGGAGGGAGAGAGGGAGGGAGGGAGGGAGGGAGGCAGGGAGGGAGGCAGGCAGGCCTCCAGAGCAACAGTATAGCAGGCAGGGCACTGTCTCGCCCATGGCCAAGCTGGTTTTGATCCCCAGAACCTTTCCTGGTCCCTGAGCCCATCAGGAGCCTGAGCAGAGCCAGGCATGAACCCTGAGCACCAACCAGCTGCGGTCCCCCGCTCCCCACTCCAAAAAAGAGGAAAAGAAGAAAGAAGAGGCGGGAGGAAAGGAAGGCAGGGCCTGGACCCAGCCCTGCACCGCGCTCTCAACTCACCAGGTCAGGAGACAGGCCGAGGCCCCTCAGAGCGCGCACGCTGTTCTGCGTGGGTTTGGTTTTCTGTTCTCCGGTAGCACTAAGCTGAAAAGAAACGGGTCACGGTGTACGTCAGCATGATGGCCAGGTCCTGCTTCGGAGAGGCTCCCCTTCCGAACCTCACCTCCCCCGAGAAGCCCACCTGCGGAACCAGGCTGACGTGGATGCTGCAGAAGTTCTCCCGTTTGGCCTTGAACTGGAACTGCCGAAACGCCTCCACGAACGGCATGCCTTCAATGTCACCGATGGTGCCACCCAGCTGGCAGAGAAAGAAAGACACGTGTTGGCCCAGGGCCCGCACATCAGCAGAAACTCCCCCAGAGGGGACGCGAGACCGCTACCGTGCCATTTGTGACAGCAGATGCCTCTGGCGGCATCGCCAAAGGGGGAGAAGACACAAGGACAGGAGGCAGAAGAAAGCCCAGCGGGTGAGCGCCGGGTGCCGGCACGTCCAGAGGGGAAGAGAGCGCGAGGTCAATAGCACTTCCAGAATGATCTTCCGAGCCGTGGCGAGGTGGGCTAAGGGAAGCAGACGCATCAGGTGTGACAAATTCCAGCAGTGGGACCCTTGGAACTGCGGGGTCAGGAAAGTGCTCCCTCCACGCCAAGTGCGGCGGGGACAGCGAGGGCCCTTGGCAGGCCGGTTACCTTCCATCTCACCCGAACTCACACTCTCATGGTTTTTGTTTATTGGTTTGTTTGCTTTTGGCTTTTTGAGTCACAGGGCTCTGCACTCAGGAATCACTCCTGGTGGTGCTCGGGGGACCCTATGGGATGCCGGGGATCGAGCTCTGGTCGGCCTCGTGCCAGGCAAACGCCCTCCCCGCTGTGCTATCACTCCAGCCCCAATACTGTCATGTTTTGTTTTGTTTTTTTAAAAAAAAAATTTAAGGGAGAGGGTTTAGGAAAAGAGAAAGAATTAATAAGCAAAGAAAGAGACACTAGAAAGATCCACACCACAGAGGGACAAAGAAAGGCAGTTTCCACCAGCAGTCTAGCTGCAAGGTGGACCTCAAATCCAGGAAGAATGATCTCTCTTATCACGTGCTCTCGCTCCCTGTCTACACACACACACACACACACACACACACACACACATATACGCATACACACACCACACACATATACATACACATACACACAAATATACACACACATACACACATACACACACATACACATACACGCATACACACACCACAGAAATATACATACACACATACACGCATACACACACCACACACATATACATACACATACACACATACACATACACACAAATATACACAAACATACACAAACATATACATACACATACACACATATACACGCATACACGCACCACACACATACATACACATACACACATACACATATACGCAAATATACACACACATACACACATACACACACACACGCCCCGCTGCCTCGTGTCTTCCAACAGGCCCCACTCGGCCCCACTCTTCCTTCCTGCCCAGTCAGTATATGCCCCGCCCGTCCTGTCTCCTCTTTCTCCTTCAAACTGGGGGGCTGCACTGCCCCCCAGTGACTGACTCTTGCTCCCACTGCCACCTCCCAGTGAGGCCCACCCCGGCTAGTAAGTGTGCACCCCAGCTAGGAAGCCCAACTGCGCCACCCTGTCACTGCCATCCCGCCTCGTCTCCCAGCACCCTGCACGCAGCACCGAGGGCCATGTCAGTACTTGGAGCAGGGGCGTCTTGGGGTGACCTTGCTAACTACTTGCGAACTTGAACTGAGGAAACAAAACAGATGGGGACCTGCTGATGGAGCAGGCGTCAGGCAAGCACAGGAAACCCTTACTAACGGTATTGTTAACCAAAGAATCTCAGTCAATAGCAAAAAATGCGAAGAAAAAAAACAAAACAGCATTCTAATATTCATGTTTCCTAGGTAGAAAAGAGAAATATAGAAGATCTTCCTGTGAAAGAATGACGCTTGTGAGAATTCAACAAACATCGCATACAATTAAGAAATGAGGGGGGAAAGGGGTGGATGGAGCGATAGCACAGCAGGCAGGGCATTTGCCTTGCACACAGACGACTTGGGTTCAATTCCCAGCATCCCATATGGTCCCCTGAGTACCGCCAGGAGTAATTCCTGAGTTCAGAGTCAGGAGTGACCCCTGTGCATTGCTGGGTGTGACCCAAAAAACAAAAAAAAAGAAAAAAGAAACAGTGCGGGGGGGGGGTTTTGACATGTGTGTATGGGCTCATTAGCCACAATGAACCAGAATTTAATAGAAGGGGGGAAATTGGAAAACTCCATGTTTGCATTTTAACAAAAATATCTAGGGCACCAGGAAAGAGGCAGGAAATCTCAAAAGGGAAATGTTGTCTTCTCCTGCCCTCATGTGGCCGATTCTGGTATTGCAGCTCTGTAGTTCTGGCCCGTTCTCTTATCAACGCTGTGATCAGACAAAATATTACCAAAATAGTCCTAAATTCAGTAATTCCCTGAAAAACAGGAAACGCAGCACCCACAAAAATATTTTAAAGTCAAACCAAAGTTGAAACTGAAACTACAAATTATGAGATGTGCAGATAGGCTTCACTTTTTTGCTTGTTAGTTTTTGTTTTGTCTGGTGTCAGGGGTGCTCTGGGGACCGAGCCATGACAAGAACAGAACCCGGGACCTCACACAGGCAAGAGCAGTGCTCTACCCTGAGCCGCACCACCCACTCCCTGCCTTTTATCTTTTAAGTAAAGGAATTCTTTTCACTCGGGGGAGGGAAGGAGGGAGGGAGGGAGGGAGGGAGGGAGGGAGGGAGGGAGGGAGAGCCCGAGAGATAGTCCAGCTGGTAAGTCTCCTTCTTGCTTTGCATGCAAATGACCTGGGTTCAACCCCCAGGTTGTGATCAATCAGGAGTGATCCCTGAGCACCGAAAAGAGGGGGGGAGGAGGGAGGAAGGGAGAGAGAGAGAGAGAGAGAGAGAGAGAGCACAGCTTTGAGCCCCTGCAAGTGGAATAAGAAAGAAGGTGGCTCCGCTGACTGTGGTCAAGGCCACCCCACAAGAGGATCTTGGAGCATTTTCAACGTTAAAACTCAAAGGGCCAGAGCGACAGTTAAGGTATTTGCCTTGCATCGGGCTGACCGTGATGTCAGCACCGTGGGGGTGGCCGGAAAAACAAACAGAAAACTACAGTCAGCTTTGGAATCCTCTAGAAAGCTGCATGGCACACAAACACAATCGGAAGTGAATCCACGCGCAGAGCTGGAGAACACGGGCTGCTGCGGACTCCTGGGCAGTTCCTCCGAGTCCATGAAATTGACCGTGGGGATGACGGAGGCTGGCGAGCCAGAATCCGATGACAGGGCCCTGAGAGCCTGAGCAATGAGCATGTGGGGGACTAAAGTCCTGTTTGTCAGACAAGTTGAAAAGAATGAAAAAGACATTTTGGGCATTCCTCATTATTAGCTCTCAGGTCTAATATTTCTGCTTTCTAACTTTGGTGAAGAGAAAATTCTGTCTGAGCTGGCGCTAAGAATTCTTGATTGTGGAGCTGGAGCAATAGCACAGCGGGTAGGGCGTTTGCCATGCCGACCCAGGTTAGATTCCCAGCATCCCATATGGTCCCGAGTACCACCAGGGGTAATTCCTGAGTGCAGAGCTAGGAGTGACCCCTGTGCAGAGCCAGGTGTAATCCAAAAAGAAAAAAAAAAGAATTCTTGATTGCCTTCAGCACGTGAGACCTTCAATATCCGCTGCTGGATGTCGTGTGTGTGTCTTTGGGAAATGGTGGCTTGCGTGAGTCACATGTGCCGCCCCGGCAGCGAAACAGAAAAACTTTGTTCATGAATGACTCTCAAGGGCTGGAGCCATAGCACAGCGGGTAGGGCATCTGACTTGCACGCAGCCGACCCGGGTTCATTTCCCAGCATCCCATATGGTCCCCTGAGTACCGCCAAGAGTGATTCCTGAGTGCAGAGCCAGGAGTACCCCTGAGCATCGCCACGTGTGACCCAAAAGCAAAAAGAAAAAGAAAAAGAATGACCCTCAAGAAGAAAAGTGAGAAGAGAAGAGCCTGCCCTGGCACTGGCAGACTGGAGGGGTGGGGTGGGGTGGGGCCAGGGGGCAGGTGGTGGGAGGGAACCTGGGGACACTGCTGGAGGGGAGGGTGTCAGGGTGTCGGAACACTGCATGACTGAAACCCGATCACGAACAGCATTGTCGGGGTCTCTCTCACGGTAATTCAATTTTAAAAAACACGTTAATAGGGGATGGGGGAGGTTGCAGGAGGGATGCTGGGAGCATTGGTGGTGGAGAATGGGCACTGGTGGAGGGATGGGTGCTCAATCATTCTGTGACTGAAATATAAGCACGGAAGTTTACAAATCTGTAACTGTATCTCACGGTGATTCATTTTTTTAATTTAAAATAAATACATTTTTAAAATAATAAAAAAGTAAATATGGAGGCTGGAGCGATAGCACAGCGGATAGGGTGCTTGCCTTGTACACGGCCGACCCGGGTTTGATTCCCAGCATCCCATATGGTCCCCCGAGCACCGCCAGGAGTAATTTCTGAATGCAGAGCCAGGAGTAACCACTGAGCATCGCTGGGTGTGACCCAGAAAGAAAAAAAAAGTTAATAATAAAAAAGAAAGACTCTCGAACTAGAGCTAGAGAAATCAAGGGGTCAGGGTGTTCAGAAGGGCCCTTGGGGACGGGATCGTGCAGGGCTAAGGTACTTGCTGGCATGCTGCTGACCCCAGTTCAACCCTGCACAGCACTGGGAGGGACCCCTGAGCCCAGAGCCAGAAGGAGCCCCCAGCACCAGCACAGGGCGTGAACCAGCGCTCCTCCCCGGCCCCCGGCCCCCAGAGGCCCTGCGTTCCATGCCTGGAATGAAAAGTAAAGTGTAAGTCGGGGTGAGGGGGAGAGTTGAAAGGGTCCCATGGACGAAAAACTTGGGTGGTAAACCAGGTGCTGTATACTGTCGCCTGCAAACAGATGAACTCCAGCCATTATCACCTCCGTGAAAAATGAAGAAATGCAATAATGACTGAAAGCGCTATTGAGGTGAGAGTATGTGCTGAGGAGAGGAGAGCGGAGGGCAGGGGAGGGGAGGGGTGGGAAGGCAAAGAAGATGAACAAGGAAGGAGTTCATCTACATGACCATTTGAAGTTCAGACACATGACCACTGGAAACTCTTTCTGTATTAAGACTACCTGTATTAAGAGAGGACTATTCTTTCACCGACAAAAAATGAAGAGAAAAATGTCCCTGCAAAAGTGAAGAAAGAGAGCGCTCAGGCTTGCTGGCCAGGCAGCTGCTGTAAGAGCCCCAAGTTCCTAACCCGACACGGCATGGCCCCCCGTGCCGCCCGAGTGCCAGGAGGGTTCAGCTTAGAAAGCTGCTCATGGGGCTGGGGCGATAGCACAGCGGGTAGGGCGTTTGCCTTGCACGAGGCCGACCCGGGTTCGAATCCCAGCATCCCATATGGTCCCCTAAGCACCGCCAGGGGTGATTCCTGAGTGCATGAGCCAGGAGTGACCCCTGTGCATCGCCAGGTGTGACCCAAAAAGCAAAAAAAAAAAAAAAGAAAGGTGTTCATTACTTTGAGCTCAGGAACCAGTTCTCTGGGGATCCTTCACATGTCCCCTGTTGCTAGGCCAGCAGAAACTAGTAAGTTAAGGTTTTAGCTACCACCATAAAAATACATAAATTAATCAAACAGAATCATGAACAACACTGTAACTGCATCTCATTGTGATTCAATTAAAATAATCAACCAACCAACCTAGCAGGGCCAGAGACATAGAGTGGGTAAAGGCTTGCACTGCACACGATGACCTGGATTCGGTCCCCAGCACCCTAGATGGTCCCCCAGGAATGCCAGGAGTGAGCCCTGAGCACTGCTGGGTGTGGCCCAAACACCAACTCCCCGCAACGTAAATCAGAGCAATTAATTTTAATACAATGATTCATGTGACTCAGTATCTCCAAAGATTCCCATCTCAACCAATCCCCTTAGTGTCCATTTGCAGGGAAGTTCGCACCCGTCCCCAGCGGTGCTCAGAGGCACAGCCCACTCCGTGTCCAGCGGTGGCGCCCAGAGGTCCTTGGGGCACACTGTGGCATACAGTGGGGCCCGAAGGGAGAGGTGGAAGCAGAGTAGGCTACACACAGGATGCCTTAGCCCCGGGACTATCTCTTCAGTTGTCACCAGTTTGGGTTTCAATTGAATCACAGTGCGATACACAGTTACCAAGTTGCTCATGATTGAGTTTCAGTCATATCATGTTCCAACACCCATCCTTTCACCAGTGGACATTTCCCACCACCACTGTCCCAAATTTCCCTCCTAGCCTGTCGCTACAGCAGACACTTCTCTCCCGTCCTCCCCCCCACCCCGTTTTGGGTCCTATGGTTTGCAATATGGGTAGTGCTGTAGCACTGTCATCCTGTTGCTCATCGATTTGCTCACGCGGGCACCAGTAATGTCTCCATGGTGAGACTTGTTGTTACTGTTTTTGGCATATCGAATACGCCACGGGGAGCTTGCCAGGCTCTGCCATGCAGGCGGGATACCCCTCCATAGCTTGCTGGGCTCTCCGAGAGGGACGGAGCAATCAAACCCGGGTCAGCCACGTGTAAGACAAACGGCCTACCCGCTGTGCTATCGCTCCCTTTCCTTCCTTTCGGCACTCAGTTCATGTCCAGAGTGACCCCTTCCATCTATTAGTCACTGTGGCCCCTTCTCTGCCCGTGATAGTCTCTGAAGCCCAGTGTTTGAAAGTCCAGTGCTTCCTTCCAGCGCCTTGCGAGTGCCCCGGCGTGGACGCGAGCGTCCCCAGCACAGCATCATTCACCACTCAGAGGGCCGAGACTAGCCTCACTCAGTGCGGGCGCCAGAAGCTCTCCCGCCACTCACTGGAGAGGCAGCACTTTCCCTAACGCTGCCGGCCCTGGTTCAATCCCCAAGACCCCTGGGTGTGCACCATAACCAACCACCACCACCACAACAACAAAAAGTATAACCTAAAATTCCTGGCCTCCGATCCAGCCCAATACTCCAAGGCCTTCATCCAAAGACTACGAAAAGACTCACTTGAAAAGATTTTTGCACCGTGTGCTCAGAGCAGCGTTACGCATGATAACCCGAACACGGGGTCAACCGAACTTCCTGCTTGGGGCCCAGGCTTTGCACGCCGGAGGCCCAGGCCGGAGCCCCCCACCACATGATCCTCAGGGCACTGAGCCCAAAGGAGCCCCTGAACACCACTGGGTATGGCCCCCAAACCGAAGGGGAAAAATCACCTGCAGCCAGAGAGGTAGCACAGGGTTGAAGGTACCTGCCGTGCTGAGCCCAAGTCGCACCCGGCACCGCATACGACTCCCCCAAACAGGACTGGGAGTGATCCCTGAGCACTGCCAGGTACGGCCCCCAAACCCCCGCATGAAGAACATTTTGAAACCCATGCCTCCTTCTTGGCTCCCCTGGCGCGGAGCTCCGACCACCTCTGGGGATCTGCAGGGGCTGTTTCAGGACACCCCGTGGACTCCAAAACCCAAGGGGACACAAGTGCTCCCCTGCCCCATCAGGGACCTGCCCCCGGTCCGTGGCCCAGGTTTTGACCAAGTGCCACATGGCGGGTGGGACCACGAGCATGATCCCGGCTGCAGGACTCGATCGTGCGCACGCCTGGATCCAGCCTCCTCGTGGTGGAGGGAGAAACGGACGGGAAAGGCCGCCCGGTGACGGGCACTTCTGCACCTGCGCACTGGGACAAACAGGACTCACTCGGGCACCCTCGGACCCGTCTCCCCAGCCGCCACATCGGATCTGGAAGATCATCTATACCCATCTGCTCCCGCTGATAATGATGACATTAACAGCTAACATATATTTATAGGGTGCTTCCCTAAATGCCAGGCATTGCCAAGTACTTTATATAATCGCATTTAATCCTCCTAACTACCCTGTTATTACCATCTTGTTTATGTTATAATTGTACATTTTATCATCGCGCTATAGAGGAACACATTGCAGCTTCGAGAAAGAACTTGCCAGCAGGCGTTTGCATAATGACTAATGACTGGTGAGCGTTTCCGATCGCTCCTACACTCTTGGTGTAGCCACTGACTTAGCGCCTGCTCGAGAGGAGCACTGAGGGGGAGCCTGAGCCCGAGCAGAGGTGAGCACACTGGGGCTGGGCCAGGCCGTCTGGCTCTGCACTCTCCCGGGGGTTGGCGGGGGAGGCAGGGCGGTGTCGGCAAAAATGAACAGTCGGACCCTAGGGCACTTCTCAGCGCACCAGCTGCTCTCTGGGCGAAGAGGACGGGGCTACGGTCCCCACCGTGCACGGGAGGGGCGGGGGGAGCAAGGGGCGAGTTCACATCTTACATTCTAGGGCCAGAGCAAGGGGACAGGCCAGGGCACTTGCCTTGCATAGGGCTGAGCCGGGTTTGATCCCCAGCGCCGTACAGGGTCCCCTGAGACCCGTTAGGTGTGATCTCAGAGCACAGTCAGGAGTCAGCCCCGAGCACTGCCAGGTGTGGCCAAACACACACACACACACACACACACATCAAAGTGGAAAAAAAATCAAATACATTCTGGGGCTGGAGCGAGAGGACAGGAGTTGCGGCCATGCAGACACCCAGACAAGGCTGGCCCTGGGCGCCGCATACGGTTCCCCAAGCACCAGCAGCTGTGAGCCCGCCGTGCAGAGCCAGGAGTCAGCCCTCAACACGGCCGAGTGCGGCACCAAAAGTTCAGAACAGCAAGAAAATACATTTGTAAAAATGGCATGCTATGTGTTCTCTGTTTCAACCGTGGCCACTTCTCTCGCGATCACCTCTAAGTCACCTGCCTCAGCCTCTCTCTTGTCAATGTCCTTTGCAAATACTTACCAAACAGTGCTCACCGCAGGCATTCCATAATGGGTGGACGGGGCGAGCTGCCAGCTGCCCAAGGTCAGGCTGTGCCCTGGCCAGGCCAGGCTTTGCACCGGGGGACCCCCGACACTGACTTTCAGAGTGACTGTTTCTCTCTGCAGGTCACACCCTCCCCAGGACTGCTGACTGTGTGATGCCGATGGCGCCCACTGGCTGGTGAGCAGAAGGCCCCGCTGTGCTCCAGCCTCTAGCCCAGTGCCTGGCGAGTGGTGAGTATTTGTCACGTCCACAAAGACGCAAGTATATGAAGAAAAGTCTCACGCTTACCTCGATCACGCAGATCTGGGGCGCTTCTGCTTGCCCATCCACGGGGATCAGGGACTGATTCATCACCCATTCCTGGATCGCATCTGTGATGTGGGGGACAACTGTGGAGAGAAGCGAGAGTTAGCATGGTCCTGGGTGCAACAGAGCCTGCCGCTGTCTTCAGAAACAGCTCCCAGAGACGCTGAAGGCCAGCAAGGACCCGGTGCCCGCAAGTGACAGCCCCCCGCAGCCAAGGCTGAGTGGGAACAACACAGTGCCACCCACCATCCCGGTTCATTCCGGCTTATCCCCTGCCAGTGCAAGGATCTGACATGACTCAAGTCAGCTGAAGAGACCCAAAAGCGCCGACTCTGTGTGCAACCGAGTCCCAGGGTGCTCGGAGGAAGGGGGGCCTGGAGTGGGAGCAGGGGCGCCTGTGCGGGCCGGAGGATGCTGTGCATGGGGGACGCTCCGGGACCACGTGGGCAGAGCGTCACGGTCACTGTGGGGCCTGGTCCGGTGTAAGGCAGCAATACCCCCGCCCCGTGCCTGGGGGACACTCGGAGAAGACCCCATTGTGGCAGAAGCCTGAGCCACGTGACCCCTTTTAGCAACTCCAGAGCAGGTCTTTCGATGGCCATCCACTCCGGTCTACTTCTTGGCAGTTTCCACGAAGAAGGTGACTTAGCAAGGACAGGACAAACTGGCGAGAGCTCAGTGGGCTGAGCCAAGATAACGTGTGGGCGGCGCAGGGTCCCTCACGGCGTGATGGGTGAGGACTCTCAGGGTCCCTGAGCACCACCGGCAGTGACCCCCAGGGCCAAAGCTGAGAGCAATCAAGAGAGTGTGAAACCGTCACCATCAGCCCAGCAGGCACAACCACGTGATGTGACATGTCAGGGAGGGGGGCCGCAGAGAGTCAGGGGCTGGCCTCGCACCAGCTGAGACAGGCTCAAGCCCCAGGAGGGATCTCTGAGTGCAGAGCCAGAAGTCTGGGTGCAGCCCCCCCAAAAGAACGAAAACAACCTTAGGAGGGTGCCAGGTGGTTGGTTCTCTTTCAAGAAAAAGAACATTACTACCCAAAATTAGAGAGAGAGTGTGGGGGAAATTGTCTGCCATGGAGGCAAGGGGAGGACTGGAAAGGATGGGGGGTACTGGGGACATTGGTGGTGGAGAATGTGCATTGGTGGAGGGATAGGTGTTCGATCATTGTATGACTGAAACTCAAGCATGAACGCTTGTAATGGTATCTCATGGTGATTCAATAGCACAGCAGTTGGTTATTTGCCTGGCAAATAACCCGCACGGCAGAGCCTGGCAAGCTACCCATGCGTACTGGATATGCCAAAAATGGTAACAAAAAGTCTTACAATGAGAGACGTTACTGGTGCCCGCTCGAACAAACCAATGAGCAACGAGATGACAGTGACAGTGATTTTATTTTACAAAAAAAGGAATAAATAAAAAGATGTCTCAGTAATAGAAATATTTTATTATCACTGTATCACTGTATCACTGTCATCCCGTTGCTCATCAATTTGCTCGAGCAGGCACCAGTGACGTCTCCATTGTGAGACTTGTTGTTACTGCTTTTGGCATATCGAATACGCCACGGGTAGCTTGCCAGGCTCTCCGAGAGGGGCGGAGGAATCGAACCCGGGTCAGCTGCATGCAAGGCAAATGCCCTACCCGCTGTGCTATCGCTCCAGCCCATTTTATTATAACAATTTTTAAAAAAGAAAAAAGAAAAAAAGCACCACATGGCCGGGGAAAGGCTTAGTGAGAAGAGGGTTGTGCCAGGAGGCCTCCACGCCGAGTGCCCCCAGCACTGCCCTTCCCACACGCCCCCTCCCCCGTGCAAGGAAAAGGAATGGGCCAGATGAAAGACTGGCAGCCGCCAAAGCAAAACAGATCTGTGACCAGATCGGGCTGAAATGATGACGAAACAGATTTCATCAATAAACGCTCACAGGGAGGTGCTGGGGAGATGGCCGGCCAGGCTGACGGGCCGCATGAGGGAACCGTGTTTCGTACCCAGGACCGCCCGATTCCCTACCTGCTGAGCTGGAAGCTGACCTCAGCGCCACCTGCTGGGGCTCCGAGTGAAACCCAAAATTGACAAAAACAGAAAGAAACTCATCTCTTAAGAAGATAAAAGAGGAGATGGGGACAGAGGACATGTACAGAAGATAAGGTGCTTGCCTTGCACATGGCTAACTGAGATTCAAACCCCGGCACCCCATATGGTCCCCTGAACCTGGCCAGGAGTAAGCCCTGAGTACCGAGCCAGGAGTAAGCCCTGAGTATCACCAGGTATAACCTAAAACCCAAATACCTATATGTGTGTGTGTCTGTGTGTGTCTGTGTGTGTCTATGTGTCTGTGTGTCTATATTTTCTATTGGGGGGGCTTTTTAGAGGTGTCACACCCAGCACTGCTTAGAGGTTCCTCCTGGCTCTGCACTCAGCAATTACTCCTGGCAGTGCTCAGGGGACCGTATGGATGCCGGAGATCAAACCCGGGTTTGGTTGTGTGCAAGGAAAATGCCCTCCCTGCCGTCCTATCACTCCGGCCCCTAGAAGCAGCTTGATTCGGACCAGGCAGACCCAGTGGAGTTCTTTCAGACTGGGTCCAGAACAAAGGCAAAATGGGGACTTTAGATTCTGGGATGCCGGGGATCGAACCTGAGTCCACCGCATGCAAGGCAAACGTCCTCCCCAGTGTACTATTGCTCCAACCCCCTCTATGTATTGCCTAAAGGAGACGGCAGATGGAGTGACGAGGACATTGGGGAAACGCTGGCCCAAAGGCAATGTGAAGGGTGGCCTGGGGGGCTCAGGAGGAAGGCAGTGAGTGCCGCGGCCGAGCGCGGCCTGCTCTCAGTCTGGAACCTGCTGCGGGCGGAATGGGCTACCTTGCACTGTTTTCCCCAGGAAGTCGCCACGCCGCTCCTTGTTGATCACATGCTGGTAGATCTTGCCAGTGGTGATGTTGTTGTCCTTGAACAGGTTGATATCCAAGAATCTTTCATAATTCCCGAGGTCTAGGTCAACTTCTCCGCCATCGTTTAAGACAAACACTTCACCTACGATAGAAAAAAAAAAAAAGGCTGTGCACGTAAGGATCTGTTTCTGGGAAATTGCTTTTGCAAATGCGAGCACATTCTCCCAAGGAGCTGCGGACATTCTAGCAAAAAGCACAGGCAAGACTTAGTTATCAGCTATCTTCTCTCACAGAGTCCTTATTCCGGTGAGAGCACCGCACAACTGAATTCTAGCCATGAAAAGGCAGCAGAAGCAGTTCCTTTTGGCCCCTGTGGCCAGAGGCATGAGTGTGGTGAGGCTTCAGAAGTGTCCTTGGCTGTGGCCGAGGACTGACACCCCACAGGGTCCCCAGAGCCCGCCAGCTGTACTTACTCCCTTAGCACAGAGCCAGGTGTAAACCCTGAGCATCGCTGGATGTGGTCCCAAAAAAATCAAATCTAAAAGGAAATGTAGGATGTAATAAAAGGTGCTAATCAAGTCTTGGAGTAAGGATAAAAACCTTTGATGACGCTGGAGGCAAGTGGACACTGGTGGAGGGCGTGAAACCAAAGAACTGGCCAGTGGACTGCCGTGAAACCAAAGAACTGGCCAGTGCCAACTGCCACCAGCAGATCCGGAAGCTGAACAAAAGCAGGCAGATCATCAGGAGAGGGATATGACTGTCCGTTCCCGAGACCGGAAGTCAGGAAAAGCCCCTGGCTAGCCGCTGGGCCTCTGAAGGGCTGTGCGCGGGGGAGGGAACCGTGGATGAGGAGGAGAGTTCTGAGGCTGCTGTTCAAGGACAGCGTGAATTTAGCAAGACACAGCGTCCCACGCATCACACACCGCCTGCACCCCAAGGTGAAGAGGAATGTGCTGGAAACCTGCCATCCTCCCAGGTCACGGACACAAGCTGGAGCAAATCAAGCTCAGAAGATGCTCTTGGCTGACCCCGCGCTGGGAGGAAACACGCTGGAACAAGGAGGAGGAAGTGATCAAGAGTTCAGAGAGACGGGGCTGGAGTGATAGCACAGCGGGTAGGACATTTGCTTTGCACACGGCCAACCCGGGTTCAATTCCCAGCATCTCATATGGTCCCCCGAGCACCACCGGGAGTAATTCCTGAGTGCATGAGCCAGGCGTAACCCCTGAGCATCACCGGGTGTGACCCAAAAAGCATAAAAGAAAACAGAGTTCAGGGAGAAAAAGACCAAGAAATAAAGTCTGTTCTCTTGTCGGTACGCAGTGTCCTCCATAAATTCAATAAAATCAGACTTGGCCAAAAACAAAAAAGAAGAATGCATCAGGGAAAATGCTGCTGTCTTCTTATGATATTTTCTCGGTACTTATGGAAATTCTGTCTTCAAGCCTTAGCTTTTCCAGGATGTGGAAAATAGCTCAAATAATGAAGCACAAGCCTGCCACGTATTGGTCCTGAGTTCAATCCCTGCCGTGGCATAGCTCTCCAAGGACCACCAGGTGTAGCCCTGTGATGACCCCCAAGCACTGCCAGACCCAAGGTCTCCTGGAAGTGGCCCCAAAATGTTTTCTCACAAAAATATTGCGGGGGCTGGAGCAACAGTCCAGCAGTCCAACAGTCCACTTGCCTTGCATGCAACAGACCCAGGTTCAATGCCTGACACCCCATAGGGTCCCCAGAGCCCACCAGCCATGCTCCCTTAGCATAGAGCCATATGTAAACCGTGAGCATCGCTGGATGTGGTCCCAAAATCAAATTTAAAAGGAAATGTAGGATGTAATAAAAGGTGCTAATCAAATCTTGGATTAAGAATAAAAGCCTTTGATAATGTGAAGGTAAGCAGACACTGGTGGAGAGCATGATGATAGTGTTATAGATCTTATTATTTTTTAATAACCTATTTCAAGTAAAGGAAATACGTGGTAAGTAGTTACAAAAATGTCTATACTGAAAGGAATGTTATATACCCTAAATTCTATTATTAAAAGTCTCATCATGGAGACTAGAATTTTTTAAAAAAAAAATTAAAATCTTTAAATCTTTGACCCTGAAGAGCCTCTAATGCAGCACCATTGGGAAGAACGAGTAAAGAGAGGTTGCTAAAATCTCAGTACTAGGATGAATGGAAACTTTACTGGGCCTGCTCGAGCAAATTGATGATCAAAGGGATGACAGTGATACAGTGAAATCTTTGATAAGTACAATTGGGAATAGCTAATGAGTCAGGAAGAATGGAGGAGAAAAAAATGTCTTCCTCTCACTTCATGCCAAATCAAATTCCACATATGCTAGCAACGTGGAAGGAAGTCCGGGGGAGGCTGAAAGTGCTATGGAGAAAATATAGGCTCAAGATTCCCACAAGAGTGCTGAAAGTAGACTAGGGACCAAACAGGGATGGCCACTTACTACCTGTATTGCAAACCGTAACACCCAAAAGGAGAGAGAGAGAGTAAAAGGGAATGTGCCTGCCACAGAGGCAGGGGGATAGGGTTGAGGTGGGGGTGGCAGGAGGGATACTGGGAACACTGGTGGTAGAGAATGGGCACTGGTGGAGGGATGGGTACTGGATCATTGTATGACTGAAACGTAATCATGAAAGTCTGTAAGTCTGTAACTGTATCTCATAGTGATTCATTAAAAAATATTTTTAAAAAAATTTTTAAAGCAAGAGGAAAAAAAAAGATTCCCGCAGAGAGAGAAGGTGGGAACCACAAAGGAAACAGGGGAGGCATTTAATCAGGCCAAGGTAAACTTGTGCTGCATCTAACAGCTAAAATTCAGCCAATTTTCACAGTGGAAAATATATCACAGCGGGTAGGGCGTTTGCCTTGCACGCAGCCAACCCGGGTTCAATTCCTCCGTCCCTCTCGGAGAGCCAGGCAAGCTACCAAGAGTATCTGACCTACGTGGCAGAGCCTGGAAAGCTCCCCATGGCGTATTTTATATGCCAAAAACAGTAACAACAAGTCTCACAATGGAGATGTTACTGGTGCCTGCTCGAGCAAATCGATGAGCAATGGGACGACAGTGATACAGTGGTCCAGTGATAAAGGTTAATATACCTCAAAGTATTCTTGGAAACCCTAACGGGGGGAAAAAAGCTCCAAAGGACAACAGACCTCACACACCCTAAAACCTCAGCAACTTCCAGAAGAGTGACCAGTTCCTGAGGCAGCCCCCATCGTTGTAGCTGAGGCTCCTTGAGTGTCCCTCCAAGTCACAGGAGGAAGAAGAGAGCCCCACCTAGAGAAACTATGCCGGGGCAGCAGCCAGGAACAGCCAGACCACGGCAGGCCATGCTCTTGTGCTGAGCGTTTCGGCTTCAACAAGACGGGCCACACTGACTAACAGTTTGTACTGCCAAACACACCACACGCTGCAATGCAAAGACCAACCTCTCTGGGTTATCCAGGCCTCTCAGGGTTCCCAGGATGCAGGACTTTCACTTTCCAAAGCAGGGAAGTGGCAAACCAACTAGGAGGGTTAGCAGGCAAAGTCCAAAGTCAAAGGGGAACTGCACCAGGAGGGAGGGCGGCAACCTCTGACAGGCATGCAGTCCACGGCTGGACTGAACAAGCTAGTCACGGAAAATGAAAATCAAAGAAACCTCAACAGAAACAACGCGGGCTCCGAGACGACTGTTGCTTTTCCTCTTGGGTTTAGAAAGGTTAGAAAAAATCCACAAGCATATCTACTTTTCATAGGGCCATCTTAGACAAGGATGAGGAGGAGAGAGTGAGACAGAACCGGGGGCTGGTCAGAAAATCTGGAAGACAAAGACAGAGTTGGAACGTGGCAGTTTTCAGATTAAAGAAAGGTAATAGAGAGGACACTTTTCATATATTAGGAGCTGCACCAAAAGCACCCCAGAGTCAAACATACTCTAAGTGAAATCACAGGCTAGAGCTGGTCACAGCTTTAGGAAGCTTTTTCATTCTTCAGCAAATTTCAAGAGACTATCAAGAGCCTCAAGCTTACAAAAAATTTAAACCTTTGGGATTTCAGAGTTAGTTATAAGCAATGGCTAATTGAAAAACCTTGGACAAGGCACATTATTGAACCAAAAGCCTGAGAAACACACCTAACCTACACAATGATCAGAAATTCTGCACGTAGGTCTTTATGTTTTAAAAAACCTTCATTGGAGAGCAGGAGACACAGCTCGACCGCAGAGCACTTGCTTTGCATTCGGGTTCAATCTCTGGTACCGCAAACACACACACACAAACACAAAAATTAATTTTAAAGGTGTCATCACAGCGTTGTTTATAATCTCAATACACTAGAACACCGTTTCTTTAACTGCATGGCCTGTCCACTCTGGCATAGTATAAAATATATTAAAATATACAGAGCATACTGTTTGGAAAATCGGAATGATTTCAAAGGCCAGGGAAATTCTTCAAAGAGCTGGAGCTCGTGTTTCATATGGAAAAGCCTGGGGTTTGAGGCTGGGGTGCAATCCCCAGTACCCCCAGCACCGCTGGGAACCACCCCCAAGTGAGGATAGAAACTGAGAGCCGAAGGGCATGGCCCCCAAACAAACTGAAAATAAAAACAGTGATTGTCAGATTCGAGTCATTCCAAGTTCAAAACCAAGTGAAACCTTTTCACAGTGTTAGAATACTCGAGAGCAGAACCTGCAAGGGTTTCCCTTGGGGAGGGAGAGTCTAGGGGGCCCCCAGGGGATCTGCTCCTTTGCCTGAGAGCCGGACACACTAGATAGTACACTGGGGATTTATTCACTTTCCTGCTTGTATATAAAAAGTAAAATTAAAAAAAAACAGTATGTAGGGGACTGAGTGATGGTTCAACAGGCTGAGTGCTCCTGGCCCGGGGTCTGGCCCCAGAAGCACAGAATTCCCTGAGCACCTCCAGGAGCAAGCCCCAAGTCACTGCCAGGTGTGACCCTCCCTCAGCGGCCCCCAAAAAAAACAGTATATAAGAGGCAGGGGTATTAATGTTGGTCACATCTCTTTGTGACCAACCCAGGCTCAGTGCCCTGCTGGCACCACCAGTTATGGGCCTAGAAGCTCCTTAGCACCACCGGAGTCAGGGGCTGGAGCAACAGACCAGCGGGGAAGGCATTTGCCTTGCCTGCTGCAGACCCAGGTTCGATCCTTGGTATCCCATATAGTCTCCTAAGCACCGCCAGGAGTAGTTCCTGAGTGCAGAGCCAAGGGTAAGCCCCGAGCATTGCCTGGAATGGCCAAAAAAAAGTGCAAGGGGCTAGCTCTGCAATTCCAAGCAGTGGCCTACTAAACTCTGAGCACTGCCGAGGCCAACAGCACCGCACCCCAGTGCCCCTGAGCACTGCTTGGCGGGCCAGTAGCGCTTGAGAGAGAGCACAGGGGTTAAAGCCCTTGTCTGCCTTGCAGACCCCAGTTCAGTCCCCAGCACTGAGCGGTCCTTCATACATAGAGCCAGAAGCACCCCCCAGTACCACTGGGTGTGGTCTAACCCCCCAAAAAGTTGGACCAGGGAGATGGTTCAAAGGGCTGCTTCACAAAGCGTTGTCCATATTCTGGAGAATGTACCCACCGTGAGAACATTCATATATTCATGACATATGGTGCAGCAGCTCTCTCCGGGAAGTTATGCCAAACGTGGCTGGGGAAATACAGAGCAGAAGCATGCTACTAACCCAGGACTTGGGGAGGGCAGAAGGGGTCGCTTTCCTACCGTGTTCGTAAGGTGAAAACGTGCCAGCATCGATGTTAATGTAGGGGTCGATTTTGATGGCGGTCACTCGGAGTCCACAGGACTTTAGGATGGTCCCAATGCTGCTGGAGATGATTCCTTTCCCAATGCCAGAGATGACCCCACCGGTGACCAGGATGTACTTCATTGGTAGAGGAAGAATTGGGTGCTAACACCCAGAGACAATCTGAAACTGAGCAAATTAGGGATCTGGAAAGAGGAAACATTGTCTTGCTTTTTGTTTGTTTGTTTTGTCTCTTTCCCCCTCCCCCCCAGCCTGGCTGTCTTCACCGGGGCCCCTCGGAGAGGGTGGGTTGAGTTTCCCTCCCCACCCCGAGCAGAGCCACCACAGCCAAAGACCTCTGAAACCCAGCCACAGTCATGTTTGAGGCCCCTCTCCACACGTTTGGACGAGCCCCACACATGAAGGAAACGGCAGAGGAACCCAGGTGTGTGGGACCCAGGGCCAAAATCTCCAAGCCTGCTCAGATCAGGACTGGGCCTCTTCCGCCCAGATCCCCCATTTTCCAGCAGCTAGGCAGTCACACCCAGAAACTGCCCCCCCCCCCCGGTGTCGTGTAATCCCATCAATGGCCAACATCCAGAGACTATAAAACCAAGCTCCCGGAAGTGACATCTTATAGCCTAGTTTTCCCTCTTAGAGAACCTGGCAAGCTACCGAGAGTTTCCTGCCCACATGGGAGAGCCTGGCAAACTCCCCATGGCGTATTCATATGCCAAAACCAGTAACAATGATGGGTCTTATTCCCCTGATCCTGAAAGAGCTTCCAATGTGGCACCGTTGGGAAGGACAAGTAAAGAGAGGCTGCTAAAATCTCAGGGCTAGAACGAATGGGGACGTTACTGAGACCACTCGAGAAATTCGACGATCAACAGGATGATGATGATGACCTTTTAAGGATCAGACCTGGGGATGCTTAGGAGATGACACATGCCAGGGGCCAAACCCTGGGCCCTCACATGCAAAGCACGTGCTCAGTCCTTTGGGCTATCTCCCTGCCCAAGACAACATACTCCTAAAACTGTGAGCAGAGTGTGTTATCCCAGAATCACAAAATCACAGAATGTTAAACCTGCAATTTTCAACCATCAGGTATAAAGAGGTTGAAAATCTAGGACTGGAGCAACAGTCCAGGGCTTTTGGCACGGAACAATCCCAGCTTGACCCCTGGCACCACACTTCCCTGAGCACCACCAGGAGTGGCCCAAACCTGCGCGCCCACCCCTCCCACAAAAAGAAAGAGATTGACAATCAATCACTGACCTAAACGAGTAACTGAAATTTAGAGCCAATGCCATCTTCCAGACCCTGAATTTTTTGTTTTGTTTTTGTTTGGAGGCCACACCCAGCAGTACTCAGGGCTTACCCCTGTCTCTGTGCTCAGGAATCACTCCTGACAGGGCTCAGGGGACCATATGGGGTACTGGGAATTGAACTCACGGTGGCCATGTGCCAGGCAAGTGCCTTAGTCGCTGTCCTATCTCTCCGACCCCTAAACCTTGAATTTTTGGAAGCTGTCACTAGCTCCATGGGCCTTACTCACTCAAGCAACAAACTTCATTAGGAAAAATCAAGCTTTTGTTGGTGGCCCGGGATGGACCTTAGTGGCAGAAAGAACGTTTGGCGTGTGGGAGGACCTAGGTTTCTGGAATGCAACCAATGACTTTGTGTGATAATGATGTCAAGTTCATTGGTCCTGACAAGCAATCCCTTCCCACCCCGCAAAAAAAAAAAACACTGGAAGTTTGCCACAAGTGGGGGGAGAGGGCAGTTAGGATAGAGAAGGGAGCACTGTGACAATGATGCTTGGAAGTGATCATTCTGGATAAAAACTGAGTGCTGAGAGGAGGTAAAGGATATACATGATAACCTTGCAGTACCTGCATTGCAAACCATAATGCCCAGAAGAGAGAGAGAGAGAGAGAGAGAGAGAGAGAGAGAGAGAGAGAGAGAGAGAGAGAAGTGCCTGCTGCAGAGGCACAGGGGATGTAGGGTGGAAGGAGGGAAACCTGGTGAAGGGAGGGTACTGGAACAATGGATCACCGAAACCCAATCATGAACAACTTTGTAACTATGCACCACACTGTGATTTAACTTAAAAGAAAAAAATGAGCTGATGAGTCATAAAAGGTATGGAGGAGCCTTTAGCTATCTATGACGAAGTGACAAAAGCAGACTGAAAGGGCACCACATCGATTTGACGCTGCTCTGACATTCTGGGAAAAATAGATTAGACAGGGAAGAGATCAGAGACTGTAGACATGCAAACGCCCCATTTAAGTGTGAGACACCCCCCCCACACCCAGCCACCCACAGACACACACAACAAAAGGGAAGGAAAGAGGGAGAACAGAGCAATGGGTGTCAGGCTGCAGGTAGGGCCCAGGCCTGGGAAACTGCCCGGTGACCTGTGACCATGGGCACAGACCTTCATAGATTTCTCCAAGCCCACACACGGCACACCCAGTGCAAGCTTCAGTGGAACCTATGGACTCTGTGTGAGAATCATGTGACCGTAGCCTGCCGCTCTTAACAAACACGCCCCTCCAGTGCAGGATGTCGACAGTGGGAGAGGCCAAAAGCCAAGGGGGGGGCAGGAGGAATGTGGGAGCTCAGTACTCGGTACTGTCTGCTCAGTTTGGCTGTGAGCCTCAAATTTCTCTAAAATAAAATCTCTGTTGAAAAGAACTCCATATTCACATACACCGACATAAAAAAAAAGTCACATAAGTGGTCGTGAGAATTAAAAGATAGTACAGGGGCCAGAGCAACAGTACAGTGGGGAGATTTGCCTTGCATGTAGCTGACCCGGGTACGATCCCCAGCATCCCATATGGTCCCCCGAGCACTGTCAAAAGTGACCCCTGACTGCAGAGCCAGGAGAGTAACCCCTGAGCATTACCAGTGTGACCCAAAAAGCCAAAAAACAAACAAAAACAAAACCAACCACAAAAGTACAACGGGTGGGAAGCTTGCCTTTGTATGTGCCCAATTCGGTCCCCAAGCACCCTATCTGGTCCCCCAAGCCCGACCAGAAGTGATCCCTGAGCACAGACAGGAGTAAGCCCTGAGCACCACTGGATGTGCCCCCCTAAAAATTTAATTAAAAAATAAGAGAGCAGGGCCCAGAGCGCTAGTACAGCGGGTAGGGTGTTTGCCTTGCACACAGCAGACCCGAGTTCAATCCCCGGCATCCCATACGGTTCCCCAAGCACCAGCAGGAATAACTCCTGAATGCAGAGCCAGGAATAATACCTAAGCATCAGTGGGTGTGATCCAAAAAGCAAAAAGATAGATAGAGAGAGAGAGAGAGAGAGAGCGCAAAGATGTAACTCAGAGGTCCACTCACCCCCAAATTTTGGTCTATATGTTATATCTAGCCACTGTCTGTTTTGTATAATCCCTAAACTACAAGTGGTTTTAACCTTTTTATGATGGAGAGAGCTCATGGCGCATTAAAATGGCATAAACTTCAGTGTCCTTTAAATCAAGTGTCATTGGCACACAGCACCATTGACCATTCATCTGAGGCTGCTTTCTTACAATGGCAGAGCTAAGTCCTGCAAACAGTCGGCCTGAAATAGTCACTATGGGCTGGAGAGATTATATAGCAGGGAGGGCATTTGCCTTGCACACGGCCGACCTGTGTTCGATCACTGGCATCCCATATGGTCCCCCAAGCACTCCCAGGAGTAATTCCTGAGTGCATAGCCACAATGACCCCTGAGCATTGCTGGGTGTGACCCAAAAAGAAAAAAAAAATCACTATCTGGCCTTTTCCAGAAAATGCTGGCTGAGGCCTGGCATGTAACATACAGGCCCGACAGTAACATATGGGATGTATCTAATGAAAGTTAGCAATTACGTCATTGTTAACAGCTGCAGGGGAGCAAAGGCATCACAGTAAGATGCTGGCCTTGTTCACAGCTGACCCAGATCAGATCCCTGGCACCACATGTGGGCCCCTGAGTCCCGCCAGGAGTGATCACCAAGCACAGAGCCAGGAGTAAGCCCTGAGCACCACTGGTTGTGGCCCCCAACCAAAATAATAATAATAACTGCAGGAGTGTTCAAGACATAGCACAGAAAGCAGGGCGCTTGCTTTGCATGTGGCCAGCCTGGATTCAATCCCTGTCTTCCCCGTACGGTCCCTGGAGGACCTACTAACCATCAGGAGCGCATTCCTGAATGCAGGGGCAGGAGTCAGCCCTGTAGATGGCCAGGTGTAGCCCAAGGTCAAAACAAAATAATAATAGCAATTGAGGTCACGGAAGAGCCTGGCAAGCTCCCCGTGGCATATTTGATATGCCAAATACAGTTCAATAACAGGTCTCATTCCCCTCACCCTAAAAAGAGCCTCCAATCTTTGGGAAAGACGAGTAAGGAGAGGCTGCTAAAATCTCAGGGCCGGGATGAATAGAGATATTACTGGCGCACACTCGAGTAAATCGATGAACAATGGGATGACAGTGATACAGTGATACAGTGAGGTCTGGAGGGACAGTACAGGGGGCAAGATGCTTGCCTTGCACATGGCTGCCCTATGGGAGTCCCTGACACCATGCACAGTCCCCTTCCACCCCACAGAGTGATCCATGAGCACAAATATAGGAGTAAGCCCTGACTACTGCCACATGTAATCCCCAAACAAAATACTACTAGTAGTAGTACTACTAACTGTATCCCCCTTAACGAAGCATGCTGAACACTAAGTTTTTTTCATCGATTTTGGCATGCCAGAAAAAAATTATGACATAAGCAATTATTATTTGACTTCCCTTCAGCTATTTGATTCAAGACTTTGTGTTTTAGTGGCAGACAAGAAGCCCAAGGCTACTTATTTGTTTTAATTTGGGGGGTTTCTTTTTTTGGTTTTTGGGGTCATACCTGGCGATGATCAGGGTCACTCCTGGCTCTGTACTCAGGAATCACTCCTGGCGGTGCTCAGGGGACCATACGGGGTGCTATGGATTGAACCCAGGTCAGCTGCATGCAAGGCAAACAGCCCTATCCGCTGTACTAATGCTCCGGCCCCTTGTTTTAAATTGTAAGTACTATTATTTTATTATTATTTTGGAGCAGATGTAAGGCCTTTCCATCCTTGTCATCTCATCAGGCACCTGAAAATAGGTCTTAAGAAGATTATTTGTGGGGCTGGAGCAATATCACAGCGGGTAGGGCGTTTGCCTTGCACGCGGCCGACCCGGGTTTGATTCCCAGCATCCCATATGGTCCCATGAGCATTGCCAGGAGTAATTCCTGAGTACAAAGCCAGGAGTAACCCCTGTGAATTGCCGGGTGTGACCCAAAAAGCAAAAAAAAAAAAAAAGATTATTTGTGTACACATGGGTAGGCAACTGAGTAAGACCACTAACGAAAATACAACTGCAAAAGAGAGTAAGGGCCGGGCTCCACAGCTCAGCAACAGGCAGCTTGCTTTGCATGTGGGAGGCTCTGGGTTTGATCCCCAGCATCTCCCCCCAAACCTAACAAAACTTGTAAGTTTAAATCCCTCTACCGGGCTGGAGTGATAGAACAGCGGGTAGGGCGTTTGCCTTGCACGCAGCCGACCCGGGTTCGATCCCCAGCATCCCATATGGTCCCCTGAGCACCGCCAGGGGTAATTCCTGAGTGCAGAGCCAGGAGTGACCCCTGTGCATTGCTGGGTGTGACCCAAAAAGCAAAAAAATAAATAAATAAATAAATAAAATCCCTCTACCGCTGTGGCACAATTTTTTGCTTTGTTTTGTGGGCTGCCTCTGACGGTGCTGGGGGTCACTCCTAGGGTGCCCAGAGGCCCACACTGTGCCAGGGTTAGGGGCCAAGGCTCACGTGCAACGCATGTGCTCGGCCCACCAAGCGATCTCCCAGCTCTGCAATTCACTTTATTGGGGGGGGTTGTTGTTGGGGTGTTTTTAGGGCCTCCCCCGGCAATGCTCATATCTTACAGTGAGGAGTTACTCCTGGTGAGTTCAGGGGACCATATGAGGTGCCGGGGATCAAACTCTGATTGGACACATGCAAAGCAAGGGCCCCGCCCACTGTACTATCTCTCTGGCCCTGTAATTTATTTTTTAACTTGGAAATTAAGCACAAATACAATCACATAGGATTTCAGTTCCCCTTTGTCATTTTTTGGGGGTTTTTTTTGTATTTTTTTTGCCTGCCCTCCTCAAAGGAAAACCCATTCTGATTCTGTAGTTCCCTCAATACTTTGCAGAAACAACCCTCAAAGTGTCTTCGTTTCAACTCACTCCCTGCAGAGCTCTGGCTGCAGTCCTAACCTGCGAGCCCTTGGTCAGAGGGAGGAAACTGGAGTCATCCCAAATATGCGTCTCCCACTCCATCCCAGGCCAAGCCCGGCTGAGCCTCTGCCTTTCTCTACACCTCATTCTTCTTCACTAGCCAAGACTAACCAGAACCAGATTTGGCCTGCAAATTTCTCAATTTAATAGCACTTCCCAGGGGCACCTGAATATTCATTTCTAGGCAGTCCTATTGGCTTTGCAGGAGCAACTCCCTAACAGCTAAACCCCCCCTTCCTTTCTGTGTGAGCTTTGGACCCTCCCCAGAGCCTGCTGGGAGGGTCCCAAGCGCCTGCTTCGGCACCCCACGGAGATCACTCCTCCTTGGTTCAAGTCAGCAAAACTAAAGAACATTATTGCAAAGGGGACCTTCTCATGAGAAAGCTCATCAAGTGATGTGTAAAAAGCTCAGAACTTTTCAGCTAAGAAATGCTTAGGTTCCATGAACCCGCTGTGTTTTCTTTTAATTAAGACAGAGCAAAGGTCCACCAATATATTACTTCGTAGGTTGGTTGGGCTATAGGCAAGGACTAGTTTTCTCTATTTTCAAAAGCAGGAGTTACCGTTATTCATCAGCACATCAAATATTTTTTCAAGTCCTTCTTGGAAATGTTAAACCTCCTCCCAAGGAGACACCGAATTCTTTCCACTTATTTTCAGCAGACAAGTCTGTCTGAAACAGTTTTCAAACTGCAGGAAAAGGCAGCCTCTTCCAACTATTTCCTTCAACAGGGTAGTTTTTCCCTTGTGAAAATCAAGTTTTCATTTCTCTTCCACGCAGTGAAGTGCAGCCAACGGACTGCAAAATCGGAGTGAATCCAGCTGTGCTGTCTTCAGTCCAATGCAAACAGTACACGAGCCACCTTTGTCATTTTAAATTTTCTAGAAGCCATGTTTGAAAAGTTGGGTTTTTCTTTTTTTTAAAAAAAATGAGATACTAATTTTCAACATCCGACTGAACCCAAAGGATTCAAACATGCGATCACCTTAATAACTACTCGACTTAAGAATTTAGGAGTGAAATTTTAGTCAATCGCTCTCCCCAACGTGCAACTGGGAAATGGGGTGCCTGGCCGTCGTCACCTCGAAATCCCAATTCGCGCCTATCTGGGGGAAAAGAAGGCCCCCGAGCAAGTAGAAACTTCAGGCACCCAGTTTATCAGACACCCCGTTTTTCAGACACCGCGTCTCGGAAAAACGGCGCGTCTCAAAAAAAAAAAAAAAAAAAGAAACGCGTCTCAAAAAACGGCCGTTTCCAAACCAACGCCACGCACAAAAGGATATTTGCTGATGGCTTGCACTGTGAAGTTATGGAAGCGGCCGGATTAAGTACATTACAACCGAAATTCAGACGGGGGAGGGGAGCCCCGCGGGACTCGGACCCGCCGCCGAAACGTGGGGCTCGGTCCCCGCGGGGGGGCCGCGGTTCTCGGGCTGAAGAACGTGTCGAGTGCGCGAAGAGCATCCCTTCTGCGCGGGCTCCGACCCGTGGATCTCGGCCAACCAACTTCTGGGTTTTTGTAACTGACGATCGCCCGGAGGAAGCGACTTTGGGGGCCGCCGCGTACCTGGGCGCCGCGGCGGTGCGGGGGTCGCGGGAGCCGGAGGCGGGGGGGGAGGGCAGCCCAAAGGCCGTTAGTCCGCGCGCGGGGCTTCACTTCCGCCAACGCCATCTCGGGGCTCTCCCGGGCTCCCCCAGCCCGGGCCCGAGTGGGGCTGGGGTCGCGGCGGGCCCGAGCGCTCGGGGGTCGGGAAGACGCGGCCCGGAGCCCCGACGGCGCCCGCCCCGCACCCGCACCCGCGCCCCCGCGTCGCCCGCGCGCCCCGCCGCCCTCCACCCCCGCAGCCGCGAGGGGACAAAGGCCCCCGGGCCCCGCGAACGGCCGGAGGCGGCGGGTGGCGGAACCCCGGGGGCCCGGCCCCAAGCGGCAGTTACCTGCGTGGCAGGGGCGGTGACCCCGGGAGTGGCCGCGGCCCGCCCGGCTCCGCCTCGCCGCCAGCCCAAAGCTCACCTGTCGGGCCGGCCCGGATTGCTGGGGGGGGTCCCCTATCGCCCCCGCCTCCGCCCCCTCCCCGCCGGCCGCGCCCGCACTCGCCCACCCTCGCCCACCCCGCGCCCGGCCCCGGCCCGCAGGGTCCCGCTGACTCACGCCGCGGAGCTGGGGGTCGGCGGGCTGTCGGGGTCCGCTCGCGAAGCCAGCGTTCCCCGAGTGCTCCCCGCCCCCTGGCGCAACGCCGCCGCCGCCCCGGGCTCGCTCCGGGCCCGGCTCCGCCCCCCGGGCTCACTTCGGGGACGCGCGGGGCCAACGCCAAGTTCCCGGCCAGGACGAGGCCCCGGCGGGGTCCTCCCGGCCGCCGCTCCTCCCCTCGCCCGCCGACGCCGCGGGTCCCCACAGCTGCTCAGCTGGGGCGCCAGGAGGGGCAGGAAAATGAACGGGGCTCCGTCTTCCCGGGGCTCCACGGCTCCCCGCGCGCGGGGGTGTCGGTGGGGGGAACGCGGTGGCTCCAGTGTCGCGGAGGCCTCCGAAGGCCGGGAGCCGAGGCGAGAGAGAGAGCAAGCCACCAAGAAAGCACGCCGAGCCTTCTCCCGGTGACTTTTGGTTTGTTTGCTTGGGGACCACACCCGGCTCCTGCTCAGGGCTTTCTCCTGCTTCACTCCTGGCGGGGCTCAGGAACCAAGCCAGGCCGGTCAAGCGCAAGGCCCTTAGCCACTGGACTATCTCTCTAGCCCTTCATGGGGCTCTTAAAAGTCCGAATGGTGTTGAAAAAGGCCAGGACACTTGGGAAGATGCAGGGACGAACTCACACAAACCCCAAGGGGGTTAAGGTTGCTGCAAACAGGGGCTGAGGCTTGTTCTTGAAAACCAGGCGGACCCTCCAGAGCATTCTGAACACTTTCCACAGACACTTGCCTTCCGACAGGAACACAGAATGAAAGCCAAGGAGGAAAAGAAAACTCTGGGACTAGAGTTCTAATGCAGGGGTTAAAGCACTTGTCTTGCATCTGACCCCCGTTACATCCCCAGGTCCACTCTGGCCACTGCCATGAGTGACCCCAGAGCACAGGGCCTGGAGTAAGCTAGCTCTGAGCACGGGCGGGTGTGAAGACAAAGAAGGAAGCTGAAAGTTAGGAAGGAAGTTAGGAAGGAAGGAGGGAGGGAGAAAGAGGGAAAGCAGGAAAGCGAACAAGCAAGCAAGCAAGACTGTATAATATAGTATCACAGTGTATGTAACATTGTTGAAGATGGGACAGCCCCAAAGGCTGAAAGGTTGATAGCAAAATTCACCAAACCGAGATTTTTGCCCCAGCAAGATTACAGGGCAGTGTTATGGAAGAAGCAGGCCAGAGTTTTGGAATAATGATGTCAACTTTTAGGAAAATGAGCCCAGAGGCTTTTTGTTTTTTTAAGAGGAAACACATTTGGAAGAGGCTGGAAGCATAAAAGACTCTGATTTGTTCATGAAACCACAGAGGCCCTGGAAAGGATGTTTGCGGAGCAGAGAGCCAGTGTAATGGGCAGGAGGGCTGGCCTTGCATACAGGCGGCTGGGGGCCGATCTCCCGGAGAAAAGAAAAATGTTTAAGGGTTGACAGGGATGTCATAGGTAATACCTGCCAAGCTGTCATCACAGTTCAGTATTCCCTTTCCCTTTGACAACCTGCAAAAATATTATGTTTTTGGTTTTTTGTTTGTTTTTGCTTTTTGGGTCACACCCAGCAATGCACAGGGGTTAACTCCTGGCTCTGCACTCAGAATAACTCCTGGCAGTGCTCGGGGGACTATATAGGATGCTGGCAATCGAACCCGGGCCAGCCATATGTAAGGCAAACGCCCTACTCCAGCCCCAATGGAAAGATATTATGGTCTTTTGGCCCAGCGTGTGTGGGGGGGAGGTATGTGCGCACCCATTCCTGGCTCTGTTATCAGGAGTCACTCCTGGCACCGCTGGGGATCACACCAGGGCTGACTGTGTGCAAGGCAACCACATTCGCCCCTGCATTATCTCTCTGGATCCCAGGACCCCCCTTTTTTTGCTTTTCTGGGTCATACCCAGTGATGCTCAGGGGCTACTCCTGGCTCTGCACTCAGGAATTACTCCTGGTGGTGCTCGGGCACCATATGGGATGCTGGGAATCGAACCCAAGTCAGCCACGTGCAAGGCAAACACCCTACCCGCTGTGCTATCGCTCCAGCCCCCCATGACCCCCTTTTTGTAACAAAAAAACAGGGAGGGAAGAGACAGCTAACAAGCTGTGAAGGAGACCCAGTAGGCAGTCAGTCTGACCCTCGAACTAGTGGGAGTAGCCAGAGAGAGAGAGAGAGAGAGAGAGAGAGAGAGAGAGAGAGAGAGAGAGAGAGAGATAAGGGTTGTTGGTCTGGGGGCCATACCTGGAGGTTCTCAGCAGATATTTCTGACTCTGTTGTCAGAAATGAGCCCTGACAGTGTTCAGGGGATCATATGTGGTGTTGGGGATCAAAGCCTGGTTGGCCACAGGCAAAGCAAGTGCCTTATCTCTGTCCCCAGACTGTACACTTTAAAATAAGGTAAGTTGGTAGGGCCTTGCATGCGGCTGACCCAGGTTCGATTCCCAGCATCCCATATGGTCCCCCGAGCACTGCCAGGAGTAATTCCTGAGTACATGAGCCAGGAGTAACCCCTGTGCATCGCCGGGTGTGACCCAAAAAGCAAAAAAATCAAATAAAATAAATAAAATAATTTTAAAAATAAGGTAAGTAGGGGCTGGAGCCATAGCACAGCAGGGAGGGCATTTGCCTTGCACGCAGCCAGCCCTGATTCGATTCACAGCATCCCATATGGTCCCCTGAACACCGCCAGGAGTAATTCCTGAGTGCAGAGCCAGGAGTAACCCCTGTGCATCGCTGGGTGTGACCCCCACAAAAAAGCAAAAAGGTAAAATAAAATAAGGTAAGTTGTTCAGTATGTGCATTACATGTCAATACAACTATCTTCAAAAAAAGGAACAGACTGGACTTGTTAGACCAAACGCCTGAACCCTAGTACCATGTGAATATAGGTGCACTGAACCTGGAGCGCAAGGGTATCAGAATTGTCATGTCTCCCTAAAAACCTTTGGGGGGGTGGCAGGGGCACACCAGACAGTGCTCAGGAGTTACTCCTGGCTCTGCACTCACTGATCACTCCTGGCAGGCTCGGGGGACCACATGGAATGCCGGAGACTGAACTCAGGTCCCTTACGGGCAAGGCAAATGCCTTATGCACTATACTATAGCTCAGGCCTGTCTCCAACATTCCTATACAGATCACTGATGCAGTACTACAATCCTCGAAATAGTGGGGAGAAGAGCGCTGAGTGGGTTATCTTTGCCAATAGATTGCTTGAGTTTGTGCTTGTGAATGTGTTCATTAACCCCCTTGATCTGAAATATCCTGTTTTGGGGTTTGTTTACACATTATTATGGAAAAGCTAATTATGTAGAAAAGCGTATTATCTAGACATTAAAAGCATAGCCTCACAATTCAGCATTCCTAACTTACAGCCAAGCTTGTTTCAAATATATTCCCACCAGCTTCGCCCCAAGCTGTAATAGTCTGAAGCAAACGCAAGACCACCTATTCGTTCACTGGTAAATAACTAAGTATAACTCTTAGAAGTAAGAATTCTCCCAAATAGACAAGCACATACACGGAGTACCATCACAACTGAAAAAGCTGCAGCTCCGGTGTCCATCAATAGTTGAACGGGTCATTAAAACAAGGCTACAACCCTTGTACCGTTTCTCTGGCCCCGGTTCCATCTCTAATGGTAGCCCTGAAGGCGAATTTCAAGGGCCGGCGCCTGGGGCAACAGGCGTGCACCTTGAGAATGTTTGCTAAGTGAACTAAGCCCATCAACAAAAGACCAAACTGGGGTATGCTTCCACTTCTAAGGCGTTCCTGCAAGCGGAACTCCTAGCAACAGCAGGCTGCGACTACCAAGGGACCACAACGCTGGAGATCAGCGGCGCCGCCGCGGTCAACGAACCGCACACGACTGAACCGTACACTTCGAAAACGGCCAAGACGGTCGGTTTCGTCGGGGCTCTAATACAACCGCGACCGTTTAGACGGGACAGTTCTTTCATCGCGTGGGCAGAGCTCGCATCGCTAATTCTTACAAAACGTCTGAGCTTTTCTCCCCGACGTGTTTGCCGAAAACCACGATCCAGGTTCAAAATCCAGAAGTGGCCCGTGGCTGGCGTCGGTCGGATCCCGTTAAAAGTTAGAGGTTTCCGCCCGCCTGCAGCCTCAGTTCCTCGGACGGACGCGGACTGGCCGTGCCGGCCGTTTCTGACGGCCAGGGCCCGGCGGGTGCGCCCGGTGAGCCCCGCAGGGCCTGGAGGGTCTGGGTGCCGAGAGGGGCCGGTCGCGAGGCGACGCCGACGCCGTTTCCACGCCCAGGGGCGGGGCGTTCGCGGGAAAACCCTTTGTGAGATTCCACGCGCGTCAGCGGCGGAAACGCGCGGGGGCGGGGCCCGGACCGGAAGTTACGCAGGCCCCGCGACGGCGCACTTGGACCCTGGGCTGGGCCGATCGCTGGGGGAGGTGGCGGGAAGGGGTCGCGCTTCCGACCTTCCTCCTGGGGCGCGCGGCGCGCTAGCGTCCGGAGGCGCGACCCCGCCGCTGGGGGGGGACCTGCCGGTGGCCGCGGCGTCGCGGACGGGCGGGATGTTCCGGGGTCTGGGCAGCTGGCTGGGCTTGAACCCGCCGTCCGAGGGGGCCGGGCCTCCGGAGGGCGATGTCCCGCCGGAGCCGCGCTCCCTGGACGGGACTGAGACGGCGGCCGACGGGCCCCCGCAGCCGGAGATGGACCAGGACATCCTTCACCAGGCCAAAGGCCTTGGAAGTGAGTCGCCCCCGCCGCCCGAGCGAATCGGGGAGCTCCCTGATTTCTGCTCCCGACGCCCCTTGCCGCGCACCCTCCTGGGCGGGTAGGGGGAGTGCCGGGAAGGGGGACGGCAGGGGTGTTTCGGGCTCTTCTGGATGGGAGTGATCGGTGGGGATCTGGGCCCCGCCGCAGCTGCTTCTGGCGCCCGGTCCCCTGCACCTGAAGTTCCCCAACTGCGTCACCATTGGCCCTGCGCGACCCGCCTTCCTGAGGCTTGACAAGGAACCTTTTTGTTTGGTTAACTCGCCTGTGTTCACGCCCACGGCCTTCGACAAGAAGGGGGGCTTGGAGGGGCCAGAAATGACCGAAGCGAATTGAGAAAGAGTCACAGCTGGCGCCTGTCACTTTACCACTAACTCTGGGGCCTTTTCCCCCACATCGGGGCGGGGGGGGGGGAGTCGCTGTCACTGTCACTGGTGGGAAACTTGCAGGGTTGATGGACTGGCCAGCGTCTGAAAGGAGTTGAGAGAACAAGGCCAGAGGGCGCGGCTCCCGCTCATCCCTGTGGGGGCAGAGTGAGACCCCAGCTCTGCTTGCCAACCGGGTCTTGCTGCGCTCAGTTGGGGACCAGAGGGACGGTCTGAGCAGCCTCCACACCGCCTGCTTCCCCTGAGACCCCGCCGGCTGAGACAGTCAGTGTCCTGGCCAGGCGGCCCCAAAGCAAACTGACCTGCAGGTGAAGGAACCGCCCAGCCGTAGACAGCAAAGATAGGGAGCGTCTTCAGAAGCCCCTGAAAGGTACTTAGGGGAGGGGTAGCCAAGGGCAAAAACACCATTTCCACGTAGAGAGGTTCTGGCATTCAGAAAGTTTCCACTGATGTGGCAGAACTGGAAAACAGATTTAACTCTGGTCAGTCAGTGTGTAAGCCCACCCCAGCCCCCCAAACGGTCTGAGAGTAGTAAACGCAGTGCGGTGCGGAAGGCGTGCAGAAGTTTGGCGCGCTTCTGTTGGACACAGCGCGCTCCCTCTGATCCCCACCGCCCATGGTCTCCGGGCAACACCAAGAGTGATCCTGAGCACTGAGTCAGGAGTAAGCCCTGAGCGCAGCTGGGACTGGCCCCCAAGCAATGACTGCACCGATGAGTGCAAGGGAAGGAAGGAACAACTATTTCCTGGGAAGAAATGGAGCTGGCCCGCTGCGGAGGGCGGTGAGGAGGTGGCTTTGCCTGCCGGGGCCGTGGCGAGCTGAGACAGCTGCTCTAGGCAGTCAGGGTGTAGGGAAGGCTGGGATTGTTTTATGGGTCAGAGAAACATTGTCCCCTAACCTCTTTGAAGGAGTGTGAAGAGTGGCTTCTTGAAATCATGAGAGCTCAATTGTCCCCTTGAAACTTCATATCTGCATTTGGTAGTACCTCTTTTTCATGCAGGTTTTTTTTGTCTTTTTGGGTCACACCTGATGATACACAGGGGTTACTCCTGGCTCTGCACTCAGGAATTACTCCTGGTGGTACTCAGGGGACCATATGGGATGCTGGGAATCGAACCCAGGTCTGCCGCGTGCAAGGCAAACACCCCACCCGCTGTGCTATCGCTCCAGCCCCTTTCATGCGTTTTTGATGTGGCAATGTACTTTGGAGTTTCGCACGGCATCGCTGGCCGTGGGAAGGCTGGTAGCTTCCCTTGGCATCCTTGAGCCAGCGTTTCTCAACAAGGGGCCCTGTGGGACCCGGAGCCACAGATGAAAATCACAAAAGTTGGGTGGGGAGCACACTAAGATTTGAGGACAATCCAGGAGGATATGGGGGGGCCACGGAAGGTAAACTGGGCCTGAAGGGGTTACTGCTGGGGAAAGGTTGACAAACAGTGCCCTCAGGCTACTTCATTATGAAGCCATTTCCCTCCTAGGAGAGGTCCCGGAGACTCAAACAACTGCTATGAAAGTGTGAGTTGGGGGTTTACAAGAGAACCCCCCCCAGGTTTGCAGAGATGCAGCCACAGAACTTGGAGTGGCTCTGACAGGGAGGAAGGGGACCGGATCTTGGCTGGGCATTCAGCAGAGTCTGCCCCTAGCCGATTGGACAGTATTTCCTCTCTGAATTTTAGCATCTTTGTCCTGAACTGGTAATACTGAGCCAGTTCGTGGGCCCTGGGGCTTTCTCCAAGGGCGAAAGCACATACTTGGCTCGAAAGAGGGTCAACCCCTCACTCCAGCTTCCACATCCCCCTAAAAAAATTATTATTCAGACTGGGGAGATAATGTAGTGGGCAGGGTTCTTGCCTTGCATGTGGCCAACCCGGGTTCGGTCCCCTGCTCCCTATATGCTCCCCCGAGTCCTGCCAGGAGGGATTTCTGAATGCAGAGCCAGGAGTAGCCCCTGTGCTGGGTGTGGGCCCCCAAAACCAAATCCACAAAGCGCCATTCTTCCCAGGACAGTCAGGAGACTGAGACTGAATGTGAAGGGGAACTAGGCATGTACAGCCTTAGCAGTCTGCCCTGCCCTTCCTCAGGATCACAGAGGCCCGGAGCTGTGGACATTGGACTTGTTGCTTTCTGATAACTCTTATCTTCATTCTTTTTTAACCACTTCATTAAAATAGTCTTTACATGGGATCAGTTGATCTTTTTTATTTTTTTTTGCTTTTTGGGTCACACCCACTATTGCACAGGCGTTACTCATGGCTCTGCACTCAGGAATTACTCCTGGCAGTGCTCAGGGAACCATATGGGATGCTGGGAATCGAACCCGGGTCAGCCACATGCAAGGCAAACGCCCTACCCGCTGTGCCCCCGGGTACCTCCTCCTAAGGAATCTTCTTGCTCCCTTGTTTTGTTGGAGTTGTCCGTTTGTTTCGGAGGGCATCCCCCGAGGGTAAGAACTGTATTTTCTCTAGTGAGCCTGTATTCTGTGTCCTTCACGTTAGGAATCACTAAAACCAGAAAATTCAGATGATTACGCTAACGTGACATTTTTGCAGTGGCAACCCTCCCCTCAGAATGCAATTTTTTTAGAAAAAGAAAAGAACTGGGACCACCAGATAGTATAGGGGTTTGTGTGCTTACCTTGCAGATGCGTCAGCTCGGTTCAATCCTGAGCGCCACATATGGGCCCCTGAGTGCCACCAGATGTAGCCCAACCCCCATACCACACATCCCCAAAAACTAGATGATTGTGATTCCAAACATAGTCACTCTGGAACAGCCCAAGGAGCTGCTCATTCTCACTCCACTCCTAACCAACCCATGGTATAAGATTGTTCTCAGAGGGGCTGGAGCGATAGTACAGCTTATAGGGCATTTGCCTTGCACACGGCTGACCTGGGTTCAATTCCCAGCATCCCCTATGGTCCCCCGAGCACCTCCAGGAGTAATTCCTGAGTGCAGAGCCAGGAGTAACCCTAACCCCTGACTATCGCCAGGTATGACCCAAAAAGCGCAAAAAAAAAAAAAAAAAGATTTTTTCTCAGAGCTCTTTCAGGGGGAAAAATCATAAATACAATTTAAAAAATCATAAATGTGCAAATGGAGCCGAGACTGTCTTCTCCACAGGCTATCTATTTAACTTCGCTTCTGCCGCAACAAAGAAGATCACGGACTCTGTTACCGAGACAGCACAGACCATTAAGAAATCGGTGGAAGAAGGAAGGATAGATGGCATCATTGACAAGGTGCATATTTGGGGTCTCTTGGAAACAGACTCATGTTATGAAACTCATTAGCAGCCGATCATTCCCTCTTAGGAACTTTGTTAACGCGAATAGAGAATCTGTAGCACTGTAGCACTGTCGTCCCATTGTTCATCGATTTGCTGGAGCAGGCACCTGTAACGTCTCCATTGTGAGACTTGTTACTGTTTTTCGCATATCGAATACGCCACGGGTAGCTTGCCAGGCTCTGCCGTGTGGATGGGATACTCTGGGTAGCTTGCTGGGCTCTCCGAGAGTGACGGAGGAATCGAACCCAGGTCGGCTGCGTGCAAGGCAAATGCCCTACCCGCTGTGCTATCGCTCCAGTCCAATAGATTATTCTGATGAAAATAATAGTTGTTGAGAATCTTGATTTTTTTTGTCTCTTTGTGTTAAAAAAAAAACCTTGTATAGGTTGACTTTATTTAAATAACAGGTTTTTATTTTAATATATTTTAAAATATCCACTGGATATGCCAAAAACAGTAACAATAAGTCTCTCAATGAGAGACGTTACTGGTGCCCACTCGAACAAATCGATGAGCAACGGGATGACAGTGATGTTCTAAAATTCACCAGTAATTTGGGGCACAACTAAAGCTTCCCTCTTGTGAATCTATAGCCATTTCTGGGTTCTGGAGAGCTAGTACATTGAGTAGGGCACTTGCCTTGCATACTCACCCTATCGTAGCTCAATCCCAGGTACCCCATATGGTCCCTGAGCCCCTTCAGGAGTGATCCCTGAGCTCAGAGCCAGGAGGGAGCCCTGAACACTGCTAGGTGTAGCCCCAACACAGAAAACTAAAACTAGGACCATTTCAGAAGATAGTGATGCCCTGGCATCACGCGGCTAAGTTTTCACACTCCCAAGCCCTTTGGAGCAGCTTCTGTAAAACTGAAGGAAGGGATGGGCATGGTGGGGTGGGGGGTGGGAATAGAGAGTGATAGTACAGCAAGTACAAAGCTTGCCTTTCATGTGGCCAACCCAGGTTCGATCCCCAGCATCGCACATGGTCCCCCAAGCACCGCCAGGAGTGATTCCTGAGTGCGGAGCTCGGAGTAACCCCTGAGCATCATCGAGTGTGGCCCCCAAAACCACAAAACGAAATTGGGGGGCCAGGGAGGTAAATCAGTGGTCTGTGGTGCAAGCTTTGCATCCTGGAGGCCCCGTTGGGGGTACCAGCCTTGGCACTGCTAGGAGTTTCCCTGAGCACCACCAGGTGTGGCCCCAAGATAAAAATAAAATAATAAAACCCTCGGGAGTGAATTTGTTCGGTTGTCTCAGGTGGTAGGATATGGGCAAAGGGAACTTCATTTCTGTTGGCATTATTGGGGAGCAGGGTTGGGCCACACCCTTGGGGACTGCGCTTTGGGGGTCAAGTCTGGGTCTACCCTTGGCGAGTCCAAAGGTAGTGAGTGGTCTCAAGGCCAACCTAAGGTCCACTTATGGCGAAGGAGCAATTGAACTCCGAGATTTGCTTGAATCTGCCTGCATGCCGGGCCTGTGCCCTCCACCCTGCCTGTCTGCAGCCGACCCAGGTTCCATTCCCGTCATCCCAGATGGTTCCCCAAGCCGCACCAGGAGTGCACCCTCGAGCACTGCCAGGAGTGGCCCAGAAACAAAACAAAACAGGAAGGAAGGAAAAATGTTTCAGTCACCTTTCATAAGTCTTGAATGTCTCTCATGTCACACTTACCTAATAACGAGCTTTTCAAGTCAATCTGGCTTTCGTATGTTTTTGAACAGACCATCCTAGGTGATTTCCAGAAGGAACAGAAAAAATTCCTGGAAGAACAGCATACCAAGAAGTCAGGTACGGCTCGGGGTTGCTGCCCGGCGGACCGTGTGCAGCCGTACACGCCAGGAGCCGTGCTTGCGGGGGGAGAGACAAACTCCCAAACCTTCAGAGGCAGTGCCCTGTGGCAGGGGTTTGCGTGCAGTGCCAGTGGCCCCTCTGGGGAGCTTAACTCCGAACGGGAGAGAGGAAGGCGTGTGCGAACCCCAGAGACGCACGAGCAGCCTTGCTCCATTCTGGACTCGGCCCACTTCCCAGAACTGGGTATTTCTCTTCCTTCCCTTTACTGAGTTCCCTGCCCCTCCCCCTCTGCTCTCTCTGCCTCCTCACCGCTCCCCCTGAATGAAAACCAAGAAGGGACCCGAAGCCTCTACTAAGCCCTCTGAACTAGCTCCCACCCTGCCTCTCCTCTTTTTGTGGGGTGAAGGGTGTGGCCTTCACCCAGTTGTACTCAGGGGTCGCCCCTGCTGGGCTCAGGGGTCCAGGTGAGGTGCTGGGGATGGAACTCAGTTGACCGCGCCCAAGGCCAGCGCCCTACGGGCTGTACTGTCGCTCTGGCCCACCCTTCTCTTTTTGGTCCTTTAAACGTTTGCTCTTCCGGGATTGCTTATACATTTTGCTGGTGCACATGCCCTAAGCGGGCCTTAAGTCTTTGAATTGGGAGCAAGTGTGAAATACTTGTACTTGAGTAAGGCCACTGTCACTGTCACTGTCATCCCATTGCTCATTGATTTGCTCAAGCGGGCACCAGTAACGTCTCCATTGTGAGACTCGTTGTTACTGTTTTTTGGCATATCGAATACGCCATGGGTAGCTTGCCGGGCTCTCCGAGAGGGGTGGAGAAATTGAACTCAGGTCAGCCACGTGCAAGGCAAACGCCCTACCCACTGTGCTATCGCTGCAGCCCAGTGAGCAAGGCCATACATTCAAAAAGAGCTGCCAGCCAAGTGCATCAGGCATTTCTGTGACTAGAAACTGAAGAATTCGGAGCAGCCCTTTGGGGCAAAGCCGCTTGGGACTGCAGCCCTAGTGATGTGTGGGCCGCAGAAATACTGGTGCTGGCCGGGAGGCCGCTGCAGGCACGGACTGTGATTGCGGGACGGTGAAAGATTTGGCCTTCAGATCTGAGACGTTTGGGTGAGAGGAGGGGGTGTGGGCACGCACAGGGCCAGCGAGAAAATTCAGCCAGGAAATGGCGAAAGCAACCAGCCAGCAAACGCAGAGCCCCTGGCCCGGAGAAAGAGAGGGCAGTGAGGGGCAGCACGGCGCCCAGCAGGGGGGGGGGCGCGCAGGGATGGCAGCGCCTTGCCCATCCAGGAGGTGGGGGCGCTGCCTGTCCGTCACGGGCAGGACTGATTTGGCCCAAGGGTCCAGGTGCTGGCCACCGTGTAATTCAAGTGATTTCGGTGGTCCGATGCGTACCTGGGCTCGGAGACTAAGGTGCGGTGAGTGTGTCTCTAGAACTTGTTGGCACGTTGAAGATGAGTGTGTGGAAACGTTTTCCTTCCACGCGCAGACTCGGTTGTCACCCTTGTGTAACCCGTCCTCCTCTCCTTCCTCTCCGCCACTGACCATGTGTAGAAGTCGCTCTGCCCCCGTGGGTCGACAGCCACGACGAGGAAACCATTCAGCAGCAGATCCTGGCTTTATCGGCGGTGAGTACCGTGCGGTAACCCCGGCAGGTCCCTTCGAGGGCCAGAGCGTGCTTGGTGTGCTTTGGGCTCTGAGGCCAACTCCAGGAATGGCACTCGCACCCTGGGCCACCTCCGCAGCCCGGAATGGTTTGGGGCATTTTATTTTATTTTATTTATTTACATAGATATGTGTGTATGTATGTATGTATACAGTTACAGACTTATAAACTTTCATGCTTACATTTCAGTCATACAATGATCGAGTACCCATCCCTACACCAGAGCCCATTCTCCACCACCGATGACCCCAGTATCCCTCCTGCTGTCCCCCCAATGCCTCTCCGCCCCCCACCCCCACCTCTGTGGCAGGCACATTCCCTTTCACTCTCTCTGTCCTTTTAGAGTATTATGGTTTGCAATACAGGTAGTAAGTGGCCATCATGTTCAGTCTATAGTCTACTTTCAGCACGCATCTCCCATCCCGAGTGGGCCCTCCAAGCATCATTCACTTAGTGGTTTCTTCTCTATCCCAGCTGCCTTTTCCCCCAGCATGTGAGACCGGCTTCCAAGCCGTGGAGCACACCTCCTGGCCCTCATCGCTACTGTCCTTGGGTGTTAGTCTCCCGTTCTGTTACTTCATATTCCACAAATGAATGCAGTCCTTCTATGCCTGTCCCTCTCTCTCTGAGTCATTTCACTTAGAATTATGCTCTCCATGTTGATCCACATATATGCAAATTTCATCTTTTCTAACAGCTGCATAGTATTGTTGGGGGGCTTTTTTTTGCATTTTGGGTCACACCTGGCGATGCACAGGGGTTACTCCTGGCTCTGCACTCAGGAATCACTCCTGCCGGTGCTCAGGGGACCATATGGGATGCTGGGAATCGAACCCGGGTCAGCTGCATGCAAGACAAACGCCCTACCCACTGTGCTATTGCTCCAGCCCCCTCTTTGCAGCATTTAAAACACAGTTTTGTAAAATCCTCTGAGCCTTTCGGAACGTTCACGGCCTAGACACCTTCTTTCTTTTCCGCATGCACTTTGGGGCACCTCAGCGAGAGGTGCTGGGGATCCCACTGCCGCTCAGGGACCCGTGCAGTCCCGGGGATCGAACCCAGACCTCATGCATGCCAAGCTGCACTGATCTGTTTTCACAAGAGTGCTCACCTCTGTGGCTGCAATCCCGAGATAACACGCTTGTGGCACAGGGCTCCCAGAATCACCCTCCTCGGTATGGGACAGTGCTGAGGGCTCGGCCAGCCTGCGGATGGCAGGCGCTCCGTCACCGAGCCATACTCCCAGCCCTGGATTTTTTTTCTTGCAAAGTGGGAAGCATCGCCTATTACCAAATGACTTTGTGAGGGACTGGGATGGTGTGTGTTCTTTTCTGGGTCACACTGGCGATGTTCAGGGGTTATTCCTGACTCTGCACTCAGGAAAGACTCCTGCCGGTGCTCAGAGGACCATATGGATGCCAGAGATCTAATTTGGGTTGGCCGCATGCAAAGCAAACGCCCTACCCGCTGGACTATAGCTCTGACCCCAAGATAGACATTTTTTTCAGCCCTAAAGGGCCTATCTCGTGTAAGATCATCGTTTGAAACATGCCACAGCCGTCCTGTTCATACTGAAGGGATTGGTCTGTGAATGCTCTCAGCCTTCCCCGTGTCCATGTGCTGGACAAAGGGACCAAGGGTGCTCTCAGGACTTCAGGGTGGATCAAGAACATTGGGTAATGGTGCAGCGCCCAGTGGTCTCGTGACATACTTTCTCACGTCGGGTCTCCCTGGAGCCTCGCTGCGCTCTGGGAGGCAGGTGCGTCCTGTGCCACTGTGGACAGACACTTTAAAGTGTCACTTCCTTCTTACCTGCGTCTCCACTGGGCTTGCCTTCAGCAGCTGGACGCTGGTGTTGATCACTGACCTCAGCACTCAGCCTCTGGCTGAGCTCAGAGAACAGAATATTTTCCCCTGGAGTTTTTGGGCTGGAGCGATACCACAGCAGGTAGGGTATTTGCCTTGCACGCGGCCGACCCGGGTTCGATTCCTCCGTCCCTCTCAGAGAGCCCAGCAAGCTACCAAGAGTATCTTGCCCGCACGGCAGAGCCTGGCAAGCTACCCATGGCGTATTGGGTATGCCAAAAACAGTAACAAGTCTCACAATGGAGACGTTACTGGTGCCCGCTTGAGCAAAACAATGAACAACGGATGACAGTGATACAGTGGAGTTTTGGGGAGGTTTTTTTTTTGTTTGTTTGTTTTTTGGAGGCCACACATGGCAGTGCCCAGAGGCTATTCCTGGCTCTGCTTAGGGGACCATATGCAGTCCTGGGGATTTAAACCAGGGTCCAGCACATGCGCTATCTCTCTGGCCCCTGGAGACAACTGTTTAGGTGGTTTTCAAGCTTTGGTTTTAATCCACTTTTTTTCCTTTTTTTTTAATTAGTGAATCACCATGAGGGTACAGTAACAGATTTACACATTTTTGTACTTGTGTTTCCCTCATACAGTGTTCGAGCACCCATCCCTCCACCAGTGTCCATTCTCCACCACCAGTGAACCCAGTATCCCTCCCACCCCCCAATCCCACCCCCACCCCGCCTCTGTGGCAGCGCATTCCCTTTTGTTCTCTCCTTTTGGGTGTTGTGGTTTGTAATAGGGGTATTGAGTGGCAATCATGTTCAATCTGTAGTCTATTTTCAGCACGCATCTCCCCTCCCGAGCAGGTCTTCCAACCACAGTTTACTTGATGTTCCCTTCTCTATCTGAACTGCCTTTTCCCCCAGCATGTGAGGCCAGCTTCCAAGCCATGGAGCCAACCTCCTGGTACTTATTTCTACTATTCTTGAGTGTTAGTCTCCTACTCTGCTATTTTATATTCCACAGATGAGTGCCATCTTTCTATGTCTGTCTCTCTCTTTCTGACTCATTTCACTTAAATTTCACTCATTTCACAAAATTCATGACTTCATCTTTTCTAACAGCTGCATAGTATTCCATTGTATAGATGTATCAAAGTTTCTTTAACCAGTCATCTGTTCTCGGGCACTCGGGTTTTTTCCAGGTTCTGGCTATTGTAAACAGTGCTGCGATGAACATGTAAGTGCAGATGTCATTTCGACTATACTTTTTTGCTTCTCTGGGATATATTCCCAGTAGTGGTATTGCTGGGTCAAATGGAAGCTCAATTTCTAATTTTTTGAGAATCGTCCATATGGTTTTCCAGAAGGGCTGAACCAGTCGGCATTCCCACCAGCAGTGTAGAAGGGTCCCTTTCTCCCCACATCCCCTCCAACAGTCGTTGCTTTTGTTCTTTTGGATGTGTGCCATTCTCTGTGGTGTGAGGTGATATCTCATAGTTTAACCCACTTTTATGAATTTCTTTTGGTTTCGTCTGGAAGCCACACCCTGTGGCATGAGGTGGAGGGGCGCTACTCCCAGCTCGCTGTTTCGGGGTTGCTCCTGGCTGTGCTTGGGGGACCCTGGACTTGCCAGGCTTTGAAGGCAGGCTGGCACTCCAGTTTGTTGAATTCTCTCTCCAGCCCATGTCTTGTCTTTTCTTTTCAAATAGTCACAGTGACAGGTCTAGAAAACAGACCGTAAGGTGGCCCCGGGCTCCACTCCCCTCCATCGCCACGGCCGGCCTTGTGACGGTTTGTTCCCTTCCGGGCTCCCGATGGCCGGCGCCCCTATTCACCGTTCACTGTGGCCACTGTGCTGGCCCTCGGGAATCAACCCCTGCTCATCACAAGCTGAAAGGTTCAGTCTTGAAGCTCGTTCGGTTTGGACGCCAGCTTTGGCGGCTCAGCCCCTGTCCCTGCTCACGTGACAGCCTGGCATGCCCCGCAACCAGAGTCGGGCCAGAGAATTGCCACCGGGTCTAAGGTGCTGCCACCATTCAGCCAACCCCTGCTCCGTCCCAGGCGCATAGCCCCCCTCCCCCAGCGCCTCCAGGAGTTCCTGCATAGCCAGGAGTGGCCCCTGAGCATGGCTGCTTCTGGCTGCTGCCCCTCCCCTGCCCCCCGCAAAAGATTTCAGAGGCCAGAGCTGTAGTACGCCAGGAAGGGCGTTTGCTTTGCACATGGCCACCCTGGGTTCAGTTCCCGGTACCCCATGTGCTCCCCGAGTCCACCAGGAGTGACCTCTGAGCACAGTGCCAGGAGTAAGACCTGAGCACTGTTGGGTGTGGAACGCCCCCACTCCTGCAAAAAAAAAGAAAAACATTTCAGTATGTGTCCCATTGATGCTGCTGATATTATACTAATTGCGTTCTATATTTTTCTCAAAGGACAAGAGGAATTTTCTCCGTGATCCTCCGGCTGGCGTGCAGTTTACCTTTGACTTCGACCAAATGTACCCAGTCGCCCTGATCATGCTGCAAGAGGACGAGCTGCTGAGCAAGATGAGATTTGCGCTCGTGCCCAAACTGTAAGCAGCGGCCATCGCGGGGCTCCTGGGGGCCATGCTCAGGGCACTGTAGCAGGGACGCTCCTGGAAGGGGCCAGAGCAGTCGTGAGCATTAAAACAGGCTGCAAGATTCGGACTGCCACGTCTCCCTGTGCAGAAATAAATGCACACACACACCCCGCATGTGCACACACACTTGTACACTTAAATGCATGCATACACACACTTACACACTCACATATACTCACACGCACGCACACATGCATATGCACACTTATACACTTGCACGCACACATATGCACGCTTATACCCTCACACATACTCACACACACACACACATGCATATGCACTTATACACTTACACGCACGCATATACACGCTTATACACTCACACATACCCACACACAAACACGTATACGCACACTTATACACTTACATGCACACTTATACACTCACACACACATGCATGCACACATACACTTATACGCTCACATACATGCACACATACACACACATATGCACGCACAGGCGCCAGAGATGAGAGTGAACTTCCCTGGAATTTGGGGTGATGAGCTGTTTGATCCCGTCTTCTTGCGGAAACGGCATCGTGCCCCGCCTTCTCCATGGGCCCAAGGCCCTGTGGGCCTCATGCTTGTACACAAGCGGGTCTCCCCGTCTCCTGCCCCGCCACCTCGGGGCCCTTGTGGGGAGCCTGTTCCTTGTTCTGCGTCATGCTGCTGGAGGACTGAGCCGCCCATTGGCTGGGGCTGCACCTTCTCACTCTCGGAATCGTTGCGTGCGTTTGGGCTTGCACAGTCGCGGAGGGTAGAGAACTGTGTGTTCCCACACACCCAGGAGACTGCTGGCCCTGGGCCCAGGAGCAGGAAGTGCCTGGCTATGCCAGCTGTCCCCGAGTGCACCTCAGTCCCTAGTCCCCAGGCGCAGCTCAGGTGTCCGAGCCCCTTTGGGCAGCTGGAGGCTCCTGATTTTTTTATTGCATTTGGGGGCCACACCCGGGGATGCGCAGGGCTTACTCCCAGCTCTGTGCTCAGGAATCACTCCTCGTGTGTTCGCAAGAGCGCGTGTGGTTCTGGGGATTGAACCCAGGTCAGCCACGTGCACAGCAACCCCCCCCCTCTTTGCTGGACAGTCACCGGCCCCGCCTGCCGTTCCTTTAGGACCCGCAGCCTCCCCTGTCTCCGCTCAGCCTGTGCCCAGCCCTCAGAGTCGCCGGGGGCCGCCCGTGCCCGGTGCTCCATGCTGCCACCCCCTAAATGGGCCTGTTTGCCCAGGGAGCCAAAGCGACCCTGTGTCCATTTGGCTGTGAGCAGACGGGGCTATTCGGGAACATTCACTCGGCTTCTCGCTTCCTACCGCCGTGGCTCTTCTTCCTATGAGAGATACAGTCGCTGTCGAGTGTCCCCGCTTCATTTCTGGTCGTCCACTTCTCTCCATTGTCCCTGACTCTTCCGTGGCTGTAGCCCTTCCCCTGGCCTCTCCAAAGAAAGCCATTTTGCTCTATGTCAAGCATAAAACCATTTTTTTTTTTGCTTTCTGGCTGCAGTCTCTCTTTTTTTAAATTTTTTTAAATTATGTTTTGGGGGGTCACACCCGGCGATGCACGGGGGTTATTCCTGGCTCTGCACTCAGGAATTACTCCTGGCGGTGCTCAGGGGACCCTATGGGATGCTGGGAATCGAACCCGGGTTGGCCGCGTGCAAGGCAAACGCCCTACCCACTATGCTATCACTCCAGCCCCTGCAGTCTCTCTTGAACTCAGGGTGTAAATTAATTTACCATCCGATCTCTCTTTCACCTTTGTGCTCACAGTGCTGTTGGCTCCGGAGTAGTTCGGATGCATCTGTTTAAAGCTCTTTCCGCTCAGAATTGGAGGCTGTACCTGTGCGGCCTCTTTCTGGGGCGGAAAGGAGCCAGGTTCTGGGGTACCGGGGGTGCTGTGCACCCAAAGACCCCATCAGTTTCAAAACATTCTGGATCCCCATGACCCCCGAGGGGAGCTTCTCTGCTGGAGTTCTTGGTCCTGGCAGGCATGTGGCGTCGTGGCGCTGGAGACCTCTCCACCCCCTTCTCTCGGCTGATAGCCGTGGGATACTGTTTTAAGCTGCGGGGAACTGCCATCTGGCAAACAGTAACTCCAGTGTGTCACTGGCCTGTTGCTCACTGCGCCACACGATTCCAGTCCCCTGTGGGTAATTCTGTTAGAAATGATTTGGGGGAGGGAGGGGGCAACGGTGTCATCTCTATCCCCTGGAAGCTCTTACCCAGATCCTTCTAGATGAAAGGCCGAGCTGGGGTCAGGGAGGGGCACGCAGAGGCCCGAGTGCTCCTCTGATGGCAGAGCTCTGAGCGCTCCTCTGATGGCAGAGCAAGACGTAGTGGGCAGGCGGCTGGCCCAGCGCGGGGAGCGCACCAGCCACTTTCCCTTCAGACTCTGGAGCCGGAGTGAAACAGGAGAACATGCCTGGTTCAGGGGTCCCCGGGATGCTGACCTTTCCGGCCAGCGGAGCTCGGCGTCGCAGTGGGTGAGAGGGCGCAGGCCCCGTCCTCTGTTCAGGCTCCCAGGGATGACAAGAGCCTAGCTACAGGGGGACATCCCACGGCACGGCCCGGGCCTTGCTTGGTCCCGGGGAGCATGACACAGACACGGAGGGCTAGCCAGGTCTCCTTCCTGCCCACGAACCCCGACACACACGGGAAGAAAGGGGGGCGGGGCGGGAATGTGACTCAGGGCCAGAGCACTTGAACTCCACCCGTTGCGCGTGTGAGGCCCTGGGTTCAACTCTGGCACCCCGGCACGAAATAGAAAGGCGTGGGGCGGTTCTGATGCGTTCGGGAGCTTCTGCAGCACAAGGACTGAGTCAGGAATGCTCCCGGGTCCCGGGGCAGACACCTGTCCGCGCTCCTTGTCCCGAAAGCCCCCTTCGCGCCTGCACCCGCTTGTGGTTTAATAGTGTCCCGGGCGGGAGGGACTTCAGGACTGTAAGTACTCCACGTCCCCACCAGCGTTCAGTGCCAGTCGGCCGTTTCTTTCTGTGTCTGTGGACATCTCGCCTGTTTCGTGGAAGTGTCATCGTTAGTCGGATGTGCACGTTACCACCGTTCGCGCATCCCGTCATTCTCCGTGCCCTTTCTTGCTCCTGTCCACGGCAGCGGCCACTCTCCTTGTCCTCGCCCTGCCTGCACCGTGCAGTACGGGCTGTTTGGGCCCACGGGAGCCCGAGGCCTGGGCGTGTGCTGTGCTCCCTGCCCCCACGGTGTGGCCGCCCCCGACCGCTCATGCACGCACTTGCATCTCCAGAAACTGAAAATCCCGTGTCCGTGTGCCATTTGCCCATGGAGACCATTCTAGTATCGTCCTTTTGTCCCCTGTTTGCCGCTCCCCTTCTGATCATGAGAAGCCTGGCTCTCCCCAGCCTCGTTTCACACGCTCGGCCATCTCGGCGCGCATGACCTGTCTGCCGTGTCCGCCACCCTGCTCCCCTGCCCGGACACCCACCCCATCATGGCTCACTCTCCGTGTCTCGGAACCCCATCCCCTCCCCCAGGACACAGCTCCCAGCCCACAAGCCCTCCGCGATGGCTCGTGAAGGCAGCCCCCTCACTGCCTGCGAGCACTTCACTCACCAGGAAGCCGCGAATCACTGGTGGGATTCCGCCCCCCGCCCCCCTCAAAAACTTGTCTTGTGCCGCCATGGAGAAGCTAGTCTTCCTTCTGAGCCTCTCCCTCAGCTTTCTGATTCAGAAGCCAGCGAGAATGAGGGCCGGAGCGATGGCCCAGCAGGGAGGGCATTTGCCTTGCACACAGCCCACCTGGGTTCTGTCCTCAGCATCCTATAGGGTCCCCCCGAGCACCGCCAGGAGTCATTCCTGAGTCCAGAGCCAGGAGTAACCCCTGTGCATCGCCGGGTGTGACCCGAAAAGCATAAGCAAAAAAAAAAAAGCACATGAGAATCTCCTTTGAGTTTGAAGTGCCCCTAATATTGGCCTCTTTCAGTCTCCCCGCAGCAAATAAGCCCCGTTCTCACGTGTTCCATCTGTCCCCCCCAGAGTGAAGGAAGAAGTCTTCTGGAGGAACTACTTTTACCGAGTCTCCCTGATCAAGCAGTCGGCCCAGCTCACGGCCCTGGCCGCGCAGCAAGCCGCCAAGAAGGACGAGAAGGCCCAGGACGGACAGGACACGGCGCCACTGACAGGTACGGCCGGCAAGACACGGGCAGAGCGTGGAACGTTCCTTTCTCCCCAGAGGAAATGGCCCCTGCACAACCCGGTCCTGAATGGCGCTCAGAGGTCTTCCTTTAGCTCCCCTCGCCTGTCTCTCTGCCCTCTCCCTGTCATCCTCTCCCCTCTTGCCTCCCCCCTGCATCTCCAATCATCTTCCCTTTTTCTGTGCCCGCCACCATGTGACTTTATATCCTTGTCTCCCATTCACTGCGTCTACCCTGTTTCTTTGTAGCTCAGGCTCTCTGTCTGTCTGTCTGTCTGTCTCTCTCATTCTTTCTCTCTTTGTTTATTTCAGTTTTGGGTCCCCCCCGACAGTGCTCAGGGCTTACTTGTAGCTCAGCACTCAGAAATCACTCCTGGCCTGGCTCAGGGGACCAGATGGGGTGCCGGGGATCAACCCGGGTTCAATCCCCAGCAACCCGTATAAATTGTCCCCTGAACCCCGCCAGGAGTGATCCCTGAGTGTAGAGCCAGAATGAACCCCTGAGCATCGCCAGGTGTGACCCAAAGCCTTAAAGAAAAAAAAATCCCCTAAAGATAGGTTCACGTGGTTTGACCTGGCTATATGTATTTTTTATAACTTAAAAATGGAAAGAAGAATGTAAGAGCTCATTTATGAAAATTAGCGAGTATCATACTACGGGTATTTTAGTTGTTCTTATAAGTTGTGTATATCAGAATTGAACCCAGCAGTTATTGTCTCTTTTATTCTCGCTTCTCAGAGGCAGTACGGCCCAAAACCCCGCCCGTCGTTATCAAATCTCAGCTTAAAACACAAGAGGTAATACGGTTTTTCTGGAGTGTAGTTGTGAAGGTCTGGGAATGAAGTCACTCGATGTTAGATGCCCCTTGAAACTGCTTAAGAGGGGCCAGAGCGATAGCACAGCGGGGAGGGCGTTTGCCTTGCACACAGCCAAACCGGGTTCGATTCCCAGCATCCCATAGGGTCCCCTGAGCACCTCCAGGAGAAACCCCTGTGCATTGCCGGATGTGACCCAAAAAGCAAAAGAAAAGAAAAAAGGAAAAAAAAAGAAACTGCTTGTGAATATGGGTCGTATCTATCCTCAGGAAGACAGTCCCGCACTGGGACAGTTAGGGACCATTGCCGAGCTGCCCATCGGGGCATTGGACAGAATGTTCGGGTGATCCCAAGTGAGCGAGCACAGTACATGTGGGGCTCTCTCATCTGGTTATAAGTCCTAGAGCGGCTGAGGTCTGCGGTCAGTGGGGGTCCATGCCCGGGGAAGGGGCCAGCTAAAGTTCCTCAAGGGCGATTTAACTGTGTGTCTGTCCCCTGCCGTGCGACCTTGGGGCTCCGTGACAGTGATGCTCGGGTCGGCACGACTTTCTCCAGTCAGATCGCTCAGCAGCTGGCTTTGGGCGCCTTGCTCGCGCCTAGGTCGAAGGGTTAGCTTGCAAAGGGCCCCGGGCAGCTTCCATCACACGCCGGGGCCCTAGCGGGTGGGCACCCGGCCCGCTGGGCTGCCTGTCAGTGTCCCGCGCTGCCTTGCAGGATGAAGAGGAGATCTCCACCAGCCCTGGCGTGGCCGAGTTTGTCAGCGACGCCTTCGACGCGTGCAGCTTCGATCAGGAGGACCTGAAGAAGGAGATGGAGCAGCTGGTGCTGGACAAGAAGGAGGGGGAGACGGCGGCCCTCGAAGGTATCAGCAAGTAGACACTTCCCGTGCCCAGTGCTCACCGTGCTGGCCGAACGCTTGACTCTGTTGCACGTTTCCAAAGCGTACTAGGACTTTGGCATCCAACTTGCTTCCAGGGAGAGATGTTGGGGGTGGATGATCATGCCAGGTTTAAGGTGCATCCAGCTGGCTCTGGTGCCGTCCCCAGGACGGCGGCATGCCCGGGGAATTCTGGTGCCCCTGTCCCAAGCCACACACACCCTCGGGCTAGCATGTTCTGCCACCTGCCGGCTTAGCCGAGGGGCGGGGAGCTTGAGTTCTGCTTGGGAGAATATCGCCCCTCTTTCAAACAATATTTGTTGCCTGGGGTTCCAGATGTTCCAGGGGTTAAACTGCACACAGCCAGTCCATGTTAATCCAGGAGTGACCCCTGAGCACCCAAGCAAGAAATAAGTCCCCGGTGTCTCCAGAGCAGCGCCACAGAGCGCCTCCTAGTGGCAGAGCCTGTGTACTGCCTGTGTGGGGCGCTGCGTGCCATTCACCACACAGTCCCTTCTCCGTTCCCCCACTAGAAGGTGGCTGTTAGCAGAGGCGACCAGGCCCCGCACCCCTGTCCCTAAGGCCTGCACAGGACTGAGAGGAGAAACGGGCCAAAGAGGCAAAGGGATTTGGCCGAGGCACCCCAGCCCAAGGACGGCCGCGAGGCTCGGGCCAATAGAAGCTGTCATTCTGCTAGGGCTTATGGGTGTGTGTGTGTGTGTGTGTGTGTCACTGGGCTGACTGCCACCCACCTGCGCCCCTCAAGAGGTGGGGTCCCGAGCAGGCTTAGCCCGCTTCCGTTAGGGCTACTGGCAGTGACTGTAGAAGCAGAGGCCCCTGGGGAAATGGCCCCACACCTTGGGTCAGGATTCTTTTGATTTTACTTTTGAGAAAATGTGTCATTGGGGGAGGGGCGGGCATGAGGCCCTGGCAGCACTGTCGCCCTGACCCCAAAGCGGGTTCCCCAGGCACTGCTCGGCCACTCCCCTGAGCCTTGCTTCCTTGGCTCCCCCTGTCCTACTTATGTTCCGGACACTTCAAACATTAGCTGTCTTGGGGCTAGAGCGATAGCACAGCGGGTAGGGTGTTTGCCTTGCATGCAGCCGACCCGGGTTCGATTCCCAGCATCCCATATGGTCCCCTGAGCACCGCCAGGAGTAATTCCTGAGTGCAGAGCCAGGAGTAACACCTGTGCATCACTAGGTGTGACCTGAAAAGAAAAAAAGAACATTAGCTGTCTTGACCCATCTCTCTCTCCCTCCTGCCAGCTAGAGTTCCTCAAGGGCGATTTGACTTTGTGTGTCTGTCCCCTATCGTATGACCTTGGGGCTCAGTGACAGTGATACGTGGCTCGACATAACTTTCTCCAGTCAGAACGCTCAGCAGCTGCCGTGGGGTTCCTTTCTCGCTCCGAGATTGAGGGGTTAGCTGGAGAAGATGAGAATGGTGCGCTCCAAAGAGGCCATGGCACGCTGGGAGGTGTGAGCGCACAGGAATCAGCGCAGGAAGTCCAGGGCATCAGGTGGCCCCCCGGAGCTCAGAGCCAGGAGTAGCCCCTGTGTATCATAAAGTGTGACCCCAAATCCAAAGAAAAAGGAGAAGGGAGGGAGGGAGGGAGGGAGGGAGGGAGGGAGGGAGGGAGGGAGGGAGGGAGGGAGGGAGGGAGGGAGGGAGGGAGGGAGGGATGCAGGGATGCTGTTAATGAATATTTTCAGTAATCGGTTCTCTTCTTCATGCTGGGCCCTCCCCAAAGCAGATGCTTCTACCCATAACCCCCCCCCACCATGTGTGTCTGCACATGGGCACGCTGAGCAGAAGGTGGCCCCTGCGGTACCGTGTGGGTTGTCAGAACCTAATCATGAGCACCTTCGGAAGGGTCTGTCTCACAGTGATTCAATGCATGTCAAGAATTCACATCAAGAATAAAGAAATGGGGGCTGGAGCATAGCACAGCGGGTAGGGCGTTTGCCTTGCACGCGGCCGACCCGGGTTTGATTCCCAGCATCCCATATGGCCCCCTGAGCACCGCCAGGGGTAATTCCTGAGTGCAGGGCCAGGAGTGGCCCCTGTGCATTGCCAGGTGTGACCCAAAAAAGCCAAAAAAATAAATAAAGAAATGTCAGTCGTGGAAGACGGCTGTGGGCCGGGCCGCTGCTCAGACGCCCCAGTGTCCGTGCCTTGCTGCCGAGCCACGGGGTCCTCTGGCAAGTCCCTTCGCCACTCTCGGCTCCTTTGCCCACCGGTCATTGCACCCAGGGGTGCTTCGCAGTGCGTGGACTATCCAAGAGATGAAGACGGTCACTTGTCGAATGTACTTGGTCCCGTCAGGAGTTCCTCGAGGGGCTGCAGTGGTAGTCCGGAGGGTAGGGAGCTGGTGTGGCACGCAGTGGACCCAGGGTCAGTCGCCAGCCCATATGGTTCCCCAAGCCCTGCCAGGCATGACCCCCTGCACACGCACAGCCCCGAGTAGGCCCTGAGCACCACCGGGTGTGGCAGGAAAAGAAAAGAAAGTTTGTTCCAGGCAGGTCGCTGGGCGCTAAAGTGCAGGCTTCGAGTCCCAGCATCATGTAGTTCTCTGAGCACTTTGGTGTGGCCCCAAAGCAAAGCAAAACGTGTGAGGGACCAAGTCAGTAGTACAACAGGTGGGGTGCTGACCCGGGTTCAATCCCCGATGCCCCCTATGGTGTCCTGACCCTGCCAGGCGTGGTCCCTGAGATCCGAGCCAGGACTGAGCCCTAAGCACAACCGGATGTGTCCCCAGGACAAAGCAGAACCAGCCAGGCTTGAGGAACTTGAGCTGTTGGATCGAGAGAGTAGGTAACGCACTGGCCTTGCACGCGGCTCACCCTGGCACCACATGTGCTCCCCGAGCCTTACCAGGAGTCACCTTTGAGCATAGAACCAGGAGTAAGCGCTGGGCAGGGCTGAGTGTGACTGCCCCCGTCCCCAACAAAAACATTAGGTTGTTTGCTGTCATCATCGCTTGACATTAATTTTCAACTACTAATTACTAGTAATCTGTTTAGCATAAGAAAGAGCACATAGCCAGGACAGTGATACAGCACACCAGATTTACTAGTGATATTTGATAGCTGTACATCTATATTTAATGAGTTTATTTTGCTAATCCTGTTTCATTTGGGTTGCAGTTAGAGTTTGTTCAGCTTTTTGGGGCCGGCAGGTAAGATGCTTGCCTTGCCTGCAGCTGACATGGGTTCAATCCCTGACAAGCAATATGGTCCCAACACACTGCCAAGAGTGATGTCGTAGTACAGAGTCAGAAGTAACCTCTGAGCACTGCCAAGTGTGGCCCCAAAATCAAACATTAAAAATATTGTTCACCTTTTCTGAGCATACATAGTGATGAACCCTGACACAATAAAAATGACTGGGGGGCTGGAGCAATAGCACAGCGGGTAGGGCGTTTGCCTTGCACGTGGCCAACCCGGGTTCGATTCCCAGCATCCCATATGGTCCCCTGAGCACCGCCAGGGGTAATTCCTGAGTGCAGAGCCAGGAGTAACCCCTATGCACCACCAGGTGTGACCCAAAAAGAAAAAAAAAGAAAAAAAATTACTGGGGCTAGTAGACTGGAGCGATAGTACAAAAAAAAAGTGTTTGCCTTGCATGCGGCCGACCCGGTTCGATTCCCAGCATCCCATATGGTCCCCCGAGCACCGCCAGAAGTAATTCCTGAGTGCAAAGCCAGGAGTAACCCCTGATCTCTGGGTGTGACCCAAAAAGCAAAAAAAAAAAAATCCTGGGGCTGCGGCTGGGACTTCCATTGTCCCTTTGACTTGTGGAAAGCTGCGCCAGGAAGTCAGGAATAATCTTTGTATCTTTGGTTTCTTTCAGAAGACTCCGCAGACTGGGAAAAGGAACTGCAGCAGGAACTTCAAGAATACGAAGTAGTCGCAGAATCAGGAAAAAAAGATGAAAACTGGGATAAGGAAATCGAGGAAATGCTCCAGGAGGAAAATTAACTCTTTCCTGAGTTAAAAGCATAATCCATAACATTCTGTAACTGACACCTGGACATTGATTAAATCAAAAGGCACATGTATAATTCCAAATTATTCTTTTTCCAAGCTAAAGCTGACTCTTATATGTAAAAATATATATATAATGAATACAGTTATTCTAATCAGAGGGATGCATTATATAATATTTCTTTAATTTATCTGGTTAGAGGTGCTCATATAGTTGGAATAAGCATCTTTTTTTGGGGGGGTGGGTCAGAAGTTTGGGCCACATCCAGCTGTTTTCAGGGCTCGCTCCTGGCTCTGTGCTAAGGGATCACTCCTGGCGGTTCTCAGGGGACCATAGACAGTGCCAGGAATCAAACCTGGACCAGCTGCGCGCGAGGTCATCGCTGTGCCCTGTATACTATCTCTCTGGCCCTGGAATGGATATCTTTGCCACAGAAACACAAGTAAAGTTTTAGAATTCTTTTTCTGTGAGGTTAAAAATAGAATTTGTTCTTCCCTTGTAGATTTCTAATTGTTCTGAGTACATTTTTTATGGACGCACATACCTTAAAGTACTGAATGAATTGTTCTCAAGTTGACCAAATTGTACCAAAGAACTTAAGAGGAAGCACTTTTCAGAACTATTTTCCTGCTAGGTGTTTTCTAAAATTCCAGCTGATAGATGAGATAAACTAATTACTCTGATCTTGGTTTAAACCTAGCACAATTTGACAGAATTGCTGTGCAAATGATTTTTTTTTCCTCTGGGGACTCTTCTTTCTTGTTTTTGAACTAACATTTGATAATGTTACTCCTAACCTTTGCAGCAGGATTTTGTACAAAGCAAGGCCTTTTATCCTTTTAGCAATAATGGCCTTAGAAGCCCACTCACAGTCGTCTTCCACGTGTTTAAATCGCCAGCACATAAGAATGTTTTAGCTTTCGTCTGTCTTAAATCATGCATCTGTATAAGAGATACAGTTTAGGGAACTTAATTGACACAACCCTATTTGTATTCTGGGACTCCAGTCGCCCTGAGTCCATGGAATATGGTTCTTTTTAAAAGTGCTTTGGCCCAGTGGTAGAATATAAGGCTTTGGGTTCTGTCTCTAGCACACACAAAAAAAAGTGATTTAATGTCTGAATATTCCTAAGACATTTGCTTCTCAAACCTTTTACAGTTTTCAAGGATCCCTTCTTTCTGTTCTTGGCCCCATAAAAAGTAGTCTATGGTGGGGCCGGAGCCATAGCACGGCGGGTAGGGCGTTTGCCTTGCACGCGGCCGACCGGGGTTCAATCCCCAGCACCCCATATGGTACCCCAGGCACCGCCAGGAGTAATTCCTGAGTGCAGAGCCAGGAGTAACCCCTGAGCATCGCCGGGTGTGACCCAAAATGCAAAAAAAAAGTAGTCTATGCTCCTTTGACAGAGGTATAGTTAAAAAGAACCAGAGGTTTGTGTTTAAGCAAACTTGAGTAGGTCGTTCGGGCCTGGGCTCTAGCCATGTATTCTGTGAAACCACGCACCCCGTCAACAGAGATTTCCACATGTGGCGCCATCACTTGCAGATTACTGAATTCAAATCCAGAAATGCCAACTGGCAACTGAAATAATCCCATGGAAGGTAGAAGTTTTTTGCTGTTTTGAATAAGAATTTGTGGGGGGGGAGGGGGCACGGGCAGGGAGGGGAGGGATGGAATTATGTTCAATAAGTAGCTGAAAACCCTAGATGTAAGCAGACCAGGTTACGACTGCTTGCTCTCAGTCTTACACTAAAATGTAATGGTGAATGTTGAATAAATATGGAAGAGTCAAAAGGTTCAGAGAAAGTTGAAAAACTGTCGTTTTTACAGGATGTTCTTAACTGTGCACTGCCCCATGAAAATCAAAAGGGTAAAATAAGATTTTCTACACAGCATAAAAAAGACTTATGCTATATTTGTATGGATCCATCAAGAAGTAAAATGTCTGATTTTGTAAGCTATGCTGGTAACAAGTGTTATTCTTTTATGTTTTCATTTTACTTATTTGGGGGGACTTGGGGGGAGTTGGGGACCAAATCTATTGGTGCTCAGGGGTTACTCCTGGCTTGGCAGGGATTGAACTGGGGTCAGCCTCCTACAAGGCTACAGCCTTAAACCCTCTACTAACTCCACCCCTGAACTGTTCTGTTTTTTGTTTTGTTTTGTTTTGTTTTTTAACTAGAAAGCTTTATTAAAAATCAGAGGAGAAAGGAAAAGAAACTCCCAGCTGAGAAGGTACTGAGTATGGGACCAAGTTCTGAAAGTTTGATGCCTATCACTTCAGATGGTCCCCTGCCCCTGCCAGGAATGACCCCTGAGCTCAGAGCCAGGAGTGGGCCAGCCCTGCCACCATAAAAAGCAAGTAAAAACAAATCAGGACTTCTCTAATGATTCTAACATAATTGCGCTTGCTCTATATGGTTGCTCTTTCTGGCCATAGACTTTCCCCTTCATTTTGTTTTGTTTGTTTGTTTGTTTGTTTGGTGGTGGTCAGAGCTTACTCCTGGCTCTGCCCTCGGGTATGCCGTACCATCTCTTTGGTCCTAATTCCCCCCACACACACACCCACACCCTGTTTTTAAGTAAGGATAAACAAGAAGTTACATGTACATGGGCCCAGAGCGATAGCACAGCGGGTAGGGTGTTTGCCTTGCACACGGCTCACCTGGGTTCTATCCCCAGCATCCCATATGGCCCCCCGAGCACTGCCAGGAGTAATTCCTGAGTGCAGAGACAGGAGTAAACCCTGACCATCACCAGGTGTGACCCAAAAAGCAAAAAAAAAAATGAAATTACATGTACAGTTATTTATCTCTCACACATCATCAAATTGTTTATCAGGTTTTTATGTAATGGCATTTGTTTACATTGAGTCATTTATGATTTTGGTTGTTAGACTAATTTTTAATGCTTTTTAGTCATTGCATCCCGATTTATTTCCAGTATGCAAAACTCTATTATGCATATAAACCCCACTCAGTGTTAAAAGTTTTCCCTGAAGAGCGAAAAATTTTGACCTGATAATGGGGAACTTCTAGACATTTCAAAGGTTCCAGGTACGTGGGCTTCGACTGTTCAATTCAAAGTGTCAGGAGCGTTGTCCTGGTTTGCTGCCAGAGCCTCACCTAAGGCGTGTGTCCACCACAGAGCCACACGCCCGGCCTGAAGGAGCAGGGACTATTGAGGGCTTCGGTTTGGGGGCTACACCTGATGGTGCTCAGGGCTTAATCTTGGCTCTGCGCTCAGGGATCACTTAGGGTTTGGGGGAGCCTGCGCAGTTTCAAGGAGCGGTGAGACCAGGGTGAAGACAGTTACTTGGACTGGAGACCTCTCGAGTGCAGAGAAGTCAGAGCTGGGGGTTGCTCGGGTGATAGAGCATCTTCCTAGCACACTCAAGGCCCTGTGTTCAATACCCAGAACCGCATGGCCCCCAAGCACCTGAAGCAGTCCCCATGGCTCCCAGCCTGCCAGTGTGACCCCCACAATGGACAAAGTCACATCCTTCTAGGGTGGAAGAGCAGCATGACAGACTGGAGTGCGGGGCGTGGGCTCTAGCCACGGTGCTCCTCCCAATCATGATAGCCTTGTCAGTAGGTCTTTTATTATCACTCTTTGGGGGATTTTCCACGTCTGCAGCAGGGATCGGATACTCATCGGTCTTGTTCTTTCCCAGCGACTCTGATGAGCCATATGCTTTCTGCTGGTGGGAGCTAAGTGACCCTGCCAGCTCCTTAAGAAGTAAGCCTGCAGATGTGACCCCAAGCGGCCGCACGTGAACGGCTCTTCTGTTCCTGAGCGCCCATGATCCCGAAGGCCAACTAACTACTTCCGGCACCCAGCAGCTTCTTGCAGAAATGTCTCTAGACTGTGAACTAAGCTATGGCCCCATGCCACCCTGGGAGGGAAAAGGTTTTCTCTCTTGGCCTTTCCTTTCCCCGGCAGCATGGTGACCACCATCTTATAGGGCCCACTAAAGAGAGGTACGAGCTTGCAGTGAGACCTCATATACTCTTCATTCTCAGCAACGGAAAACAAATTATTAAATGATGCCTTTTCGGCAGATCTGATTGTTGGGGGAAAATTCCAAATAATAATAGTGAGTTTTCTGTTGAAATATTTCTGTTGAAATATTGAATGTAATCAAAGAAAGAGAAAGTAAAGTGAAAATCATCAGCCACACAGGCAGGGGGTGGGGGTGGGATGGGAGGTATACTGGGGTTCTTGATGGTGGGACATGAGACTTAAGCCTGAAAGCTTTGTAACTTTTCACATGGTGATTCAATAAAAAAAGTTAAAAAATAAAATAAAAATAAAAAAAGAAGTAAGCCTGTTCCCACTAAAGCTGGACGGGCTGGGGTAGATTAAAGCCTGGGTCCTAATGGAGCTAATGGATCATTTCCTGCTAATGCAGGATTCAGCGACTGCTACTCAAGTACCTACCTTCTAATCACAAGAATGGCAGTAAGTGTGTAATCTCTGCCACAATTGGGTGCCTAAGTTTGATTAAGTATTATAAACAGCATCAAAATCTAGATACACACAATGGCCACAGCACTGAGTAATTTTAACTCTTGGAAATTTAATGTACAACATGAGTACCGATGCTTCTCTCAGTGTGGCACAAGAAGACAATTTTTTGCTTTTTCCTACCACACCCCGGGATTCCAGGGGCTACACCAAAGCTCAGTGCTCAGCAGCCACGTGCAAGGCAAGCACCTTCACCCCTTGTACTATGTCTCTGGCCACCTGGGTTTTGTTTTGTTTTGTTTTTTAAATTTTTATTGAATCACCATGTGGAAAGTTACAAAGTTCTCAGGTTTATGTCTCAGTTATACACTATTCGAACACCCATCCATTCACCAGTGCCCATATTCCACCACCAAAAACTCCAGTATCCCCACCCCCGCCCCCCACCCCTAACTGTAAAACTGATGAATTTCACTTCATTTTCTCTTTACCTTGATTTCGTTCCATATTTCAACACAAAACTCACTATTGTTGTTGGAGTTTCCCCCAAGAAAGACAGCCCTACTACCAAGGAAGCATTTGATAATTAGTTTTCCATTAAAAGATTGTATGTTTTCAGTTTTTAGAAAAGGTCGCGCAGCCGCTAATGCGGCCACGCGATTTGGAGTTGTCCCAGTCCCGCATCCCGGAGCCGTGTTAGTTGCTGCTCAGTGTCGCCGGGGCTCCATCTGGAGAAGGTGTGGTGGCTGCCCCTCCTCCGTCTGGATCCCCGGTGTTGCTGGCCCGGTCTCGGGTCCAGAGCATTGTCCGGCCGCGTTGCTCACCAGAACGCCCGGCTTCCTCTCTGTTGAATGAGGCCACCTGGTTTTATTTTAAATTTATTTTTGGTTTGGTGACAATACCCAGCAGTGCTCAGGGCTTCCTCTGTGCTGAGGGGTCACTCCTGGTGTTGCTATGGGGAACATAAATGATGCTGGGGATGAAATTGATCAGCAGCATGTAAGTGAATACTTTACTGGCTGTACCATCTCTCCAGTCCTTATTTGATTTCTTGATTTGAATTTAATTTTTGTTTTATTTTAGGACTACACCCGGTGACCCAGGAGGAGTCACTCCTGGCAGTGCTCAGAATACCAGAGGAAATACTGGGATCAAACCAAAGTCAGCTGCATGCAAGGCAAGCACGCATCGTACTATCTCTCAAGACAGTCCCACACAACTATTTTGGTTTGGGGGCAATACCCAATTCTGTGACTCTGGGGTGGCTTGTCTGTAATTCTGGGACCACATGGTAATGGGACAAGAACATGGGCCAGCAACATGCAAACATGAATTTAACTCAGTTGAGCTTTCTCCCTAGCCTAAGAACACAATTTTTTTGGCTTTTTTGGGTCACACCCAGTGATGCTCAGGAGTCACTCCTGGCAGTGCTCCATTGAACACGGGTCAGCTGCATACAATATTGTACTATTGCTCAGGGCCCCCCAAGGATACAATTTTAATGTCACTGTCATCCCATTAGCAAAGTTAAATTCATTTCTCCGTTGAATGAATCAACAGAATTTATACCTAAGAAAATAGACGTATAGTTCAAAAGGCAAACACCCCCTGGGAAAGAGTTCATAACAATTTCTTGGGATAGAGAGTACAATGGGTAGGATGCCTGTCTTTGCACACAGTCAGTGGAATCCCATATGGTCCCGTGCCTACCACCAGGAGTAAATACCCACTCCCCCACCCCAAGCACAGAGTCAGGAGTAATAAGCCCTGAGCACTGTTAAGTGAGGTCCAAAATCCAACCCCAACTGAAACATTGACTGGCTCTCCAAGCTTTTATCTCCCATGCTCACGACTATGATTTCTCTTTCCTTGTCTGCTTATTTCTAATCCGAGACTTTCTCCTCTCAAATCTTTCTAAATAAATTTCAGTAAAAACGACTTGGCTTTATACACACAAAATTATCTTAACTGAAGTACATTCCTGGGCAGACTGACTCATACTGTGTGTAGCAAATCGATGACCCATTCATTTGTCATCGATTTCTCGAGCAAGATACGAATCCAACCCGGGTCGCGTGCAAGGCAAACGGCCTGCTGACTATGCTATGGCGTGACATGGAGTGCAATTACAAATAAAAAGGGACAGATATGAATTTTTGAGTGTGGTACTAATTAGAGAGAGAAAGAGCTGGAGCAATAGCAGAAGAGGCAGAACTCAGGGGCTGGAACCATAGCACAGCGGGTAGAGCGTTTGCCCACTCGGGTTCGATCCCCGACATGCAACATGGTCCCCCAAGCACTGCCAGGAGTAACCCCTGAGCATCGCTGGGTGTAACCCAAAAAGCAAAAAAAAAATCAGAAATTAGCCAACTGCGTAGAATTCTCAGCGTCTCACATAGTGCTCTGAGCACCACCCAGAATAACTTGAGTTGCCTGAATAACAAAACTAACTGCCACACAGCCCCCCAATACTAAGATTGAGTGAGCACAGTCTATTGTTGAACACGCATTATTAGGCTTTACCGTTTTAGTAAAGCCCGCCAAAAATTAGTACACAACGGCTTTTTAGATAGTTTCTTTTCACCACCTCTAGCTCTGTAAAAGTTGTGAAAAGAAAGTAACTTTGATGACGGTGGGCTCAGAATGCTGAGACCCAAGTAACTCCCACCCCTAGAACACTCAGGGTGAAGTTAATACCTGCCGAAGAACCTCTAGCAAATCTCTTCATCGACGGGCAAAGAAAAAAAATTCCTTCTCCGAAAGAAGGGTTTCAAAGGAAACGTGCTTTGGACTTCAAAAATCAACTGGGAACAGAACATTTTGGGGTATGCAAATGACGTTGGGGGCCATTATCCCAGAGTGGAAACCTACTAGACCCGGAAACTCTGGCCCTGGTGGGCGAGTCCGTCCGCCATTATCATCCGCTCAGTTTTGTACCTTAAAACTTGGCTGTGGTTTCTTTGGGAGAAGGAGCGTAATTAGCCACTTGAGAATATTACATCAGATTTTTAGTTTGACCAGAGAGAAGTTCACAGTATATATTAAAGTGCAAATATCAAAGGCAAATCACAAAACTTAAAATGATGACACCGTTTCTTCCAAAAGCGCATCCATGGGCTGGAAAGATCTCTCTGCCAGCTGACTATGGATGGAGGTCGCCATTATTCAGTCACTGGAGCTGCATGGTTCCCTGAGCACCCCATGAACAACCCTTGAGCATAGTCTAGAGTCAAGCCCCTCGCTAGCACCACAGGTGTAGCCCAAAAATCCAAAAAGAAAGCAAATAATGCAAGCATAACTCTGCAAGACGCATTTACGCACATAGAGAAATATACCACACTCAGCAAAATGCTAACGCGGGTGAAGTATTTGTTTTTTTTTTAATTCAAAGGCTCTTATTTATTTGTTTTTCAGTTCAATTTTATTTTTTTTATTGATTCATTTTTTTTGTTTTTTTTGTTTTTTTTAAATTTTTATTGAATCACCATGTGGAAAGTTACAAAGTTCTCAGGTTTATGTCTCAGTTATATTCAAACACCATCCCTTCACCAGTGCCCATATTCCACCACCAAAATCCCCAGTATACCCCCATCCCCCGCCCCCCACCCCCAACTGTATAACTGATGAATTTCACTTCACTTTCTCTTTACCTTGATTACCTTCCATATTTCAACACAAAATTCACTATTGTTGTGGGAGTTTCCCCCCAAAAAAGACAGCCCTACTAAGGAAGCATTTGATAATTAGTTTTCCATTAAAAGATTGTATGTTTTCAATTTTTAGAAAAGGTTGAGCGGCCCAGAGTTGTCCCAGTCCTGCATCCCAGAGCCGTATTAGTTGCTGCTCAGTGTCGCCAGGGCTCCATCTGGAGAAGGTGTTCAGTTCAATTTTAATTTTCATTGTGATTCACAATACTGTCAATGATGGGGTTTTATGGGCTGGAGCGATAGCACAGCAGTAGGGCATTCACCTTTCACACGGTGGACCGTGTTCGATTCCTCTGCCCCTCTCGGAGAGTCCGCAAGCTACCGAGAGTTTCACGTGTGCATGGCAGAGCCTGGCAACCTACCCATGAGGTACTGGATATGCCAAAAACAGTAACAATAAGTCTCACAATGAGAGACATTACTGGTGCCCGCTCAAACAAATCGATGAGCAACGGGATGACAGTGACAGTGATGGGGTTTTATGTGTATTTCAACCAATAACAGCACCCACCAAAAGTTCAGGGGCTGGAGCGATGGCACAGTGGGTGGGGCATTTGCCTTGCACACGGCTGATCCGGGTTTGATTCCCAGCATCCCATATGGTCCCCTGAGCACCACCAGGAGTAATTCCTGTGCATCCCCGGGTGTGACCCAAAAAGGAAAAAAAAAAGTTCAGTTTCCTTCCAACATTGTCTATGGGCCACACCCCCCTACCTCCCCATCTCGGTAAGCTCAGTTGTGTAGAGCAGCTCACAGATTTTGTTGTGTTGAGCTCATTATTATTCCACTACTTTACTTCTTTGCATCCCACATATGAGAGTTCTTTTTGTCTCTCTACCTGTCCTTCTAACTTGCTTTACTCAGCATGATACTCTCCAGATCCATCCATGTAGCAGCAAATTGCACAATTTCATCTTAGAGTTGACTAGTACTAGTATTCCATTGTACCTATATGCCGTAGTTTCTTTAAATGTTTGGAAGAACTTACTAATAAATCCATATGGGCCCAGATCTATTTTTGTTGTGGTGGTTGGTTTTGGGGTCACACCCAGCAGTGCTCTGGGCTTACCCCTGGCTCTGAGCGCAGGGATCACTACTGGAAGGTTTTTTTTTTGGGGGGGCAGCATCTGGGGTACTGAGAATTAAACCTGAGTTGCACACATGGAAGGCAAATACCCTACCTAAATGTACTACCTCTCAGGCCCAGTTTTGAAAAAAATTTTATGTACCCTGTATCAAGCCTGAATTTCATGCATGCGAGGTTGGGCTAAGCCAGCAGGTAGAAGTGATCTAAAGGACTCCTGTATGCTCAGAGATCACAAACTGGCGTTGGCCACATGCATGGAAAATACCTGTAACTCAGTGCTAACTCTTTAGCCCCCAACAGTGTTTTTTGATGTTGTTGTTTTGTTTGGGGGCCACACCTGGCAGTGCTCAGGACTTTCTCTTAGCTCTATGCTCAAGGATTGCTCCTGACAGGCTCAGGGGACAATATGGGGTGCCAGGGATCGAACCCAAATCACTGCAGCCTCCAAAAATAATTTTTTTAAAGATTCTATCAAGCAAAATTTAAGGCACGAATAATATATTTGGTGGGAGTACAGCTTGTAGTGTTCTGGGACCCACACAGGAAAGCACAGATAATATTAGGAATGAGAATGGGTTACAACTAAAGAGACAAAGTCATGCTTCAACCCGACTCCTTACCTAATTTCATTTCTATTCTTCTAACAATGTCTAGAGGGGGGCAGCAGTGAGTCGTTTGGTGGGATAAAACTACATTTCCCAGCATTCCTAGTAGATGGGACTGACCAATAAGAAGTAAGTAGAACTAAGGGTGCCTGTTAATTATAGGGCTTTCCAGAAAAGCTGAGTCAGCCTTATTCTCTTCTCTTTCCAGTTTCTCGGATCCTGGGTGTGATAGCTGGAGCTGTGGGTGTTTTCTTGGTATCAAGAGAGAATGTCTAAGAATTACAGGACCTCAATCCTCATAGTGAAGAATTCATAAACCAGGGGTCAAGTACGTGGTTCTGTAAGAACTCCTACTTCAAGGGGGCCGGACCGATAGAAACGCAGATATGGCATTTGCTTTGCACGGGGCCATCCTGTCATCCCATATGATCCCCAGAGCACCTCCAGGAGTAATTCCTGAGTTCAGAGTCAGGAATAACCACTGAGCATCGCCAGATGGAGGAGTGCCCCCCTTCCCCCATCCCCTCCCCCCAAAAAAAACACCTGTACTAGTTCAAGTTTCCAAGTTCCATTCCTGGCATCACTTAGCGCCTCTCTCCCGCCCCAGCATTGCAGGAAACAGCTCCAGAATCCCCCAGAGCCTTTCCGATTATGGCCCTGGAGACCAAGAATCGTTTGTGGGGCCCGGTGCTCCTGAGCACAGCCTTGAGCACAAATAATTCATGGGTTTCAAAATGTTCGATGCATGTGTATGTTCTTTATCTAGGAAGAAAAATTGGTAAACTAGATAATACAGTGTTAATAATGACTGTCTTAGCGCTAGGATTATCGGTGATCATTTGTACTGTCTGAAAGTTTCAGGCAATTTCATTAGAGACCTCCAAGAAGAGTAGGAGAAAATTAAAATAGCGGAAATGAATAAAACATATAAGTCAAAATTAGAGTCACTTTAACAATCGACTGGCGGTGCTCAGGGACCACTTGTGGCATGGTCGGGGACCAAACCCAGATCAGCTCTGTACAAGGCAAGTATATTGTCTGCTGTCCGTTGTGCTCCCTCATTTTACCATTTTAAATGACAAAAAAATAGCCACAAATAAACCTGTGAAACATATATATGTAAGGAGATATTAAAAAACACCTAAAATTGAATGCAAGGAGATATTAAAAACCACCTAAAAATTGAAAAGATACTGTTGGTTTGTCTTTGATTCTTTCACAGGGAGCTTAGGTTTATTAAGTTACTCCCACCACAGTGCTTGAGGCACACCCATTTCCATCAGGCACTAATAATCATACATTGCTTTTCTCTTTCCTTTGTGGCCTTTTCATAGTTTAGTAATGTCCTTTATGTATAGACTCAGGAAGACAGTTGTTGCTATGCTTTTGTAACATGAACGTTAATTGACTCCAAATAATATTTACTCCTGGCCATCCATCACATTTACTTGTTTTAAGCCTCAGTTGCCCTTACTTCCTAACACCCCCAAAAGGAGGGTCTCAGCAATGGACTTGGATGGACCCAGGGCAAGCCTGGCATGGAAAAGGGACAGGCTAAGCGCCATATGAAGTATAATAAGTTAGGAACATGGTCATGGAACAAACTTTGTCATGACCCAAAAAGAAGTAACTGAATAAGGACCCTGCTGGGGTTAGAAAAGACTAACCTGGTCTGAGGACTGTAAACTGGGATATATAACGAGATGTCCCCAGCAAGAGCCAACCTTTAAGCTTAATATATCTCTTATTGTGCTCACACAAAATGACTAAAATTTTAGTGAGAAGCAAATTTAATGATTGTTTCGATGGATTACTAACTATGGAAAGGAGAAAGCAATATACCTTTAGATGGAATCCCACCTTTGAGCGGATCTCCTACTAATCTAGAGTGCTGTACCCCAAGATGAGATTTTTGTCCCTGAATTAATCTCCTAGAAGAACTTCCCCTGAAGGAGGAGCTCTACATCTGTTTATTGATATGATAATGTTCAGCTCTACCCAAACTCTACCCTGACTCTTCCCAATTTCGATTTCTCTGAATACTCTATAACTAATGCTGTGAGTTATAGCATATAACAGCCTGGGGCCAAATTCCTGGTCTCTATTTGTCCATCACTAGCGGCCGGCCAGGGGAACGGTTCTCAGCCACCAAACGCACCCACACTTTGTACTCACAACAGACAATACACATGAATGGGAAGACAACTATCACTAATGCCAATCTTCTTTAAATTAGCTTTGGATGGGGGTCCTGGACTGTGTATTTCATCATCCCCAGAGAATCTGAAATTGTAGTTCTAGGATCCACTTTGGAAAGGAGTGGGGATAAAGAATGATATCTGAAGTCAGACTTTTATTAATTTGTTTTTGTTTTGGGGTCATACCTGGCAGTGCTAGAGACTGTTCCTGTCTCTGTGCTCAGGGGTCACTCCCAGTGGTGCTCTGGAGTCATATGGTGCTTGGGATCAAACCAAAGTTCACAGCTTCCAGGGCAAGTGCTTTAACCCCTGTCCTCTCTCTGTGCCAGAAATATTTTCTAAAAAAAAACAAATAGATGAACTAAATGAAAAGACATAAACTTTGAGACTTCAGAGACAAATAGTGGTTATCAGAAGGGGAAATGGAGCGGGTCAGTCATGACAAAGGAGGCAATTGTGTAATGAAAGTTAGAATTGTACTTTCAGGACTGGGGATGTAGCTCAACCATAGAGTACTTGCCTTCCATGTGTGAGGCCCTGGAATTGATCCCCAGCAATACACACACACACAAAAAAAAATGAATTAGAATTTCCCTAGTACATGATGTGTATAGACACACATTAAATTTAAGTGATGCATATCTGAAACATTATTTTTGTGATGCAATGTCACTTCAATAAAATATTTTTCTCGAGGAAAACTTGACTTTGGGAGGATTGTGTATCCATCACTGCTCAGCTCTTACTCCTGACTCTGCGCTCAGAGTTCACACCTGATGGTTCTCAGGGGAGTATATGAAGTGTTAGGGATCGAACTGGGGTCAGCAGCATGCAAGACAGGCATCTAAACCTGTGGACTATCTCTCTGGCTCCCAAAACTTGAAATTTTACACAGTGATTTTCCCTAGATTATTTCGTATTTTTCCTTGCTGTTGTTCTCTTTATACATAAATACAGTTTCCATTGCCTTGAAGAATGTGCCTGATGTCTAAAACTGTAGCTGGAAATTGGGAAATAAATCAGATAAAAGAAACGAACTCCAATAATCTGAATATGTGATTATGTGTTTGAATAGTTGACACACATGTACTTTCTTCCAATATTCTGTACATGACAAGATTTTTGTGTTTTTCTTTTTGTTGGTCGGGAACAACTTCTGGGCATCACCTGGTGTGGTCCAAAAACAACCCCCAAAAGGCAAAGTTACTGTTGTTTTTGTGTTTGAGCTACACTCAGCTTACTCTTGTTTCTTGTTTCTTGTATCACTCCTGGCGTGGTGCTTGGGGGACCATTTGTGGTGCCAGGGATCAAATCCAGGTTGGCTGTGTGCAAGACAAATGCCTTATCTGCTGTACTGTGCTGTGTCTTCAGCCCTCTCTGACAAGTTTTTATTTGCAGTGTCCTCTGCCTGCTGGAGTTGGGCCGCCGTGTACTCCAATCTAAGAGTATTCGCCACAGCTGGCCATCAATATGCCTAAGCATGTTCTAAAGCTTTCAGTATCTGCCAGAAATGTGCAAGTGTATAGCAAATGCTGAATCAGAATTAGCTCACAAGAATGGTTTCAGGCAATGGATTTAAACAGTAAGGTCTTTGTTCTATGAAAAGGCGAGTATTCCTTTTCATTACCTACAACCCCAATAGTATTAAACAAACATAGTAGTCAGGTCTTTAGATGGAATAATATTCTTGGCTGCTTTAAAAGTTAATGGGAGGTTGGAGCTTTAGTACAGCAGGTAGGGCGTTTGCCTTGCACGAGGCCCACCCGGGTTCAATCCCCAGCATCCCGTATGATCCCCCGAGCACCACCAGAGGTAATTTCTGAGTGTAGAGCCAGTAGTAACCCCTGAGCATTGCCAGGTGTGACCCAAAATGAAGAAAAATGTTAGTGGGAGAGAGTCCAGAGCTTAATCCATCAGCATTGCCAGGTGTGACCAAAAAAGTCAAAAAAACACCTCTCCAGATGGAATTCCGGCAACACTGAGCTTCTACTAACACGGCACCAGTTTGTGGGACCCGGACTATTTCTCCAAACTGCCTGGGGGCACTGGAATCGGGAGGTTCCAGCCCGCCCCTAAAGCTGGAAGTCATGCCCTCAACCCTCCCCCGGCGCCATCTTGCCATACTGAGCAGCGAAGAACCCTGGCCAGCGGGCACCGCAAGCCGGAAAATGCTCTGGACCCCAGACGGGGCCAACAACTCCAGGGTGCCCCAGACAGAGAAGGTGCAGAGTCCTTTCATGATATACAAAAAAAAAAACGCTCAGGAACATCTCCTCCGCCCTTGAGCAGCCATGATCCCAGAGGCACAGAAACCAATCTCGGAACACAGCGGCTGCTGGCAGAAATACCTCTGGACTTAATTACTAAAACACCAGAATTCCAAAACCACGTGGCCACTTTCTTGGCCGTGCAACATCATATGTTCTTCATTATCAGCAATAGAAAACAAATTATCTCATGATGCCTTTTCAGCAGATCTGATTGTTGGGAAAATTCCAAATAATAATAGTGGGCTTCCTGTTGAAAATTGAATGTAATCAAAGTAAAGAGAGAGTAAAGTGAAAATCATCTGCCACACAGGCAGGGTGGGGAGTGGGAGGGGGATATACTGGGGTTCTTGGTGGCACCCCATACGGTCGCCCAAGTGCCACTAGGAATGATCCCTGAGAACAGACCCAGGATTAATGCTTGAGCATCACAGGCATGGCCCCAAAACAAAACAAAAAGAATAAAAGTTAGCAGGAGTTTTCCTTTCTTTAAAGATACTCTGAGGTGGATGAAACTGGTTGACTTAGTTTATCTCCTATTGATCCTTCTAGAAATGGTGCAGGTGTCATCGTCCACTTCCCTACCACCGGTAGGGACATCAATCCTCAAGAGGTTCCTTTGGAGTACCTCTGTACCTCTGCTTTCTGAATTTGGTGATTGTTCTGTGTCTCACTGTCCCACACTACCCCAGAGCCCTGATTAGAAATCATGGTCTGCTGAGCACTTGAGAAGGTGCTGAGGCCAGAGGGACAGTGTTTCTATGATGACCAGCGTGACCAGCTTCTATGATGACTGGTCAAGTACTCATTGGGGTTCCAGAACTCTGGAGCGACAGATATGATTAGACATGTGAAAACCTAAAATCATTTCACTAAGGCCAGGGAACACTGGAGAAAGTATTCCCATATGAAGAAATAGAAAGTATAAAGAAATCTCTTACAGCCATAGAAAGATATAGAACTATTTACAAGTGAAAAACACCCTTAACTATTGGCCCGAAGAGATATTTTAGATCTTCTAGATGCTGTGGTTCATGTTGGAATCTAGAGCAGCTCTTTCTGTGACTAAGGACGTAGTGGGCAGTCCTGTAACCAGTGATGTTCTCATGGGCAGGGTCTCTGCAGAGGTTTCCTCTGAACATTCCCTTGTCCAGGGCCCTTCCTGGTGGCAATAATGACATCTCTTTCCATGCCATTTCATGGAATGGAATGCCCTGGAACTGCATAATGTCCTTATCAAGGTCATTCGAGAATCTCCCCTGATCTGACTTTATCTGGCCTAGATCTTTCTTTCTTTCTTTATTTTATTTTTTGCTTGTTGGGTCACACCCGGTGATGCACAGGCGTTACTCCTGGCTCTGCACTCAGGAATTACTCCTGGCAGTGCTCAGAGTACCATATGGGATGCTGGGAATCGATCCCGGGTCAGCCACGTGCAAGGCAAACAGCCTACCCGCTGTACTATCGCTCGAGCCTCTGACCTAGATCTTTCAAGGAGAAAAGATCACAGATCCTGGACATTCCCTATGCTCCTTGGGGCACTTCCTGAGGGGACACAAAGCTCTAGGTCCTAAATCTTCCGATTTCACTGCTGGTACAAGGCGGAGGCAAAGGTGGGGCTGTGGGCAAGCCAGGAAGAGGGCTTTGAAGGGTTGCCCATGGTTCTGGTCTCAGGGCCTTAGCGAGTAAAGCAGGGTCCACTTTTTATTTAAATTGAATCTCTGTGAGATAGACCCTTACACAGCTGTTCATGATTAGGTTTCAGTCATACAGTATTCCAACACCCATCCATCCACCAGTGTACATTTCCCAGCACCAGTTCCCCAATTTCCCTCCTGTCACCCGTTGGGGTCCACTTTACAGTTGCGGCAAGGTTCAGGCTTTTTTCATAAAGCATAAGACAGGTGAGCGTAGGGTATCTCTACGTGCCTACCCCTATTTCTACAAGACTGATCCGGCTCCCAGACAGGACCATGATTTGGGCCTCCGTGTGCTGGCCATCCCTCCTGACTTCCCACATTGTGTTGTGGCCAGACCTTGGTGCATAAGTGCGTGAATCCTTCCTTACTGAAAAACCTCGAGTTAACCTTTTTCCAGTTTTTCACTAGGCATCCCAAAGGTGTGTCACCTGGAACCATTTGGCAGTTCCACATCTGAGAAGAAATATTTTGTTGGCCAGTGTGCCACTGTCCACTGTGTTACATACTGGGAGTCAGAGTCTGAGGCTGTAGCATTCCCTCGTTTCTAGAGTCAGTCTGAGATATCCTCATGTACCGCCTTAAGTCCCTTTGCTCATTTTCCACTGCTCTCTGGTTTTGTCTGGGCGAGGCCTTGGGCTCACAGCCTGCATTAGAAGCTCTTTCCTGATATCAGAAGTAACCTGCCTTATAACCGTCCACACACAAGCAGAAGTATCCTGATGACATCTTCCATCCCTCACCAGACTCAGTGTCTATAGTGGCTGAGTGGGTGAGCGCCAAGGAATGAGGCGTCTCTGTGTCTCCTGGGTCAATAAGCAATTGCCGAGTGGGAGAATAACCAGGTGCCCACTGGCCCTGAAGCCATTTCCCCAGAGGTGGCATCTCATAAACTAGAAGTGGAAGTTCACTTCCTCGGAAATAAAACTGCACCGGCCTGAGCCTTTGAATAACTTTCCTTGGAACTGGCACATCGCCACAGGTTCTGAGAAAAAGCCTGAGAGTCAGTTGTCCAGATTGAGTACCTGGCAGCTGATCTTGGGAATCCAGACTAGAAACCGAGGAAGTCTTTTCCCACCTCTGACCTGACTGAGGACTCTCGGGTAGCTGAGTCCCTTTCCATGAAGTTCTGCTCGGTTTGCCAGTGCAGACTCGCCAATCAAAATAGATCTTTGATGCCAAAGTTTCTCACTTTTGTCCTGGCTCAAGACCTGATGCCCATTAGGTGCAGATCTCAGCTCCGCATATCCCATACACGGAATAGCAACTCGTGCCCTGTCTGTGAGCCTCTAGATGCTCTCCGTGAGGGATGGAGTCAGGGAGCGATGGGCCGGAGCGATAGTCCAGCGGAGAGGGCATTTGCCTTGCACGCAGCTGACCCAGGTTCGATCCCCGGCATCCCATATGGTCCCCCGGGCACCAACAAGAGGAATTCCTGAGTGCAGAGCCAAGAGTAACCCCTGACCATTGCCAGGTGTGACCCAAAAAGAAAAAAAAAGTGTTAGTGGGAGAGAGGCCAGAGCTTAACCCCTGAGCATTGCCAGTGTGACCCAAAAAGTGGAGAAAAAAACCTTTACCTTCACTGTTAGGGAAACCTCCAGGTAACCATGGAAACCTGATGTGCTGTTTGTCAAGTTCACTTGAACCAACTCTCTTTCCACTTCCTTTCCACCTGGGACTTCTGAAACCGAAGCTGGGATGCTTCATCCGTCCTGAATGCTGCAGTCCTGAGCAGACCTGAGGGTTGCCCTCCTGGGTTAAAGCTAAGCCGGTAGCTTAGCTGGGAGCTGCCCTGGGCCCACAGTACTCGAAGCCTGGGTTTCCCTGTCCCTGGGAACCTGAGCCCATGCCGTTAGGGAAAGGCACTTAGGGTGCGGCCATGCACAAAACAGAACTGAGCTTGGGTGCTCGAGACACATTCCCAAGACTACACCGTGACCTGAAATCTACCTACCAAACAGTGCTTCCACTAGGGAAAACACCCACTTCCAGTAACTTGCAGCCGGTGTATGTGGGCAGGAAGTGCCTGCTTCTCCTGGCATGGTTTGGACTCAGCTCCAGCACTCACCACCTGGGAGAGCTCAAGAGCTACTTCTTGGTGCCCAGGGCCCGTCTCGGGAGCGGGGCCATTAGAACTTCCCCGCTTAGAAACCTGACAGCTGCATGTACCCTTGCGCCTGGAAGTCATTTTCTAGCAGGGTTCAAAACTGTCCTGGGTTTGGAAGCTGCCACAAACCCACAGGGCACTGTACACAAAGCTGTCTGTGGTGCCTTGTCCCTACAGTCATCACCTCCCTTGGGCCTGAAGAGCCACGCTCTGGTGGACACTCAGTATGAGACCTGAATTCAACCAAGTCACAAGACCTGTGTGCCAAACAGCAAACTTGCCCCCTGTAACTGGGGCCTCTATTAGAAGCCCTTCTGCTAAAACCCTGCAAATTGCCTGTATTCCCCACCCTTGGCAATGGTATCCAAGGTTGGGTCAGGAGTCACTTTGCCTTCATCTGAATTCCCAGATAGGGTCTGACTGGAAACTTTGAGTCAGTTACTAGACAAGCAGTTCACCTTTCAGATTTGCTCTCTCATCAAAACAGAAACACATAGCAGTTCCTTCTGTTCAAACACAGATCCCACATTATTTCTTTTCTTCCAAAACGAAGAAACAGACTCTAGCACATCTTCTGAAAAGGCGGGACCTGAATGAACCGATCTTTCTCTCTGTGCAAAGACCCAACAAAACGTTTCCTTTGCGCACATGTAGCCATCATCCTTCAATGTGTTTTCAAGGACAGAATCTGAAATTCCTATGTCTTGTACCAGAACACATCCTCCTTTCGTTGCTCCCTTAGTAAATGCAGAGGTAAGTTCCAAAACATTCTTCACATCGGAAGTAATAACTTAATCAACTTTTCTGTTACACCTGAGGCAGAGAAGACTGCATCCTTGGCCCAAAGGCTGGCAACTTCTAAAGAGAAAAGCTTTGCCATGATCTTTCTGACCTGAGCCTTGGCCACTTAAGACGCTTTCCCAGTGGAGGATAAGTTCGGGCTAAGCTATAAAATTCCCTTGCTGGAAGAGATTGAGCAGGCCTGGAATACAGTGACTGAGTATGATATGCTTCTTCAATTCTCCATCTATCTAGGGATCTGGATTTTGCCGTTTCTACAGGTCTTGAGTTGAAGTTTCGCATATGAGCAAAATATACTTCTATTGGTTTCTGCCTGCTCAAGTTTTCCATATGCTTACAATATATTCTTGATATTTCTTCCTGTTCTATTTCCCAGCTCTCTGGCGGTCTTGAGCTTGCTGTGCCTGACTTCCACACTGATTTTGTGACCTTAAGTAGAGAAAAGCTGGGGCTGGAGCAATAGCACAGCGGGTAGGGCGTTTGCCTTGTACGCGGCCGACCTGGGTTCGATTCCCAGCATCCCATATGGTCCCCTGAGCATCGCCAGGGGTGATTCCTGAGTGCAGAGCCAGGAGTAACCCCTGTGCATTGCCAGGTGTGACCCAAAAAGCAAAAAAAAAAAGTAGAGAAAAGCTGCTGTGGGGGAAAACTCACCCTATATCTCTGGTTCCATCATATTTCCACTGTATACCACTGTCATCCCGTTAGTCAACAATTTGCTCGAGCAGGTACCAGTAACGGCTCCATTTTGAGACTTGTTGTTACTTTTTTTGGCATATTGAATGAACCACGGGGAACTTGCCAGGCTCTGCCGTGTGTGCAAGATACTCTTGGTTGCTTGCTGGGCTCTTTGAGAGGGGCAAAGGAATCGAACCCGGGTTGGCCTCGTGCAAGTCAAACGCCCTATAGCTGTGCTATCGCTCCAGCCCCTGCTTGCAAATTGAAATGAACTAGCTACAAAGCCCAAGTTTTCTTTCTCTTTCCTCTAGCTCTAGAGAGGGTAACAAAAATAGTACCTTTCAGTCCTTGCTTGTTCCAGGGGCTGCTTCTCTGGTTCCTCATCCTGCAGCTGGCTTCTGTAGAGCTCCATGCGGAGCGGCCCCATGTTGGTTGCCAAATATGTTAGCGCAAAAGTGGATTTTCCTGCCCTGGTGAGTTCTTGCGAATTGTATGAAAGACTCGCATACAAAAATTGAAAGATTGAAAGTGTATTGTCCAGAAAAGGTAGATGCTTCCAGGTCCCTCCCAGGACATCCAGGCCCCTCCCTTACCTGTAAACAATGACCAGGTCCTGTCCCTGATGTTGCCCTTCCCATGAACAACTTTCTTGTCCTATCCCATGCTGTCTGCTCACCTCCCATGCACGATGGCTGACTCCTGTCTCTGTGCTGCTCTCTATTGCTATTCCGAGGATGCTTTGCCCCTGCACCCCATTTCCAGCCACAGCTGCCCCCGTGTCAAGAGCCCTAGGTTCCGAAACTCACTGGGCCTCCTACTTGTCCCCCAGCAGTTCCTGTCGTCTAGTCCTGGTTTTCCTACGCTCTGGCCATGGCCACGTGCTCAAGGTGAGAGTCCTGTGTTCAGTACCTTGTCACTGCCTGGGTGTCTGAGCCCTGCCTGTACCTGAGCAACCCCGGGCATCACCCCTGCCTATATCTGAGCTACCCCGGGCTTCAGCCCTGCCTGTACCTGAGCTACCCTGGGCATCAACCCTGCATGTACCTGTGCTATCCTAGGCGTCAGCCCTGCTTGGACCTGAGTTTCCCTGAGTACCTGAGCCCTACCTGTACCTGAGCTACCCTGGGCACCTGAGCCCTGCCTGTACCTGCCCCTGTCTGGCCCGCCTGTACTCGGCCCTGTGTCTGGGTGTGCACTGCCCTACCCGATCCAGGGAGAGGAGAGAGTCCAGAGTGCATGTGAAGAAAGAGAGAGGTGAGGATGGGAGGGAGGGAGGAAGGGAGAAAGTGAATGAGAGAGAGAGAGAGAGAGCCATCCCATTCTACATTTGGATTGGCTGCCTATTCCATGGGCGGAGATTTAAGGTGACCTTACACTCTACACCTCAGCACCTGTTGTATCGATAGTGCGGTGGGTAAGGCACTGCCTTGCAAGTGCCAGACCTAGACTTGATCCTTTGCACCCCATGTGGTACCCTAAGCGCCACCAGGATTGATCCCTGAGGACAGAGCCAGGAGTAAGCCCTAAGCACAGCTGGGCGTGGCCTCCAAACCAGAATAAAGAAACAAGTTTAAATTTGTTTGTCTTAGGGCCATGCCCAGCGATGCTCAGGGGTTCCTCCTGGGGGTGTGCTCAGGGAGCCATAAGGGGTGCCGGGGAGAGAACCCACATAGGCCCCATGCAAGGCAAGTGTTGTCCTACCTGCCTGGCCCCAAATTTAATTTTTTTTAAAAAATTACTTGGCATACATGAATGTTGAGTAAATGTTTAGTCACAAGCAAAAATGTTCCATTGCCATGTGTTGATCTTGGTCCCACAGCTGCCGGCCTGAGGTCGAGGCCAATTGTCTTAGTTTTGTGGTGGCACTTCAGCACCAGGAGACTGTTCAAGAGGTTGCATGAAGAGGAAGATGTCACTCTGTGGACCTGAGGGTTTGGCCTTACCAGTACTGGTTCAGGAAACTGGGTGATCAATATATTTTGTCTATCCAGAGCCTCTTGTTTTCAATTAGTGTGTATGAAACATTTTCTCTGAGCCTGGTAGTTTCCTGGTCTCTGAGAATATGGGGCTCCTAGGCGCAGTCCTTGCCCTCACCATGTTTGCCACCTGACCCTAGGAAATCATCAGGAAGACAAGCCCTTCCGCTGAAGACAAAGACTGGCCTGATCTGGACAGTGCTACTGCCGGGGATACCTAGCCCAGAGCAGCTCAGACAGGCTTTCTGGAAGGACCACCCAGAAGACACCCCAAATTTGCAGGCTTCAGATGTCCCTTTATGAGCGCTGAGCCTCGGAATTGTACCCAGCATGGAAATGTATCACTGCATCACTGTCATCCCGTTGTTTGTCGATTTATTCTAGCGGGCACCAGTAACGTCTCTATTATACTCAGCCCTGAGATTTTAGCAGTCTCTCCTTACCCGTCTTTCCCAATGATTGGAGGCTCTTTCGAGGTCAGGGGAGTGAGACCTATCGTTATTGTTTTTGGCATATTGAATACGCCACGGGTATTGGAAATGTAGAGCAAATGGAAATGGACATTCTCTCTCTGCAGTCAGCCCCATGGAGGAAACTAAACTACAATGGTTGTTTGGTGAGTAAGAAAGTGAAATAATTCTTCCCCGGGGGCAGGAGAGTCAGTGCAACAATACAGCAGGTAGGGCACTTGCCTTGCATGTACCTGACCGAGGGGTGATACCTGGCACCACGAGTGATCTCCTGAGCCACCCCCACACTCACCAGGACTGATCCCTGAACACAGAGCTAGGGGTAAACCCTGAGCAGAGCCAGGTGTGACCCAACAACAGCAATACACCAACCTGTTCAAGGGCACTGGATTAGATTATGACAGCATCTATCTCCACCCTGTGGACATGCTTGTGAATGGAACTCTTCCTTTTTTAGTTCTTTTTCCTGACGGGATGTCTTTGGGCCACACCAGGTGGTGCTCCGTGGCTGGTTCCTGGCTTGGCACCAAGCCAGGAAGGGTCATTCCTGCTAGGCAGACCGGAAAGCATGCTGGGGATGGAATCTCTTTTCCCGGACCAAGATTCTTTTTCTCTAAACAGCATGGATCGCTTCTACTGCCCTGGCTTCCCCCACTCTCCCTTTTTGAGGTCTCTGTGCACACACGCATATGTGTGTATGGGGTGTGTGCACGCTGCTAGTGCTAAGGGCTGGCAATAACCCGCTCAGAATTTCACAGCTGGGGGAGGAGTCAGTCGCATTAATCAGGGCGTCTGTTTTTTGTATTCTAGCTACTATAAATGCTTCTATTAGTCATACATAGCTCAATCAACACCAGTGGCTTTGCAAAGTTGCAAACTGATTATAAGTGGGTTTTTATTGATGAACTCGTTTGTTATTTAGTATAATGGATGTCATGATGGGGCTCACTTAGTGAAATCAGTGATATTCAGGATGTGTGCATAGTTTAAAACATAAAAGCCCCTTGCTTGAGGAGGGTTTAGCACGTCTAAAGTCTGTTCCCTTAAGGATAATACTCTGGGCTCAATCTCCGAAGCTTCCAGTCCCCTGATACTGTCTGTTCAAGCAAACAGAATTCTGCCTCTGAGAGTGTCTTGTCAGTCATGCAGAGATGGTGGGACACCTTTGTTTATTTTAGTTTTTCATTTCGGGGGGTTTGTTTTTGGGCCACTCCCAGTGGTACTCAGGGCTTACTCCCGGCTCTGCGCAGGAATCTCTCTTGGCAGGCTCGGGGGACTGTGTGGGATGTGGGGGAACCCAGTTCGGCCGTGTGCAAGGCAAATGCCCTACCGGCTGGATATCACTCTGGTCCCAGAGTACCCTTAGAGGACAGAGAGCTTGGACATCTTTGAGCTTACTGACATTAAGGAGTATTTGTGGCTGCTTGCTTGTGACTGTCTAAAAAGTATCTGAATAAATGGGCTCACAGTCAAGTTCCCTTCATCATCCTTTGGGAGTCTGGTGGAGACTCCCTACCCGCTAGCTGATGTGGAGTTGTTTTTATGTGAACATCCCTCTGGCAGGTACCCAGGGGCTTCAGATCCATGAGGCAGCCGCTCTTCCGTGGACCTCTTGCCTGGCCCCTCTCCCCTTTTGGACCACATCTTTAGGTGCTCAGGGCTTACTTCTGGCTCTGTGCTCAGGTGTCACTCCTGGCAGTGCTCAGGGGATCCTATGTGATGCCAGGAGTGGCTCACATCTCCATAAACTGGGGTTGGTGGCATGCAAGGCCAGTACCCTAACCTCTAACTGCCTCTCACATGCCCCCTTGTTGTTATCATAGGAGTTACCAGGACGGACCAAACTTTGGGCACACATTGTGCATGTACTGTACCGCTTGTCTATACCCGCAGCAAAAGGCATAATTATTTTTTGGTTTTTGGGGGGCGCAGACAGAGGTGGTCTGGAGATACTCAGGGCCTACTCCTTGTACCATGCTGGGGGTAGGGGTGGGATTACTCCCAGCAGTGCTTATTGGGTGTGGCCTGACCATGATGCAGTGCTAGAACAGACTTCCAAAATGCGAAGTAAACCCACTAGCCTTTTGAGTATGCCCCCATCCCCACACAAGCATACTTCCTTTTACAAAATATGTTTTATTGAATCACTGTGAGACACACAATTACAAAATTGTTCATGATTTTCTCAGCACTGGAAAACAAATTATCAAATGATGCAGGTCTGATTGTTGGGGGAAATTCCAAATAATAATAGTGAGTTTTCTGTTGAAATGTTGAATGTAATCAAAGTAAAGAGAGAGTAAAGTGAAAATCATCAGCCACACGGGCGGGGTGTGTGTGTGGGGTGGGATGGGAGGTATACTGGGATTCTTGGTGGTGGAACATGTGCACTGGTGAAGGGATGGGTGTTTGATCATTGTATGACTGAGACTTAAACCTGAAAGCTTTGTAACTTTTCTCATGGTGATTCAATAAAAAAAATTGTCCATGATTCGATTATAGTCATATAACATTTCAACACCATTCCCTTCACCACTGTACGTTTCCCACCACCGATGTCCCTAATTTCACTTCTTCCACCCCACACCCCTGCCTCAGCTTGCCTCTCTGATAGACACAGGCAGAGTTCTTAACAGACCTCCTTAAGCAAAAGTGAAAATACTTAATGGAGACAGATCATGGCATTCCCATTTTTTTTGCTTTTTTGGGTCACACCTGTCAATGCACAGGGGTTACTCCTGGCTCTGCACTCAGGAGTTACTCCTGGCGGTGCTCAGGGGACTATATTGGATGCTGGGAATCAAACCCAGGTCGGCCGCGTGCAAGGCAAATGCTCTACCCGCTGTGCTATCACTCCAGTCCCCATGGCATTCCCTTTTAGGAGGTGGAAATAGGAGTCAGCGAGGGCGCAATGGGCTCAGCACAAGCTTTGCACTACTCAGGAGCTTGTGCTTGACCCCTAGCACCATAGGATGCCTCAAGCACTGGGGGCCTAACCCGAAATACCGCCCCCCACATTTTTTAAAGAGAGTTGGAGTGCCTCGAGAGATAGTACAGCGGACAAGGGATCCCATATGGTCACCTGAGCACTGCTAGAAATGATGGGAACACTACACTACCAATACTACAATTCTACACTGCTCAGTGTAGAGCCAGGAGTAACCCCTGAACATTGCCAGGCATGCCCCCTCCCAAAAGAATTTGGAATAAAGAATGGTAACCCCAAAGACGGATTCCCAACTGAGATAAAGTGCTTTAAAGAGCCCAACGACAAGGTGACAGGAACCTCTTGGAAAACATTTAAGTTAAAAATCTAGACAAGGAACCATGGATCTGTGACCAAAGGAAGGTGTAGGCTTGGAAAGCCAGGCTGAGCTACTTTTTTTTGGAAGCTCCAAGTCTCTTTGGCTACTACCAACCACTACGAGCAGAAGAAAGGGGATCGTCATCAAAGAACTTGGGGACAAGTGCTGAGATTCCAGTTGGAACAAACCCAACCCAATAAGATAGGAGAAAAACACACAAGCCAACAAACAAAAATAGTAACACAGAAGGCTCAACTAGCAATCAACAGCTTAGTAATTCCTCAAAGACTTAATCACCCCATGGTGAGATGGAACAATTTTCACAAATTTTCTTTCACTGAAGTTTTTTTGATAACTCCCATTTGATTGCAACAGGCAATATAAAACAAATTATTGCGTGCCATTTAAGAAGGCAGTCTTAAAGGATGATTATGAAAATGGGGACAATGGTGGAGGGAAGGTCATTCAGGTGGTGGCATTAGTGTTAGGACATCAAAAGCTCATAACAATTGTATTATGAGGAGCTTTGTAAAGCACAGTGTTTAAATAAAGTTTTATATATATACATATATAATAAAGCTTCTCTAAGCATCACCAAATAAAACTTATTTAAACTTATCAATAAAAAAACAATTGGACAGATGTAAAAACAACCATTGGGGCTGGAGATATATTACAATGGGTAGGGTGTTTGCCTTGCATGCAGCCAACCTGGGTTCGATTCCCAACATCCCATATGGTCCCCTGAGCACCACCAGGAGTAATTCCTGAGTGCAAAGCCAGGAGTAACCCCTGTGCATCGCTGGGTGTGACTCAAAAAGCCAAAAAAAACCCCACCACTGTTTGCATTCAATTATGTTACAAGAAAAGTTGAAAATTAATAATCTTTACAGGAGCACAAATTGGTTCTCTTGAGCAACCAGTATGTTTTTATATTTTAGTGTTGTGAATCACTCTGCAAATTCTTTCCTCAGTTGTCAAGAAGCTCAAAATAAAACTTTGGCACACTTTCAGCTTGTGTACAAGACCTAAGGCATGTGTTTGGGGGATTCAATTTACCCATGACTTCATCTTAATTTTCTTGTTCTTTTTTTATTGAATCACCATGAGATACACAGTTACAAAGTTGTTCATGATTAGGTTTCAGTCACACAATGTCCCAATAATTTTTTTATGTTCTTTAGTTTTCTTTCTGGTTGGGAATATATGAACCCAGGAACTTGTGGGTATATGTGTTTGTGTGTGTATGAATGACAGAATAGATCACTGCATACACACATATATATATACACATATATACATATATATGTTCACAACCCACCCAAATCCCTTTGAAATAAGAACACGTATAAACAAAAGAGATACCGTGAAATGCTCTTCATTTCTGAGATCACTCGCACAATTCTTTGTTTATACATGGAGGCATTTATAAATATAAATTCTCATTTCTTTTCTTTTCAAAGTGTATTAAATCACAGTGAATTACAAAATCACAAAGTTATTCATGATCAAGTTCCAGGAATACAATGTTTAAGACCCAAACTGGGGGCTGGAGTGATAGTACAGCGGGTAGGGCGTTTGCCTAGCACGCGGCTGACCCGGGTTCAATTCCCAGCATCCCATATGGTCCCCTGAGCACGGCCAGGGGTAATTCCTGAGTGCAGAGCCAGGAGTGACCACTGAGCATCGCTGGGTGTGACCCAAAAAGCAAAAAAAAATAACCAATCTGTTCACCAGTGTCCACTTTCATTTGCTTTTTTTTTTTTTGGCTTTTGGGTCACCCCCGGTGATGCACAGGGGTTACTCCTGGCTCTGCACTCAGGAATTACCCCTGGCCGTGCTCAGGGGACCATATGGGATGCTGGAAATTGAACCCGGGTTGGCTGCGTGTAAGGCAAACGCCCTACCCGCTGTGCTATTGCTCCAGCCCCTCCATTTGCTTTTTTAGTAAACATGACTACTGCATTTTTTTATTCAATGTTTTTTTTTTTGCTTTTTTGGGTCACACCCGGCGATTCTCAGGGGTTACTCCTGGCTCTGCACTCAGGAATTACCCCTGGCCGTGCTCGGGGGACCATATGGGATGCTGGGAATCAAACCCGGGTCGGCCGCGTGCAAGGCAAACGCCCTACCCGCTGTGCTATCACTCCAGCCCCTATTCAATGTACCTCCAGCCCCTATTCAATGTTTTTGTTTGTATTTGGTACCACATCAGCGGTGCTCATGGATCATTCCTGGCAGGTTCAGGAGAGTGTGCCAGAGATGGAACCCAATCAGCCATGTGCAAGACAAGCGTTCTACCTGCTATGTTCAGCCTCTGAACATTTCTTCACAAATATACAAGCAACTCTCTTTACACATATGAAAAAATTTTTGGTTAATGCCACACCCCACGCTGGTGAGGGGCTACACCTGACTCAATGCTTGGGTTTTTGGCTCCGTGTTATTGGGGCACCAGGCTGTAACCATGACTGAATGCAGAAACCTCATGCTTGCAAAGCATGTGCTTCAGCGTGCTAAGCTTTCTCTCTGTCTGAAATTTCTTTCTAAATATCACATATTATGTATAGTTTTGGGCTCCATTATTTTCTTGGTTTATTGATGACACAGAACTTGGGGGCTACTTCCAGTGTGTGATGCTGGGGGACCAGGCATGCAGGGATCCAATCTTGGGTGTCTGGCATGTGCTCTAGAACTTTGAGTCCTATTCCCTGCCCCTTATGTTGTTTCCTGTTTCTCATTTTTAGTAGCCACATGGTATTTTATTGTACCATAGCTAAGGGGTATTTTGACACTCAGTTTTCTGGATGGCTATTAGAAGCAGCATTACCAATTGATTTTTCTTGCTGGGACAATTTGATTTTGGGCCACTGCCGGTGGAGCTGGGGGACCATATATTTCTGGAGATTGAACCATGGGCTTTTACACGCAGAGCATGTGCTCCTTGCTGGGAAGTTTGTCTTGGAGAGATGCATTGTGGTGGGTAAGGCTATTAAGTCCTGCACCCCCTCAAGTCCTGTAAAGGAACCCAGGGACTCACACGGACAAGGCATGTATCTCCAGTCCCGGAGAGATTCCGTTTTATAGAATCTGAGTTTCGGTTCACACTGCTCTAGGTTTGAAATCTCAGAACAGGACTGAGGTGTTTTGCTTATGATATAAGGTAATGGTACTTTTCAGAAATGTACAAGAATAATCAAAATTAATAGGTGGCATCTTCCCAATATCAAAATGCATACTCGCACGCTTCTAAAAAATTTTGCGTCCGCTATGAGCAATTTCTGGGCAGATAGTAGCCCCTGAGTATGCAGCGTGTCCTTCTAAATATATATATATTCTAAATATATATATATATTTATATATAGTCTTTACACACAATTTCCAAATAAGTTATTGAAGTCAGTATGTTAGAATTTCACGACGGTCTGTGACTTTCAGAAGCTTGGCCACTGGAGAACTGGTTCCATTAGATGGAAATAGGGAACCTTCCTGGAAAAATGCACTGCCCCCCACTCTCGCCCCTGTCAAATCCAGGGGAAAATATCAATTCGGCAACCGAGTTTATTTTTCAAAAACAACAATAATGAAAAAACTAGCCTGGGGAGAGGGGGAGAAAGCAGGACACATTCAACGTATTGATCGCCAGTTAAGTGCGAAGAAGGGCGCTAGCAGCCCGGGCGGTTCAACTAAGGTGACTGGCACGCAGCCCACATCTCGCGGGCGCTCAGGCTGGTGGGAACGGTGCAGGCTGCACTGGTGCAGGGACAGGTGTCCCAGCCTGAAATCTCAAGTTTTGAAAGCCACCGAAATCTCAAAGTCCGTTCCATCCTCCCCCCAAAATCATTCGCGTGCCATTCAGAAGGAGAGCTGCATAAACGAAGGCGCGGGAGCGCGGCTCTGCTCCCACTCCCTTCGAACACTGCAGTATTCCTCAACTTTTCTGCTGGGTAATAAAGCGTGCCTTCCGGTACGGGGCGGGGGGGGGAAGGACATCGCCCCCAGGAAACTACAAGTCCCAGCAGGCTCCGTGAGAAACGCAGCGAATTTTTCTCGGCCCGCCCATTATTCTCCAATCCCGCTAGCCGTGAGCCCGCGGCCTGCTGGGACTTGTAGTCCCATCCGAAGCCCCTGGCCCGTGTGCGCAGACTCGGGCGGCCTCTGGGCGCCCTTCGCTCCCTCAGAAAAGCCCAGCCCAGGCCTCGGTGCTCGGGCCCCCTCCCAGCGGTTTCGTTCCCGCAGGGGCCCAACCTCCTCCGGTCACGTGAAGGACCAGGCGCCACGCCATTGGCTGCGGATATTTGGGGGCGGAGCGCCAGGCCCGACGAGGTTCCGTGCCCCTTGTTGGGCCGCTTGTTTGGCTGCTGCCGTCACCTCATGGCGACGCGGGTGGAGGAGGCACCGCTGGGAAGAGGCGGCGGCGCCGAGGAGGTAGTTGAGGCCGGACGGGGCGGACGGCGACGGAGCCCGCGTCCGAAGGTCAGCCCGGCGGGCGTCCTGGCTGTCGCCGGGCGCAGGGGCTGGAGGGGTTCCCTTCACCGGGGTCCACCTTTGCACTGCCCCTGGGTACCTTGAGCCGCGGGACGCACATCCGGCCCTGTTCCCTCCGGGGGTGACGACAGTGGGAGCAGGTGCCGGGCACCGGGACGGGGGTGGGTGCTGTGGGAGCCGGAGCTGGTTGGCGCTCTGGGGGCGCGCGGGGCTGAGGGCGGGCAGGAGGCGCCGGGCGCTGGGGGGGCGCGCCAGGTGTGACAGCCACGTGCGGCGGGCGGCGCGGGGCTCCGGGGTGCCAGGCGCTCGCGCTGCCGCTGCCCGCGCGGGGCGCCGCCGTCAGCGTGCGCCGGGGCTCCCCGACTCGCCTCTCCCGCCGGCTCCCCCCCCCCACCTCCCCGCCGGGCTGCACGTGGAGTTGGTGACGCGGAGGCGATGCCGGGGGACCCGTCGCGTGCCGGTCCGAGTCAGCACCCCCCGCGGCTCGCGTGTCCCCCCCGGCTTGATCCTTTCCCTTTGCCACGGTGTTTTTTTTTTCTTTTTCGTGCCCCGATGAGCGGAAACGCGAGCGCGCGCCTCCCGGACTCTGGCCTTTGGTCCCCACCGGGGAGCCGGGCTGGAGCGCTCCCCTGGCCTGGCGCGCCTCACGTCAGGGAGTTCGCCGTGTGGCCCCGGGTGCCCCGCGAGGCAGGGCTTCCGAGCGGGAGAATTCCACTTGCTCTCCGGGCGGCGGGTGGCGTTGGAGAGGGATTGCACAACGAGCGGGGCTCCGGGCTGCCAGGGCCCCGAGGAACGGAGCACTCGGGGGACGCGAGCCGGGAAGGTGGCAGCCCGTCCCGTCCCCCCCCCCCCCACCGCGGCCCAGCATATTGGAACGCTCAGCTGGTCGGACATCCGGCTCGACGATCCCTCGGAGCGCTGGAGCAGGACTCAGTTCTGCCTCCGAAGGGCCAGATCACTCCCGAAGCAATTACGAAATGATAGATTTTTTCCCCTCTCCTGCGATTCGTGAACGTGGGAAAAGTAGAGCAAAGGTTCGGTTTACATCTGAGTGTCGACAATTCGCTTTGGGGGGTATTTTTATGTCTCGGAGACGGGTGTCACTCCGTCTCAGTTACCTCTTTCTTTTTCCTTCCTCTTTGTACTCTGAAAGAAAGATCCAGTCCTTGCAGGAGTGAAAAAGAAGCTGTAGACCCGGGGGACTCTAGGGACTCCGCACTGTCACTTTGGACATTTCACTTATTCCCTGTGGGTGGGGAGCCAGTCTCAGTGTTTGATTTCATAGGTCTCCCAGGGGAGCACTCAGATAAAAAGCCACTGCAATTGAGGACATAAGTTTCCTTTTATGCCACTGGGATCAGGGCAGAAACTCTGAATTAGGAACTGAGGTTTAATCACCCAGCATTTTAACTGACCCAAGATAAGAGGTAATGAGTCTGAGGCAGCGCTCAGGCTAACAGCTGCGTAGGAATAGTTCTGTGTGGGGCTGACTCTGTTTGCTTACATCATGCTGCTTTCTTCTTTGCTCACGCTTTTCCTGTAGTCACCTTTCCTTTGGACTCCCAGTTCACTATGACACGGAATTGAAATATGGGGTGAAATATTACTTTATGAATTTTTATTTTAAAAAAACAACAACAACATGTGTCCGGTGTCTTTTATCTTTAGACCCTTGCTTTTTGATTTCCTCTGGTTTCAACTTGAAAAAAAAATCTGATTCTAACTTAACCTTTGACCTATTTTTCAGGAAGCAGAAATGTTTGTGTTGTTTTGAAAATACTGAAGGAATTAAAGGAAAAGTGACCCTTTTGTCACTTGGTAACACGATGGAACTTAAATAAAATTAGAAATGTGCTTTTTTTGGTTCCTGGTTGTTTTAACCATTTCCTTAGTCACCCTTGACCTACTCGGTTAATCGTGGCATTGTTTCATAACTATACTTAAAGTCTCTTGAGATCATTTTATTCTTCTAAAATTCATGTTTGTTAGATTTATATTTAGCTTATTACAGTATTTTATTTTAGGACCACACCTGGTGGTGCTCAGAGATTACTCCTGGCTCTGTGCACAGGGATCACTCCTGGTGGGGTTCATGGACCGTATGGGGTACCAGGGATCAGACCTGGGTCAGCCACATGCGTGGCAGGTGTCCTACCCTCTGTACTATCTCTCCAGCCCTCTGTTACAGTATGCTGAAGAATAGTCTAAAATTGCGTTGTTTGCTATGATTGCTACTAAAATGTTAATTAAAATGAGATAAAATTAAAATTCTATTCCTCAGTTATATTACCACATTTGAATATTCTGTAGCCAGTGTGACCATTGGCTACTCTTTTAGAGCAGGATTTGAATATCTCCATCATTGTCTAAAGTTCTTTTAGACAGTATCTAAAATGATGGGATATGTATTAGCAAGTACGGTATTCCAGGCATTTTCAGAATATCTAGCACATTTGTATTACTTCCTAATCCCCCAGGTAGAGTTTATTTTATGTGGTCGAGTTTTCAAAAATGTGCTAGGCTTTATTTTTTAGGAGCAGTTTTAGAATTAACACAGACACACAGACACACACATACACACACACACTTATACACAAACTATAGGGCTGGAGAGATCCTACAGCTGGTTAAATGCTTGCCTTGCTCGGGGCCTGCCCATGTTCAATCCCCAGCACCACCAGGAGTGATCCATGAGCACAGATCTAGGAGTAAGCCTTGAGCACTGCTGGGTGTGGCCCAAGTCCCTCCTCCCAAATTAGAGTTCTTATATTTCCCTTCCCATCCCTGCTGTTTACATGGTGCGTGCATGGATGTGCTGGCATGTGTTGCCGTGCTGCTCGGTGACCACAGCTGCAGTGCTGCTGCTGGGGCTACCTTGGCTTTGCTCAGCACTTACTCCTGACAGTGCTCTAGGGAGCACAGGTGGTGCTAGGGATATGAACTGGGTTTACACGTGCAAGACAATATTATAAAACTGTAGTGTTCTTTTTTCTTGGGGGGTGCCTTTTTGGGGTCATACCCAGCGATGCATAGGGTTTACTCCTGGTTCATGCACTCAGGAATTACTCCTGGCAGTGCTTGGGGACCATATGGGATGCTCAGAATCGAACCCGGGTCGGCCGCATGCAAGGCAAATGCCCTACCCGCTGTGCTATCGCTCCAGCCCCAAAACTGTAGTGTTCTGTCTCCAGCCATAGTGGATTATTATTAAAGTCCATAATTTACATCAGAGTTGATTATTGCAGTTTTAGATTCTGAGGTTTGACAAATGCTTAATGACCTGTATTCACGGGTATAGCATTATGCAGAGTAATTTTACTGCCCTAAAAATCCCTATTCATTCCTCCTTTTCTTCCCTCAAATAACTCCAACCACTCATCTTTTGTTACCGTCTAAACCTGTCTTCGTAATTTTATTTTTTTAGAATTTCTAAGGTTTTGTGTGTCTTGAGAACTATACCACAATCTACAAGTGAGGTGTGCACCCCATATGGTCGATGAACCCCACCAGGAGTGATCCCTGTGCACAGAGCCAGGACTAATCTCTGAGCACCAGCAGGTGTGGTCCTAAAATAAAATACTGTAACAAATAAACTACATATAAAAATCTAACAAACATGAATTTTAGATGCACCACTGGTCCATTATTTAATTTTTTCACGTGTGAATGTTTCTGTGCTCAGGGGACCTTGCGTGTGGTACTGTGTCTCCGGCCCCCTAATTAGTTAGGTGTTCTGGTTTGGGAGCTGTACCCAGAGTGGCCCCGGGACTGCTCTACCTTGCTCTGCGCTTGTGGTTCCCCCGGCAGTGATCAGGGGACCGTGTCCCAGCAGGGATTTAAGCCTGGGACCTTCTGTGCTTGAGCATGTGCTCCAACCCATTGACCTATCTCTCTGTCTCTCTGGTCCTCTAAATTTTTTTAACTAGATTTTTTTTCTTGGGTGTGTTTATTTTATTTTTTTTTAATTTTTATTAGTGAATCACCGTGAGGTACAGTTACAAACTTATGAACTTTCTTGTTTGCATTTCAGTCATACGGTGATTGTTTGCCTGTCCCTCCACCAGTGCCCATTCTCCTCCACCAATGCTCCCAGTATCCTCCCATAACCCCCACCCCATCCCCCACCACCCCACCCTGCCTCTGTGGCAGGGCATTCTCTTGGGTGTGTTTAAAGTAATTGAACTAGAACTAAATCACACCTTTTTTGGGCGGGGGGGGGAGGTGTTAGGGGCTATTCCCGGCTTTGTACTCAGAAGACCATATAGTGCCGGGCATGGGACTTTCCAGGCAGTGCCTGCAGTCCACTTCCCGAGCTGTATCTGGTCCTCTTTTTTGTGATGGAGGCCTCCCCAGCAGTCCCAGGCTGCAAGGCAGGGGCTCCACCCCTTTGAGCTCTCTCTGGCCCTTAGCAGTATCTTATTTACATCCCACAGTTTAGTTTTGGTGGCATGTTTGCACGTGCTTGAAACTCTTTCGGCATCACTCTGGTGGTGTGGAGAAGGTTGGGCCGCTGTCACTGTACTCATTTACAGATGACAAACTACTCAGAAGGTCAAGTGACTTGCCCTAGGGATGAAGCTGAGTCTGGAGCCCAACTCCCTTTCATCTACACTGCAGTAATGAGTAGTGTAGGAAGTGGGTAAATAGTATGGATTTTGGAGTCAAGACTCTTGGCACTCTGCCACTTTGTTGCTGTGCAACCTTGGGCCAGGGTCTGAGCCTCAGTTGTGTCACCTGTGAAGTGGGACTGAACTGACATCTACGCTAATGATGGTCAGGGGGGTGGGTGTGACAGGGCAACACTGCCAGGCCTATAGCATTTTCCTTGGAGGGGAGCATGTATGAGAGACAACCGTGTCCTTTGCATTTAGGGTGCTTTTTTTGTATGTCTAAATATATATTTTTTAATTTTAATTTTTTTATTAATTAGTCACCGTGAGTGTGCAGTTACAGAGTTTTGTGCCTGTGTTACAGTCATACAATACTTGAGTACCCATCCCTCCACCAGTGCCCATTCTCCTCCATCGATGGCCCCAGGGTCCCTCCCTTCCCCCCCGTTCTGTCTGCTCCCCCCCCCCGTGACCCCCCACTCCGTGACAGGGAATTCCTTAATGTTCTCTCTCTCCTTTTGGGTGTTATGGTTTGAATGGAGATACTGGGTAGCTGTCATGTTCAGTCTATAGTCTGCTTTCAACCCGCCTCTCCTATCCTGAGTGGATCCTCCACTGCACTGTGGTTGGTGTTCCCTTCTCTGTCTGAGCTGCCCTCTCCCCCAGCATGTGAGGTCAGCTTCCAAGCCGTGGAGCAGCTTAATTTTGGAAACCTTTGGAGTCCCGGGGCTGGATTGATAGCACAGTGGGTAGGATGTTTGCCTTGCACGTGGTTGACCCAGGTTCGATTCCCAGCATCCCATATGGTCCCCTGAGCATGGCCAGGAATAATTCCTGAGTGCATGAGCCAGGAGTAACCCATGTGCATTGCCAGGTGTGACCCAAAAACCAAAACAAACAAACAAAAAATCCCCTTGGAGCCCCTTTTCTGAGAATCTCTGTGATTAACTTAATAAAAAGTCAGGTCAGGGTGGGATAAGGATATGGGGCAGAAACAGACCATTCCGTTACCTTGCTTCTGTCCCTGTTCAACAGTAAATGAACTTTTGTATGCAACATCATTGGTTCAGGGACACAGTGGAGCGTGTGTGGGCGTTCCACCTGTGTGGGGCCCTGGATTCCATCCCTAGCACCAAAAAGCGGGAAAACAAACCCAAGAACGCAAAATGATTGTTCTCCAAGTGTGTCATCAGTTTTGAAAAATCGGTTTTCTCAGGGGGAACCACATAGGTAAAGCAGTGATACAGGCAAGCCTGGTGGGGCACATTCCCCTCGTAATAACGGAGTTTAGATCAGAATCTGCCATACTGTAAACTTGCGCTGTTTACATAGTACATAAAACTGAAATGTGTTTTATGTACTGGTACATATTTTCTTTTCTCTTTGTTTCTCTGCCCAGGGCTCACTCCCGGAGGTGCTGGAGTTTGTACCTTCACCCCTGTGCTCTCTCTCTGGCCCCTATTATTATTGCTATATATTATTTCTGTTGGTCTTAACTGGAAAAGTTTTATTAAGGAGTGTACACATCAAACCTGCTTAGCTTCTGTGGGATTCCTCACAGAATTCTTGACAATAGGATGCTTTCCAATAAAATGCTATTCAGATTTCACATTTTCCAGAGAGCTGTGTTTCAGAGAAAAAAAAAACATAAGTTTACTGTTTCCCCGCACTGTACCAGGCACTGGACATGTTCTTGCATTATAATTGACCTTTGCGGAATTGGTGGCGGCATAGTTTATGGACAAGGCATTTAAGGCTCAGTCAGAAAACAAACAAAAATAAAATTGATCTAAGTAGGATAGCTGGGAGCTAGTGAAGTTGCTTGTGCAGTGGCCAGACAGCTTTTTTTTTGTCTTTTTGGGTCACACCCAGCAATGCTCAGGGGCTCTTCCTGGCTCTGCACTCAGGAATCACTCCTGGCAGTGCTCGGGGGACCCTCTGGGATGTTAGGGATGGAACCTGGGCGGGCCGCATGTGAGGAAACACCCTCCCCTTGTCCTATCACTCCGGCCCCAGTGGCTGGCCAGCCTTCGCTTCCCTAGAAATCCCTTGGCGGGCTGCTGTGCCTTGCGTCCAGGAGGCCTGGATTGGTGAACAGTGCCAGGAGCAACGCCTGTGAGCCCTGCTGCTTCTCAGAAATAAGCGAATAACTGAAGAAAACAAAAGGAGAATGGAAAGAGTTAAAGCCCCAGTGCCTTTCCTTCCCCAGAGAAATCTCTACCTTTTCTTCCTCTTCCCTCTTCCCCAGTTCCTTTTTGTTTGACCTGACGTGATTATTAGTTATCTTTTAGTGAGTATAATGAATGTAACCCGTACTTGTACCTAAACTGTCTAAATGGCTGGAGGGATAGTACGATAAGCTGGTAGGGCACATGTCTTGAATGCAGTCAGCCTGGGTTCAACTGACTGTCCCGAGCCCCACCAGGAGTGATCCCTGAGTGCAGAGCCAGGAGTAAGCCCTGAGCACAGCCAGTGTGTACCCCCACCTCAAAACACACACACACACACACACACACACACAAACACACAAAATCTGTAAAGTAGCATGTAAATTTAATATAGTATTCAACAACATGAAAAATTAGCCATCTCTAAAATTTTCCCAACTGGGGCATTTCTAGAAGAGGATAAAAGTGGGTCAGGTAACTTTTTTTTGTGCTCAGGGCTTACTCCTGACTATGTGCTCAGGGATCACACTTTTTTTTCACTTGGTTTTTTGGGTCACACCCAGCAACTTTCAGGGGTTGCTCCTGGTGGGCTCGGGGGATCTAAGGGATGCAGGGGATCAAACCCAAGTCAGCGTGTGCAAGGCAAGTGTCCTGCCTACTATACTATTTCTCTGGCTCCTCGGGAAGCACTCTTGGCGGTACTCAGGTAACCGTATGCAGTACCAGGGGTCCAGCCAGGGTCAGTGTGTGAGCTAGTGTCATACCTGCTGTGTTCTTGGGCTTGGATCAGGTAACCTTAGTGGGATTGGACCCTGAGAATATATTTTTACGATTCAGTTTATTTTTACTTCAAGGAAAAAGTATACAAATGACTAGTATTGTCCTGTGTTATCAAAATAACTTAATGCTAATAGATTTGTTATTCAGGTTGTTGATTTGCTTTCTGTGTTATATTTTCAAAATGACCCCCATTATTTTTCACTTCCCACTCTTTAGTCTGCTACAAATTATATTGTTATTCTAGACTTTATTAGTTTTCTTCTTTCCCAACTGTCAGAAAGGTCAAAGTTGAGTGGTTAGGCAAGAAAGATGTGCTAGTAGGTTAAAAGCACATTTTGTTAAGGATCTTTTGGACTGAGGGGGATGTGAGAATACGTGCATTTTGCACAATTTGCAAATATGCCCTTATAACAGTTGTGCTGTATGCCAGAAATGTCTGTTATATCTGACCTTCACACTCCAGCATTAAGAAGGGAGGCACCACACACTCCAGTCTGTAGATGAGAAAGCTGACCTTGACCACTCTAGCCTCAGTCTCCAGAGAGTATCGTACATGGCTAGATGGAGATTGGGCCTTCGGGGCTCGTAAGCAGTTACCCAGATAGCGTAAGCTTGCAACACATTCCTTTTTTCTAAAATTTTTATTTTCGTGGTGCCAGGGTTTGAACCCTTGCAAAACTTGTGCCCCACCACCTCTGAACCACACCCCCAGCTCTTAATATATTCCTTGAAGGATGGTAAATAAAAACGGGCTTCTGGTTGAATGTGAGTAAAACCAGGTGGTAGGCGAAATGGATTATAGATTTTGCCAAGTTAAAGTAAATTTTGAAAGGTGGGCATGTGCGCTTGGGTGTGCCAAAAGCTGTTGTAATCCAGGGCCCAGCAGAGTTTTGAGCGTTATGGGTCTAAGATCTTGTTTCATTAACTTAGGTTCCAGGTTAAGATAAATGATGTTAAGGTAAATGATTTCACAGTGTGCTGGCTGTGACTCCCTGCAAAGGCACTTCCAAATGCAAGTTCAAAGGTTTAGATAGAGGCCCTTTTTGACCTCAGAGGACTCAGTGACGCAGTGTTAACCAAGAGTTGAAGTGGTCTAGGTTAGTAGGGCAAGTAAAAAGAGAGAAGGCTTGATGTTTTAAAGCCACGTTATGATTGGTGCATGTGGAGACGGCCAGGGATGACTTCATACTGTTGGGACAGGGATGTTCCATTTAAGTAACCCATAAAAGTAAAGGACCATTTTACATCTTAAGAGTCTGTGACTTAAGGATGAACAAGGGAACTCTCTGACTCTCAGCAAACTAGGTCAGGCCCTTGTGTATTTCCCTGGTTTGGGCCATGGCAGATCGTTGGTTTATTCATTCTTTCGCTATCTGCATACATGCCTGGGAGAATACAGGTGTTCTTCAGATTGCAGATCATCATTGAATTATAGTTTGAGAACTTGAGCTGATTTTTGGAAATCTTTAGGGCTCAATAACCTGTATTTTATTTTATTGGTTTTTTTACCCTGTATTTTAATAAAAGAAATAGCTACAGAAGTTAAATTCAAAAGCTAATGCCATCACCTTTTTCATTTTTATTATTTTTGGTTTTAGTGGTGCTCTGCTCAGGCTTACTCCTGGCTCTGCGCTCAGGGATCATTTCTGGAGAGATTCAGGAAACCATATGGAATGCCAGAGATCCAACCCAGGGTCAGCTGTGAGTAAGGCCAGCACCTTACCCACTGTACTATCTCTCCCACCCCCATTATTCTCTTTGGAAAAGGCAAACGTAGCTAGCAACCAGATGCAGACGCTGGCACTTACTACATAGGTTGTGGTAGCACTTAGAGCCGCTAGAGAGAGATAGGCCTGAGATGCCATATATTTGTTTATTTTTGAGGGGGGGGGTTACACCGGCTATGCTCAAGGGTTAGTCCTGGGTTTGCACTCAGGAATTACTCCTGGCAGTGCTCGTGGGAACCATATGGGATGCCAGGGATTGAGCCCGGGTCAGCTGCATACAAGGCAAATGCCCTCCCTCCTGTACTATCGTTCCGGCCCCAATAAGCCATGTCTTTTTTTTTCCTTTTTGGGTCACACCCAGCAATGCACAGGGGTTACTCCTAGCTCTGCACTCAGCAATTACTCCTGGCGGTTTTCAGGGGACCATAGGGGATGCTGGAAATCGAACCCGGGTCGGCCATGTGCAAGGCAAACGCCCTACCTGCTGTGCTATCACTCCAGCCCCCAATAAGCCATATCTTAACCAGAGCTTTTCCATACCCATCACCCTTGTGTTCTGCACCACTGGAGAAAGTCAGGTTCCAAATCCTAATAGTTGAAGATGGGTGTCACCCTCTTTTCTCATGTGCCTAATAATGCCATCATAGTTTGCCTGTACTCACATGTGCTATGACAAATCATTCTGCATCCTTTGGAGTTGGAATAACTCCTAGAACTTATCCTGTCTCTGGGTGTTTTGTTCCCTCTTGGAATTCCATCATTACATCATAAATACGCCTTTACTCATTTATTCATTAGTTTTCGGATGATAGCTCTATTGAGGTGTAATTCACATACTTTAATAGTTCGTCCACTTAAAGTACACAGTAGGTTTTTAAATGTATTTATAGAGTTGTATGACCATCACCTCACTTATTTTCTCAATAACCTGCTGTACGATCTCTCCAGCCCTGATGTCAGAATCTTTACACCCAGATTTTTTTTGGGGGGAGAGGGAATAATTACAGTCGTTTTTAGTGAAAAAGGTAAAGGGGAGATGGGTGGATAAATAAAAGATGCCATTTTGCTCACACAATGGTGTTGGAATTTTGGGGGTGGGTACAGTGAGACACAAAGGTGTATAGTGTATTCCAGCATTTTTCTAATATTATAAACCAATTGTAAAGAAATAAAATTTCATTCAATTTTGAGGGTAGTTATGATATTAAAGACTTGTCTACTCACATCACAACAGACATCTGGTCTGTCTCATAGTACCCACAAATTATTGAGACCCCAAGGAGCTTTTGTTTATGTGGGCTGTAATAATATTCACCTCATCAAAAAGTAAGATAAAATATATGATAATTATTTGGGGGAAGGCAGGGGCTACTCCTGACGGTGCTCGGGGGACTGTGTACTGGGCATTGAACTTGGGCCTCCTGCATGCCAAGCATGGGCCCAGCCCCTCACGCTATTACCTTGTCCTTAATTATTATTATTGTTACTATTTTGCCACACCTAGCTGTACTCAGGGTTTCCTCCTGACTCGGACCAAGATCTGGTCTGATCCTGGCTCTGCGTTTAGGGAGCACTCCTGGCAAGGCTTCATGAAGGGACCATAGGGGGTGCCAGGGATTGAACCCAGACCTACTGCATGCAAGGCAAGTGTCTTAGCTGCTGTGCCATGACTTGGGCCCTGCCCTTGATTATTCTTTGTTTAGAAAATGAAACTGATACTATAAAAGTTCTTGACTGCTGTGGAACAAGTTCCTGTCAAAAGTAGTGCTAGGAGCAGTTTCACTCTGGCCTGCTGCGTGGGTCAGGAATTTAGGGATGGCTTGGCCGGGCCCACCGCTTCCGAGGGATCTGCCTCTTAGCTCGCTCGTGGCTGGTGGCAGCATTCAGGGCCTCCGTTCTCCGGAGCTGCGGGCTGGAGGCCTTTCCGTAGGCATCTCCCAGCATGGCTGCTGGCGTCTGGGAAATAAGCGAGAAGGGGGCTGGGAAGAGCTGCAGTGGACGGGACTGCGAGCTCTGCTTCTCTGGCTTCTCTCTCCAAGCTCAGGGGACCTCTGAGCACCACCAAGTGTACGCCGTCCCCACCCCAGGAAAGAAACTGCAGTCTTACAGAAGCGATAGATCATCCGTTTCCTTCTTCTTTTCTTTTCTTTTACAAATTCACAGTACTCGGTTCAACAAAACTTTAAGAGATGGCAAATAAAATGATGAGAAAATAAATCAATGAGCCAGTTTGTGATTGCTATATGATTTTCGCCTTTGTAAATAAGGGAAAGAATACCCTTTAATACAATATAATAAAATGCTCATTCTCATTTACACAAGTAAGTTCTCAACTCTGGAATCTAAAGTATATATATATATATATATATATATATATATATATATTTGCTTTTGGGTTTTTTTTTTTGCTTTTTGGGTCACACCCAGCGATGCTCAGGGGTTACTCCTGACTTTGCACTCAGGAATTACTCCTGGCGGTGCTTGGGGGACCATATGGGATGCCGGGGATTGAACCCGGGTCAGCCGCGTGCAAGGCAAATGCCCTACCCGCTGTGCTATCGCTCTGGCCCCTATTTTTGCTTTTTGGGTCGCACCTGGCGATGCACATGGATTACTCCTGGCTGTGCACTCAGGAACCACTCCTGGCAGTGCTCAGGGGACCGTATGGGATGCTGGGATTCAAACCTGGGTCGGCTGCGTGCAAGGCAAACACCCTACCCGCTGTGCTATCACTCCAGCCCCTGGGATCTAAAGTATATTGCATTAAATTTGATTCTCTCTCTTCATTCGAAGACGGTCACTAAGTATAGTCCATCTTGGGAGGGAATTATACAAGGTTGTGGACACCAATAGAATCACTGGGTTTTTTGAGGGGTGAGGGGGCATGGCAGAAGCTGCTGACCGTGCTGAAACTAAAATAATCCTTCTCAGTTAAAAATAATGATTTTCCAAAATAAAAGTTAGTGAGATGAATGACATTGCTTTTCGTTTTTTTTTTTTTTGGGGGGGTCACACCCGGCGATGCACATGGGTGGGTCACTCCTGGCTCTGCACTCAGGAATTTCCCCTGGCGGTGCTCAGGGGACCATATGGGATGCTGGGAATCGAACCCGGGTCGGCCGCGTGGAAGGGAAACGCCCTCCCCGCTGTGCTATCACTCCAGCCCCATGCCTTTTGTTTTTGCAGGTATCTTTCTGCAGAATGGCATGGCCTTAAGTTTTTTCAGATTTTTTGGTACCTTCTTATCAGAAGAGTACTTTTTAAAATTTGGCTTGAGAGCCACACTTGGTCCTGGCTCTGGGCACAGGGGTCACTCCTGGCGGTACTTGGGGGTGGGTGGGGTCTCTGGTCCTGGGGATCCATCCAGGGCAGCGTAGTTCCAGCAGAGTCCCTGAACCCCGCGCGGAGGATTTCTGGAGCTGCATATTTGTTTCAGCTTTTACTTCACTGACGATAGTATCCCATTTCAGTTGAAATTTGGTCTCCAGTTCATTTGTTTGTCTGGTCTGGAGGCCACACCTGGTGGTGCTGGGGGCGTCCTTCTGGCCTGGGGTCAACACTGGCGCAGCCCTATGCAGGGCATGCGCTGTTTCTGCTCCTCTCTCTCCAGCCCTGATTCAGAGGAAGCCTTTAGGAATGCGGCCTGAAGTTTCCTTTTCTTTTTTAGGGTGCTTCCTAAGCAGTGCTCAGAGCACTCGGGGCCCCTGCTGGTGATGCTCAGCCAAAGTGCTCGGCCTGAGGGTCCATAGTTATTCTTCTGTCATGTGTTTGGGATCCAGCTCTGCATCTGCCGGTGGCGAAGGAGGCCGGCTGGAACCCAGGTCCTGCGGTGGAAGGCATGCGCCCTTACCTCCGCCCCCTCCCTGCCTCTCGCCAACAGTGTTTTTGTTTCATTTTTTGGTTCTACCCAGTGGTGCTACGGGGTTATTCTTCATGATATTTGGGCAGCCAAAGTTTCCATTTGGCATATTCGATTGTGCTTGAGGCTTACTCGGCCCTTCACTCAAGGCTCACTCCCAGCAGGCCTCTGGGTGCCTTCCGTGGCGCCAGAGACCAAACGCTGTTAGAAGGCACTGTACCCACTGTCTGTCTCTCAACCCCCTCAGTGACACCCTTTCTTTTTTATTGATTTTTTGGGGGTCATACCCAGCAATGCACAGGGGTCATTCCTGGCTCTGCACTCAGGAATTACTCCTGGCGGTGCTCGGGGGACCATATGGGATGCTGGGATTCAAGCCCTGGTCAGTCACGTGCAAGGCAAACGCCCTACCCGCTGGGCTATCGCTCCAGCCCCCGACACCCTTTCCTTTTTTTTGGCTTTTTGGGTCACACCTGGGATTGCACAGGGGTTACTCCTGGCTCTGCACTCAGGAGTTATCCCTGCGGTGCTCAGGGGACTATATGGGATGTTGCGAATTGAACCCGGGTTGGCCGTGTGCAAGGCAAACCCGCTGTGCTATCACTCCAGCCTTTTTTTTTTTACCCTTTTTAATATAGTAAAAGTCTAGCAGAACATTCTCATATGTACATCTTAGTATTTAATTATGAAGTTTGGTGCGTATTGCATGCCTGAAATAAAATTTGAGGTCGGGGTTGGAGAGCTAACGTAATGAACTGAGTGCATGCTTTGCATGCAGAACTCCGGGGTTCCACTGCCAGCAGCTCATGGTCCTGAGTCCAAACACTAAGAAAATTAAGATACTACCTTTGAAAGATTATATTTTAAAGATACTAAGAATTTTTTTAAAAAAACAGATGCTAAGAATTTATAGCATATTATAGAGACATACATACCAGAATCTAATTGTATACTAGTACACGGTAATAAATCATTTTCACTGTTAAAAATATAACCCTTTGGTTCAAACGTAATTCCTTTGTTCTAATACTGTAAAATCGGCTACTATTTAAAGAGGCATTGAATTATGTAATGTATATTTAAAAGACTTTAAGCTAAAACGGTTAAAACAGAATTTTGAGGTGAATGACTGGTAAAAAGCAGTGTTGAAAACTTTGCTATCCAAAATATTTATTTGAAAGATTGAAATAACCTTAGTATATAAACTTTTTAAAAATATTTATTTATTTATTTGGTTTTTGGGCCACACCCAGTGGTGCTTAGAGCTTATTCCTGGCTCTGCACTCAGAAATTACTCCTAGTGGACTCGGGGATCAAAAGGGATTCCAGGGATCTAACTTGGGTCGGCCACGTGCAAGGCAAGCACCCGACCTGCTGTACTGTCTCTCCAGCCCCATTATATAAACTGTTTAAAATGACATAGTATAAAATTAGTTTTCTAAGAACAGGATGATAAAATTTTTCTAATATGCTTGTTTGTAATATCTTTATTAGGAAACATAAAAGTCGCTCAAGATACTGGAAATGTTTGAGAGGGAGGTACTTTTTTTGTGGAGCACACCTGGCATTGCTCAGAGATAACTCCTGGCCAGCTTGCGGGGCATGTGGCATGCCAGGGATCGATGCAGGGTAGAACACAGGCAAGGGAAGGGCCCTTCCCACTGTACTGTCTCTGGCCCCACGAAGTACAGATTTTAAAAATGGAATAAAACACATTATTTCCCCAGGCAAATGCGCCTTCACTGACCCACACTGGACAAGGGAAATAGGCACTCTTGCCTTCACACGCCGTGAATTAGTGAGAATGGAGGATTGAAGGGATTTTTAGAGATAATTTTGTCACAAAACAGCACCTTAAATAATATTGAAATAATTTAAGATACTCTCACCCCTAAATTATTCTGTCTCCCCCCCAGAGTTAACCACTGATCAGACTTTCAGAGCTGTTCCCCAGTGTTTTCCTAAATTCGTACTGTTATCTCTAGCATACTCTGTATCTCAGGCACTCAGTTTTTTAGGTATATTTGCTAACTGCATCTGAGATGTTTGACTTAGAACTTTTTATTTTCCAAGGCTGATGTGTGACGTGAGCGGGCGTTGGTGTGGTAGAACAGACTCTTGAGTTGGATAGCTCTGCCTTTGGATTTTGCTGGCCTCTTTTCCTGATTTCAGTGTGGTCTTGAGCAAGTTACTTCATGCCTGGCACTATCTCGTTTTCTTCTTATCTGGAAACAATAAGCCAAACCTTTCAGTGGGAGTTGGAGAAGGTCAAATGGGGTAACGTGGCTTCTAGGTTCTGAAAATTACCTTTACCTACTTGATAGGTTTCTCAGATTCTTTAAAGGGAGCCCGGAGTGATTTGAATATATGCTAATGGCCCTACATATGATATTAAGGCCTTTTTCCCCCTGGGGGGGGGGCGTATTTTGTGCCGCACCTAGCAGTGCTCAGGATTTACTCCTGAATCTGAATCTTTGCTCAGCGATCACTCCTGGGGGTGCTGAGGGAACCATATGGGGAGCTGGGACTTGAACTCGGGTTGATTGCAAGCACTCTACCTGCTGCAGTATCACTTGGCCCCTTTAAGGCTTTTAGTCTCTGAGGTAATCATTGTGGATAGTAATGTTTTCCTCACTGCTCCCTGTGAAGGGCGCCGTCGCCCTCCGTGGCAGGTCTGAGTGCTTTCCTGTTCTCAGGCACATGCTTGCCACAGGTCGAAGGATCAGAGAACATTTCAGCACAGGGCACTAGACATCATTCGGAGTGACTGTGGCTCTTGGCCTTTTTTGTTTTCTGTTTAGACCAAGCTCTGAAAAAGAACAGCCTCTACTGAAAGCATTTAAGTTCTTTAAACAAAATAAGCTAAGGAAATCTGTTTCTTCAGTTTCAACAATATTTGCAAGAGCTTGAATGAAAGGGCCAAACTGTTCAGTCTCTTTATTCACAGGATAGAAAGGAAAATGCGATCAGTTTCAAATGTCTTTGTTAAAAAAATTGTAAGTAATAGTGTACTTTATTATGTTAATTTGCAAAACTTTCTCCAAGAGTTACTCCTGGCTCCCGAAGTTGTTGGTAGCTTGGTGGCTGTCCATTTTTGTTTTTTGGTTTTTTTTGGTTTTTGGGTCACACCTGGTGATGCACAGGGGTTACTCCTGGCTCATGCACTCAGGAATTACTCCTGGCGGGGCTCGGGGGACCATATGGGATGCTGGGAATCGAACCCGGGTTGGCCGAGTGCAAGGCAAACGCCCTACCAGCTGTGCTATTGCTCCAGCCCTGGCTGTCCATTTTTGAAGGCACCTCTTTGGCTAAGGGGCGATCTTAGTTCCAAGTATTGCGAAGGTAGAAGGAAGATTGAGAAATGTCCCCGTGGACAGCAGGCAGATTTGGGGGCCCAGAACTCTCTTCACAGCTGCAAGCCAGTCTCTGTGCTCTGTGATGTCTTTGGAGGTAGTGTTTTGGTGTCACACCTTGCAGTGCTTGGGTCTACTCCTGGCTCAGTGCTCAGGAATATTTCCAACCATACGTGGTGTCAGGGATCCACCCAGGGTTGGCCGCATGCAAGGCAAGTGCATTAACCCCATGTTCTGTCTCTCTGCCTTCTCCGTCTTGTTTTAAATTATTATTATTATTACTGGTTTTGGGGCCACACCCCTCGATGCTCAGGGGTTACTCCTGGCTCTGCACTCAGGAACTACCCCAGGCGGACTCAGGGATCATATGGGATGCCGGAGATCGAACCCGGGTCTGTGCCCTACCTGCAGTGCTATCTCTCCAGCCCTCCTGCTGTGTCTTGTTTTTGTTTTTGATTTTGTTCCTGTTTTTGTTTTTGTTTTGTGTCATACCCGGCGATGCACAGGGGTTACTCCTGGATCTGCACTCAGGAATTACTCCTGGCAGTGCTCGGGGGACCAAATGGGATGCTGGGAGTCAAAGCCGGGTCAGCTGCGTGCAAGACAAACACCCTACCTGCTGTGCTATCGCTCCAGCCCTCTGTTTTTTTTAGTGTTTAAAATTTGTTTTATTTTATTTATTTTGGTTTCTGGGCCAAACCCGACGATGCTCCGGGGTGACTCCTGGCTTGGGATTCAGGGATCACTCCTGGTGGTCTCGGACAATATGGGATGCCAGGAATCTAACCCAGGCTGGCTGTGTGCAAGGCAGGTGCCTTCCCGGCTATCCTAGCTCTCACCAGGTGGTCCCCCCACCCCGTGTTTTAAACTGTACCCGCAGCAGACTGAAGAGCACATTGAAAGTTTGAAAGTTTTTGTCTTCCTGTTCTTTGGGGGAAAGTGCAAATAGAAATTTATCTTGAGACTCCGTAATGTTGGTTTCATTTTTATTTGAGATTGGAATTTAAATAAACATTTCCTCCTCTTGTTTTTCCTAACAGCAGGCACTGTCTTTGAGAACCTTACTCTATTCTAGCACTCTGTTCCTCTTGATAGTAAAAGCAGGGGCAGGGGCAGAGAGACAGCACAGTGGTGTAAGGCCGCCTTGCATGCAGCTAACCCTAATTTAATCACTGCTGGGTGTGGCCCTCACACAAAACCCCCAAAAAGAAAAAAATAAAACAAGAGTTAGGAAAATAACTCATAGGGCCAGAGCAATAGTTCAGCGGGCAGGGTGCCGGGCTTGCACGTGGCTGACTTGTGTTTGATCCCTTGCACCCCATAGAGTCCCCTAAGAACTCCCAGGAGTTATTCCTGAGTGCAGAACCAGGAGTAGCTCTTGAGCATTGCCGGGTGTGGGCCCGCATAAAAATTACTTATTTGGTTTTGGGCCACAACCAGCGGTGACCAGGGCTTATTGCTCTCTTTGTGCTCAGGGGTCACTCCTGGCAGGCCTCTGGGGACTAGATGGGGTGCTGGGGATCGAACCCCGGTCAGTTGTGTACAGGGCAAATGCCCTGCCTGCCATCTCTGTAATGTTTTAGGTACACCTCTTCTTGTGTCTAAGTAGACTTTGTGTGAGGGGCTTGACCAGAATGAGAATGTACAGTGGACAGTTGTTACGAAGCAGTGCTTCATTGTGGGAAAAAAAGCATAGGCCTGGAAACTGGACTGCCAGGGTTCAAATCTTTGCCCTGTGATTGACTGTGACCTAAGGCAAGACACTTAATTTTATCACGGCATAGTTTGCTCACCTGCCAAGTGGAGATAGTAGTGCATATCTGAGGACTCAGTTCCTATGAAGTGTTTACAGTAGTGTTCGTGTGGAGTATTTGCTGAATAAGTGTTAGTTGCTGTTGCTGTTATTTGTAGAAGAGATGGTATCCAGGGAAAAGTATCCAGAATGTGTATCAGAAGGTAGAGTAGGAAGTTGTATTGGCCCTGTGATAAAGTATTCTCAGCTTATGGACGTGAGGGCTGAGAAATAATCTACAGTTTAAATAAGGTTGTAGTTTTAGGAACTTGCTTCATATCAAATAGCCTATGTGTAGAGTTTCAAGTAGGTTTTTGAAGAAATAGTCCTCATAGAGGAAAAATCGGGGCCTGCTATTTTAAGAGTGCTGTAGCAATCAGGCCCAACTTGAACTGGGCTTATTTCTTTTTTTTTTTCTTTTTGGGTCACACCCGGCGATGCACAGGGATTACTCCTGGCTCTGCACTCAGGAATCACTCCTTGCGGTGCTCAGGGGACCATATGGGGTGCTGGGAATTGAACCCGGGTCGGTTGCGTGCAAGGCAAACGCCCTACCCGCTGTGCTATTGCTCCAGCCGCGAACTGGGCTTATTTCTAAACAAAAAGATTTTGTAGAGTTAAAGTCAGTTTCATCAGCAAATGTGAACATGTCTCAAGTGTGATAATGAACAACACATTGCACTATTCGATAAGCAAGAGAGTTTCTCTGATGTTAAGCCACAGAAATTTTGTGACTAATGTTTTCTGTTGTGCCTAGCAAAGCCAGTATCTTACACATAAGTCAGTGGGAAAGCAGATATTGGTTATTTCAGATAATCCGACTGATGAAAGTAAAAATAAAAATTTCTTTAATGGTAGCGGAGAGGGGTTGGGGTCACACGGAGCAGTGCTCAGGGCTTACTCCTGGCGGTGCTCAGAGGACCATATTGGGTGCCAGGTATTGACCCTGGGCTAGCTTCATGCAAGGCAAGTATCTTACCCCTTATACTGTCTTTCTGACTCTAAAAATAAAGGAACAAAGCAGCAGGGGTTGAATGAAGTTAAGGGAACAAAATCCTTAACTTTTATCATCTAAGATTGGTAAATGAGGGGCTAGAGTGATAGTACAGCGGGTAGAGCATTTGCCTTGCACACGGCCGACCTGGATTCGATCCCCGGCATCCCATATGGTTCCCCAAGCACCGCCAGGAGTAATTCCTGAGTGCAGAGACAGAATTAACCCCTGAGCATTGCTGCGTGCGACCCAAAAAGCAAAAAAAAAAAAAGAAAAGGATTGGTAAATGAAGTTTTGTGTTTTTGGAAGAACAATTTGGTGCAGCCAGTTTGAAAAATGCTTTGGCGATCTGAAGACCTTCCGACCCAGTTGATTGTCCTGGGATTTTACCCAAGTGTGTGCATATGTGCAGGCCGACGGCCAAGCGTATGTAAACCACACTATTTGAAATGGCCTCAGAATGGAGTGGATCCAAATCCGAAGAGCAGAAGAGTGGCTGCATGAGCGTGTCCCTGCTCGGGGCCGCACACACAGCTTCCCGGTGTCGTGAGGAAGGTACAGAGGGATCGTACTCAGGAGACTGTCTATCGATCAAGTTCAAAAGCTGCCAGGGCCGACCCAGGGCCCTGCACATCACAATAGTGATTTATGGTGGGTGTAGGGCTGTCTTAGAGACTTGGTAATACTCTATTTCTTCATCTAGATGGGGTAACACAGATGTTCACTTTGTGAAAATTCATTAAGCCTAAACATTTATGATTTGTATACTTTTCTGAATGTATGTTTTACTTCAACTTGGTTTATTTTTAAATTTGCAGTTTATACATTATTCAAGAGTTATGAAGAACCAAAACAGAAATACAGAAATATTTTCCTCTGGGGAAATTAGATGTGTTGCTTTTTTTTTTTTTGGTCCACACCTGGCGATGCTCAGGGGTAACTCCTGGCTCTGTACTCAGGAATCACTCCTGGTGGTGTTTGGGGGATAATGTGGGATGCCGACGGGATCGAATCCAGGTTGGCTGCATGTAAGGCAAGTGCCCTACCCGCTCTGCCGTTTCTCTAGCCCCAGAGATAGGTTGCTTTTGATGAGACTTAAAATAACATGTACTTTTCTATAAAAATTGAGTGCACATTGGGGCAGCAAGTTGTCTGTTTTCAGAGTAACTTTGATACCATATTGTCAGCCTAATTTAGATTTAAAAAAATAAAAACCGAGAAAGTCTTCATTTTTGCTTTTTGGTCACACCTGGCAATGCTCAGAGGTTACTCCTAGCTCTGCAGTGAGCAATTACTCCTGGCAGTGCTCAGGGGATCAAATGGGTTGTCACAAATCAAACCTGGGTTGGCCGTGTGCAAGGCAAGCTCCTTACCTGCTCTATTAATCTCTCTAGTTTCATCCAGTTCATTCGTGTGTGTGTGTGTGTGTGTGTGTGTGTACCACACCTGGACCATATGGTGTGTGTGTGTTTACCACACCTGGCAGTACTCAGGGCATATGCCTGGCTCAGAGCCCACTCAGAGATCACTCCTGACTGGACCATATGTGGTGCTGGGGCTCGAACCCAGGTCAGGTAAGCATCTTACCCGCTATACTATCTCTCTGGCCCTCCACCTCTGTTTTATATCAGATATTAAACTGCCATACGCCAGGTGGGCACATGGGTAATGTTGAAATCCTTTACGCACAACAGCATAGAGAAAAACTAAGGCTGATTACTACCACCTTCCATAATATGGGAAAGGTGGGGTGGGGTTAGGCTATGTCTAGTGGTGCTCAGGGGTCAGTCCTGCCAGTGCTTAGGGGACTGCTAAAATTGGGGAAGAAAGGGGAATAAGGCCCCTATAAAACACATTAGATATAAGAAAAGGGCTATAAAACCACAAAATGGACCTTTACATATTGATGGGAGTCTGCTGAAAGACAGTGAAAAGGGAAACTTGCTGATTTGTAACAACTGACTTTCTCAGAAGCATAGTGATAGTGAAACCCACAAAATGCTAACAAGATGTGCATTTATGCCGTTCTTGAGTAAGAAGAGTGACGGTCCTTGAGTGCACGTGGGGCTTAGGGCTTTTGTCCTGTGTCATCTCTCTGTCTTGGAGATCTTTGCACTCAGCCCGAGTGAGGCGGAGCATAAGGTCAAGGGAGGAGCACTAAAAGGAGCATTAAAAGCTTGGTGGCGTCGGTCTCACATTGCACTGGTGGGAGTCCAAATAAATGACTTGCGGGGCGCGCTGGGAAGTGTAGGCTTTGGTCAGCTGTACCGGTTCCAAGGGGTGTAGGAGGAGTGAGTGTGGGCTTTTGCAGGATCCTTTACAAGTAATTTTGGCTGTGCCAACTTGAGCGTAAGACCAGAATCATTCATGCTCATTAAATTGGGATAACTTTAAATCTATTAAGTGCTAATTATTTTGAATGGTGAGGGTTTTTTTTTGTTTGTTTGTTTGTTTTGTTTTTTGGGTCACACCCGGCGATGCACAGGGGTTACTCCTGGCTCTGCACTCAGGAATTACTCCTGGCGTGCTCAGGGGACCATATGGGATGCTAGGAATGGAACCCGGGTTGACTGCGTGCAAGGCAAACACCCTACCCGCTGTGCTATCACTCCAGCCCCGAATGGTGAATTTTTACAGGTACTTAAGAGTTACAGCTAAATGGGACTTTTTTCTTCTTTTTTCTTTTTGGGTCACACCCAGCGATGCATAGGTTACTCCTGGCTTTGTGCTCAGGAATTGCTCCTGGCAGTGCTTGGGGGACCATATGGGATGCTGGGAATCAAACCCGGGTCAGCCGCGTGCAAGGCAAACGCCCTACCCGCTGTGCTATCGCTCCAGCCCCTAAATGGGACTTTTCGCATCCTTTGGTACCACTTAGTTGTTTGGTCTATTTATTTTTACAATGCTCAGAATCAAACCTGGGGCTCCACACATGCAAAGCAAATGCTCCACCACTGAGCCACATCCCATCCTAAATTACTTGTTCCATCTGTTTTATCTTAAATTTACTTTTTTCTTTGTGGGTGTCATGCTGCTGGGTTAGTACTTGTATTTCACAGTTATTTCTCACTTCATGGAAACGTAGGTACTAACCAAATTCACATCAATTTTACAAACCACTTAGAAAAAAACATTGTCAACCTATTGCAGTCCGTTAGTTATTATATATATATATATATATATACATATATATGTATGCACACATGTATATATGATTATAAATATTTTTGTGGTATTGGGGATCAAATCCAGGTCCTCATGGAAGGCAAGTGCTGTACCACTGAACTCCGTCTCCAGCCTTTGAGCCATCGGTTATAAATATTGATTGCAGTTGACTTATCCCCCTCTTTCATCTTTTATCTCCTCCTTTTCTCCAGTTTGTGATTGACACAATGGAAGAAGCTGGAATATGTGGACTAGGGGTGAAAGCAGATATGCTGCATAACTCTCAGTCAAATGATATTCTTCAACATCAAGACTCAAATTGTGATGGTACAAGTCACACGCATTCTCTGGAAGAGAATGAAGGCAGTAACTTTCTAGCAAAGAACAAGAACTTGGTAGGCCCTGCATTCTGCAAACAAGAGTCAAGAGAGGGAATTCCTGGGCGAGAAGCTCGAACAGATCCCCCCGATGGTCAGCAAGCTTCGGAGTGCAACAGAAGCAAAGAAAAAGCCCTAGGTAATACCCTCCGTTCCGTGCTCGGTGCTTCCCAGGTGCCGCTCCTTTTGCCTGTGTTTCTGCAGCAGTTGTGTGCAGGATGTGAAGATAGCAGAGCAGTAGAATGTTTCGTTGCTTTTCTTAACTAATGCCAAATCGACTTTCTTGAAAAAATTTGGGCCAACTTGGTAGAAGCAGTATTTGGCTTACTGGTTTGCAGTTTTAATATTGTCTGAAGAAGTGATCACTTATTTAAAAACTAGTCATCCAGCTTGATGATGCTGGCATGATCTGTAGTTCAGAAAGTGATTTCCACAGGCTGTCGAGGATATGTTTCTTTGTCCTGGGTTTGAAGAATCCGATGTTAAATTATAAAATCTGAAGTTCCCTTTTATTTTAGTCTTAACTGATCTCCCCTAATTTTCCATACTGTGTATTCATAGAACACCTAAGAATTAGCAGTGTTGGATGTGTGTATAGTTTTGTATATGGTATGTTAGAGTTCTCCTTATTAAATCAGTTTTCTGTTAACTTGGAAAACTAGTTTATGGAAATATGAAAATTAATTTTTGTTTCTTCAAACTCGGCAGCCCCAGTTACATGTATAAAAAGCAGGGTCCAGAGAGATAGTGCAGTGAGTAAGGCAGTTGATGGCTGTGCACGGGACTGACCCTGGTTCAGTCCCTGGCACTGTATAAGGTTCCTAAGGGGGCTGGAGCAATAGCATAGCAGGTAGGGCATTTGCCTTGCACGCAGCCAACCCGGGTTCGATTCCCAGCATCCCATATGGTCCCCTGAGCACCGCTGGGAGTAATTCATGAGTGTAAAGCCAGGAGTAACCCCTGTGCATCGCCGGGTGTGACCCAAAAAGAAAAGAAAAGAAAACAAAACAAAACAAAAAGGTCCCTAAGCATTGCTGGGAGCAAGGCCTGAGCACAGCTGGGTGTGCCCTCCCCGCCCCCAGCCCCTTGCACACAAAGGACAACCAAAAGCAGATAAAGTTTTGGAAAGTAGCGTAATGTTCCTCTGTGAGCCAGCATTTCCCCTTGTTTCGTTCCCAAGAGGATTGAAAAGTGTACACAAATGTTGGCAGGATTATTCATAATAGCCCAGAGTCAAAACAACACAGTTATCTCTCAACAGAGGAGAAACAGACTGTGGTCTAGCTTTCCTGTGGGGTATTAGCAGCCCCCGTGAGGAGTGACACGTCTTAGGCGCACGAAACTTGAACCCCAGATGCTAAGTAAAGAAAGCCGGACCACAGGCCGCACGGGCCAGGAACCATTCTATCCCGTGGCCAGAGCTGGCAGATCCCTGGAGACAGAAAGTAGAATAGTGCTGGCCAGGGTCCGAAGGAGGACAGAGCGGTGCAGAGCGCTTGCTTATGGTAAGGGCAGATGGACACGTCCCGAGATGAGACAGTGGTCTGACCCGTGGCACTGCTTGGGGGGGACCATATTTGGTGGCAGGGTCAAACTGGGGTCAGCTGTATGCAAGACCGACTCCTGTATTCTCTCTCCAGGCCTAACAGTGGGGAGTTTTGCACTGTGAACATATTGTAGCTCAGCATAAAACCCAGATGCCATGTGAGTTAAAAAAAAATCCCAGGATGGGGCCCCAGAGATAACTCAGCAAGGCAGAGCTTTGCATGCAGGAGACCCAGGTTCAGTCCCTGCCATCACATGGACCCTTCTGAGTACAACCGGAAGCGACCACTGAGCACTGTCAGTGGGGCCCAAAAGCCAGAAAAAGATAGCCAAAAAAGTTTAGTGCGGTGTTTTTTTGTTGTTTTGTTTTTCTTTTTGGGTCACACCCAGAAATGCACAGGGGTTACTTCCTGGTTTTGCACTCAGGAATTACTCCTGGCGGTGCTCAGGGGACAATATGGGATGCTGGGAATCGAACCCGGGTCGGCCGCGTGCAAGGCAAACGCCCTACCTGCTGTACTATTGCTCCAGCCCCCTAGTGCAGTTTTTTTTTGCATGCCGGAAGCCCAGGTTTGATCCTCATCACCGAATGCTCCCCTGAGTACCTCTGGGAGCAACCCCAGCTCAGATCCAGGTGTCACCCCAAACCAACAACAGCCACAGTGAAAAATAGGTAGCATTAGAGTTCCTTCTGGTCCTATGAAATAACAATGCTTCATCATCTCTTTGGAAAATTTTGGTTTTGCGATCATAGCCGGCAGTGCCAGGAGCACCATTCCTGCCTGTAGTGCGTAGGGTTGCCCTCACTGGCGTCCAGGGGCCACGCAGGCCTGGACCTCACACCTGACCAGCTCCTTGATCCTCTTGGAAAACATGTATTACCTTGGCCGAATAGGAGATTGGTTACTAACATTTTATAGAGAGAGAATATTCTATTTTGAAGTCAGTCTGCTGACCAGATACCAAAGCCCTTTTAATAAACACATTTAATGAGATAGCTTACATTCAAGAGTGAGCACTTAAAAAATCATGATGTCACCTACCATCAGCTTCAAACAAGCATCGCTTATTTTGAAAGGCCACATGTCCTCTCCGGTCCCCACCACCTGCTTCTCCCTGCCCAAGTCCTTAAAATACTGTTGCTAATCTCTCTTCCCGAAGAGAAGAGCTGTTTGATGTCCTTTGTTTACACTAAACGTGGTTAACATGGAATATGTGTATGGAATCAGAAGTCATATAGTTTGTTCACAGGAAAAGATAAATGTCCCGGTGATTATATCCATCCTCAGTGCACAGAGGAATGGACTGAAGTCCCCTCTGAACTTGGTTAAGAGGAAGCTTATAAAATATTCTGCCCTTTGTAACTTGCTCTTTGTCTTAACTTGGCCACCACTGGTTAAGTGAAGGAATTCTAAAGCTTTCCGCAAGAATTCTTACAAAGAGCAGTTTTAGTAAGTGAAGAAATTTGGGGTGAAGGTGGGAAGGGGAAGGGTGCCTGCTACTCCAGCATATAAAAATGGCTTTCTTAATTTAGCTGGTAAATCTCTTACCTCCAGTTATTAGATAAGATAAAATTTATAGATGTAATTATTTTTTATACTCTGGCTGTTAGAACATAGGAAGTGTTACGTAGAACTTACAGGCTAGCTTTGATCTCATTTTTTTTCTGGAACTTTTTTCTTATTTTTTTAATCAGGAAAAGAAGTTTTATTATTGATGCAAGCCCTACACACTCTTTCAACTCCAGAGGAGAAACTGGCAGCTCTCTGTAAGAAATATGCTGATCTTGTGAGTATTGAGTCAAAGGAATGAGGTTCATATAAAATATAGCAAAATGTGTATGTGACTGATAAAAGTTTTAAAGTGTGTGTGTGTGTGTGTGTGTGTGTGCGCGCGTGCCTTACCAGGGAATCAAACTTGGCCTCACACATGCGAGGCAAGTGTTCTACTCCTGAGCTGATTTTTTAGTTTCATGTGTGAAACTCTTTATTTTGTTTGGTTTTGTTTGGGGGTCACACCGGCGGTACTCAGGACTGAGTCCTGGGCGGTGCTTGGAGGGTCCTGTGTAGTGAGGGGCGTTGCATGTTGGCCACGTGTAAGGTGGCGTCCTACCAGCTGTACTGTTGCTCCAGCTGTATGAAACTATTTTCATTCAAAATTTTCAAGATATATTGGGGCTTTTAGTTGCTTTGGGTTTTATTTGGGCCTCACCCGTGATGCTCAGGGCTTACTCCTGTCTCCATGCTCAGGGATCACTCCCGGTGGGGCTGTGTCAGGGTACTGTGTGCAGTGCCAGAGATCGAACCTGGGTTGACTGTGCAAGGCACGCTCCTTAACTCCTGGCTATTTCTCCAGGCCCGGGGCTTCTTTATTTTATTTTATTTTATTATTTTTTTTGCTTTTTGGGCCACACCCAGCGATGCACAGGGCTTACTCCTGGCTCTTCACTCAGGTATTACCCCTGGCGGTGCTCAGGGGACCATATGGGATGCTGGGATTCGAACCCGGGTCGGCTGCGTGCAAGACAAACGCCCTACCCACTGTGCTATCACTCCAGCCCCTTTATTTTATTTTTAAGGGGGTGTGTGTGGTTGGGCCTCACCAGCTCTGCTCATTAATTACTCCTGAAAGTGCTCTGTGGACGCTATGCAGTACTGGGCTTTGAACCTAGGTCAGTTGTGTGCAAAGCAAATGCCTTCATCCCCGTATGATCTCTCCAACCCTCTTGGGCTTTTTAACCACATGTATGACTTCATTTTGTACGGATACATATCGAACCTTATAATCGTAAGCCACAGTATAGGTTTTCTAAATCTCAGGCTTAAGAGCGCTTCTTTTGTGTGTGTGTGTGTGTGTGTGTGTGTGTGTGTGTGTGTGTGTGTGCGCGCGCGCGCGCTGGGCATTGAACCCAGGCCGTGGCCCTTCAGAGCATTTCTGAGTGTGCCCCCCTTTTCATTCCTGTGTTGTGTGTCTAATGCAAGTTAGTTGGGGTGTAGTGGTTCCTGTATTTAACTTTTCCCAAGGGAATTCTGCAGATAAAGTCTGTAGCCATTGTGCTTGACACGGTGAGTTAGACTACTAAAACAATAGAGCATTTCAGAAATATTTATTTAGTATCTATTATCTGCCAGGCCTTTCTTTTTCCATCTTGCAGAAGAAATTGATTTCATTTGTTCTGGGCCTTTGTTATTTCAAGTGGCATCTCTTTAAAATCATGAGAGCCGTCTCAGCATGGAACCACTGTCATTTTTTTTTAATGTTACAGAATGTGAAACTCATAGAACCCTTTGAAGGAAGAATTCTGGGAATTTGGGTGCTTTTTTCTTTTTTTTTGTTTGGGGGCCACACCCAACAATGCTCAGGGATTACTCCAGGCTGTGCTCGGGGGACCATAGGGGTGCCAGGGATTGAACCCTGGTTAGCCCCATGAAAGGCAGCTGCCCTACCCGCTGTACTGCAGCCTGTGGGAAGTTTTGGGAAAAAGTGGTGGTGATCTCGATGCTCAGATTGATGCCTTTGGTGAACTATGTGAGTTATCTTTGACAAGCCTTTCATCTGCTGTTAAGCAGTCAAACACCGTTTTCTGGCAGTGACCAACTCTCGCAGTGAATCTTGTTTATCCGTTCCTTTCTTTGTTTTGTTGTTGTGGCGGCCACACCTGGTAGTGCTCAAGGGTCTCATGGCGGGGAGGGGCGGGGGAATCAAAGCCAGCAGCTCCCTGAGTGCCAACTGCACCAACTACCATTTGGGCCCGGCCCGGCCCCTTGCTTCTCCGTTGCTTGAGGAGCTACAGTCCTGTCCGTCGGTTGTTGATGTGCGCCTCGCGGGCTGGAGAGCGGCGCCGCTCCGGGCTCTGGAGGACAGCCGCCGCTCTGTCCCCGGGCGGCAGAGCAGGAGACAAGTGCCGGAGATTGAGCAACGGGGGGACGTTCCAACAAGGTAGAGGGTTAGCCAGCTGACCTGTGTTGTGACAGCTGCGGCCCTCCACGGATGGAGCACGGGAAGCAGAAGCAGAGCGTTGCCCGGGCAACACATTCTGCTGCACGGGGTGGGGCCCAGGAGCCTGCCTTTGGGCCAGCCCCAGGTGGGCCGTGGCTCCCGCTGTGTCTGTGTGGACAGAGTTCTGTTTTATTTCTCTTTGGGGTCATACCTGGCCGTGCTCAGGGGTTACTCCTGCCTCTGTGCTCAGGCATCACTCCTGGCGGGCTCTGGGGATCAGATGCACGGTCGGTTTAAATGCAGTGAAATGCCCTTTTCATTTTTGGGTGTGACCCGCTGGCAGTTTGATCGGTGCTAAGCACGTGAAGGACAGGACACACTGCATTTAGAAAAGATTTGAAAGCCAGATTTCTTTTTTTTTTCTTTTTGGGTCACACCCGGCGATGCATAGGGATCACTCCTGGCTCTGCACTCAGGAATTACCCCTGGCGCTGCTCAGGGGACCATATGGGATGCTGGGAATCGAACCCAGGTCGGCCGAGTGCAAGGCAAACGCCCTACCCGCTGTGCTATCACTCCAGCCCCAAAGCCAGATTTTTTTAAACACTTGGTTGCTTTTTGGTCGGTTGGTGTGGGGGCCACACCCGACAGTGCTCAGGGGTTCCTCCTGGCTCTGCATTCAGGAATCACTCGAACCCGGGTTGGCCACGTGCAAGGTGACCGCCCTCCCTACTCTACTCTCTCTCCAGCCCCACTCAGTTTGCTTTAAAGGTAGAAACACGTAGGAGCAGCCTTTTTTGCAAACATTTTGTAGAAAACGTCTTTGGCCGTCGTTTCTTGCCTCTTGCGTCAGCAGTGCCTGACCTCCCAGGTGCACCCAGCCTGGCTCTGTGGAGCGGATGGAATGGGCCACCGCCCTGCCTCTGGGGATGGGCACCTTCACAGGGTGCTGGCTTCATGACATGTGCTGTCACCTGTGAGGTGTGGATGCCGCCAGACCCGTGTCAGGGCTGAGGGTGCGCCTTCCCGTTCATAGGCAGTTCCCGTCTGTTATTAGAGTGTAATCATCTGATCCTCTGATGCGACAGGTATGTCCTCCTCATCCCTCTTCTCTGTGAGAAGTACCTTGCTTTTCTTGGCTTTTTCACTCTCTATAAAATTTAGATTCAGGCCCGAGATGTGGCTCAGCTGAAGAGAACTCCCTCCCCCAGCACCGCCAAAAATAATCGAAATTTAGATTCCGCTTACTAGTTCTATGGGAGAGAGGCGATGACTCCATCTGTAGTTTTGAGGAGCATTTCATGACTTATTTTTAAAGTTCAATTCGAAAGAATTAAGGCCTTGCATATAAAAAGTTAAGCCTATAAAAACCCAAACAAACTTACTGGCGATGGAGAGATAGTATACGGCACAAAGTTGAGTTAACATAAGGATTTTTTTCTTTTTCTTTTTCTTTTTTTTTGTTTTGTGATTTTTGGGCCATACCTGGCAGTGTTCAGGAGTTACTCCTGGCTCTGCGCTCAGAATTTCTTCTCCTTCCAGTGCTCAGAGGACCATTGAAATGCCAGAGATCAAACCTGGGTCGGCCATGCATACCGTCTGGCCCTATATTTTTCAGTTAATCCGTTAATGTTTTGTCGTTGCGGTTTTCACAGTTCCAGGCGTCAAACCCAGGACCTTATGCTTGCCGCACAGGCAGGCACTGCCATCGAACCACACCCTGGGCCTCTTGGTGGTATTTGTTTGGAAAAATTGGGATATTTGTTCAAGGATGTGGCTCGGTAAAAGAGAGTATATATACATAGCCTTGTATGAGACTTTAGGTTTGAACCCTAACAACCCTTCCCCCGCAAAAAAAAACACAAAAAAACAAAACAAAACAAAGAAAACAAAACTAAGTCTATGGCCAAATCTGGCAACATTTATTTATTTTGTATTGCCCACAGCTAATAATGGCTTTGACATTTGTTTTTCTTTTGGGGGGTGGGGAGGCGTTGACCACACTGGGCGATGTTCAGAGGTTACTCGGGGCTCTGCACTCAGGAATTACTCCTGGCAGTGCTCAAGGGACCATATGGGATGCCCGGGATCAAATCCGGGTTGGCCGTATGCAGGGAAGTGCCCCTACGCGCTGTACCGTCTCTCCAGCCCTATGGTTTTTTCTTAGATTTTTTAAAATATCCTTTCATTTTTCAGAACCTAAAATATTTACTTTCAGACCCTTTTGGAGAACATTCGTTGGCCCCTGACCTATAGCTGCACACAAAAGGGAATGATCTGTAGCTGTGCCATGTGAACTAGTTGCCGTGACCGCATGTGGCTGTTTGAACGGAAATAATTTGGTGGAATGAAATACTTCAGTTCCTTGGCCAGAGACTTGCCTTGCACGTGTGAGGTCCTGGGTTTCAGTCTTGACGTTGGGGGAAATAGTAATAGGAGCTGGGCAGGGAGTAAGGGTTAGGCTGACTTGGGTCTGATCCCCGGTCTGGCTTACCCCCACATACCTCATGAAATGAACAGTAGCACTGTCTGTCACTGTCATCCCGTTGTTCATCGATTTGCTCGAGCAGGCACCAGTAATGTTTGTATTGTGTGACTTGTTACTGGTTTTTTTTTTTTTTGGCATATTGAATACGCCACGGGTAGATTGCCAGGCTACCGTGCGGGCGGGATACTCTCGGTAGCTTGCCGGGCTCTCCGAGAGGGACGGAGGAACCGAACCCGGGTTGGCCGTGTGCAAGGCATACGCCCTACCCGCTGTGCTATTGCTCCAGTTTGAAATTAACAGTAAGGATTAAAAATAATTTCAGTTCCTCAGTTGTATTAGCCGCGCAATAAAGTCAAAACAACTAAAGGCAAAATGATTTTTCTCTTATGTTCAGCTCTTGGCTCAGGAATTGCGGTGCCGGGCCTCCCACGCTCAGCATAAGCTCAGCTCTTGAGGTGATGGCCCAAAATGCTTTTATTAGGACCCCCCCCCAACACACCAGCAGAAAGGTGAGCAGTGGACTTGGGGGTCCAGGGCTTGGGGTTGGTCACCTTGAGCCAGGACAGGTTTTTTCCCAGCTCGTTGTGCGATTAAGAAGCGTGTGTGCAGAGGAACCCCGGGCCCAGAGGCAGATTAGCAGAAGTCCTATGCAAAAACAAAATTGTTTTTCGGGTAGCGATTTCCACAGAGAATTTCTAAGACTCCGGGAGTCAGCATGACTGCATGGGTATGTGGGGCAATGTTCCTTTTCGGCCACTAGGGGGCGCCCTTGCCTTTGAAATGGTGCCTCGGCCTCATTTCCTCCTTCAGGAAACTCTTCACGGCTGCCATCTTCTCTGTTGCTCCAGCCCTGAAATCACCTCCTTGGCTCCAGAGATAACATCTCAGGGACCCTCCAGTGCCTCCGGGGCACCCGGTCACTGCTGCTTCGGTGCTAATTCAGAGGCCCAGTTTATTAAAGCAGCCTGTCTGTGTGTTTCACAGAAGGCAAACTCGGGGCACTGATGACCAGAAAGGTTTCGGGAAATTGCATTTCATGTGTTTCTAATAAGAAATCAAAGAGATTAAGGCCATTTCTTTTTTTTCCTACCGCAAATTATTTACTTGGTTTCCTACCGCAAGTAAGAAAGAAAAGAGGGTTGGCAGAGTAACATGGCACGAAGCAATTGGAACACAAATTAGACTACAACATTTGGTTTTGGAAAGTGTTCTCTTGCTCTTACTATAATTCTCCCAGCCATAATGCAGAGGTTCTCACTGTCGAGTGACTGTTCGTTTCAGCTGGAGGAGAGCAGGAATGTTCAGAAGCAAATGAAGATTCTTCAGAAGAAGCAGGCCCAGATCGTGAAAGAGAAGGTTCACTTGCAGAGCGAGCACAGCAAGGCTATCTTGGCAAGGAGCAAGCTGGAGTCTCTCTGCAGGGAACTTCAGCGCCACAATAAGACACTAAAGGTTAGTTGGTTCGTTTTTCTGTTTTCAGGTGGCACTGACTTGGCTTATTAGAGAATTATTGCCTGCCTCTTTGATGTAAATCTTTGAGCCAGGTCCAGCCTGCCTTTGGCATGGGTAGTCCACACGAGGGCAATATTGCTGATTTAGATATTTTGGGTTTTGGGGGCGGAGGGGGCTATCCTCAGCAAAGCTTAGCGGCTACTCCCAGCTCAGTGCTCACCTGGCTGTGCTGAGGGGGCCATGTGGTGCCAGGGAGCCAACCTGGGCCTCCTTCATGCAAAGCATGCGCTCAGGCTCTCGAGCTTTCTCCCTCGGCCTGAGCTTGGACCCAGGACCTCAGAAGCTCCTTTGCCACTTTTCTGCTGAGCACTGATGCAGCCAGTTGCCCTGTGTGGGACCCTGCAGTAAAGTGAGCAAGTACTAGCTGACTAGAGGCATGTATCTGCCCCGGGTCCCACCCCCGGCCCCGCAGTTTGCCCCTGGTTGCCAGGTGCTTTCAAAGTGGCCCTTCCACCGCCGCTTGTTCCAAAGGAAGAGCATGCAGGGCCACTGGCGGAAGAAGGACAGAGCAGTGGACTGCGGGGCGGCTCCAGGGGCACCGGGCGCCATCAGTGGGGGAGCCCTTCCTTTTGCCTTGCGCCAGAAGCCTTGAGGTCTAATGTCCGTGAGCGCGGGTGCCATGCGCGCCACCCCCGAGCAGAGAAAGCACGGTTTTGAGCGGACAGCTTTTTAGCTGTGCAGAGACCCTTCAGCACTTATGTCCTAGCAAGAGCTGCAAGTCAGCCTTCGTGGTTTTAAGGGCCACGCCAGGCAGTGCCTGGGGCCCGCTTTCAGCTCTGTGCTCAGGGGTCACTCCTCGCGGTGTCCCTGACCACACGGGACCAGAGAGCGAGCGTGTGCTCAGCCCTTCGAGCCATTGCTCTGCTCAGAGCCAGCTTTTTTGTTTGGCTTTGGTGGTTTCGGGCCCCTCACTTCACGCCCCTGGTGCTCAGGGAGCACTCCTCGCGGGGCGCCTGCTGGGCACTCTGGCCCCACAAAAGTCAGCCTTGTAAGGTGTGTGGGCATCTTGTCCCTTGTCAAGAGTAGCAGGTGTGGCCACAAGGCGTCCCAGACGGCCGCCCGGCGACAAGCGCGGGGTCCTTGGCTTGGGGGCTTGGGTTTGCTTTCTGAAATGTGGGATGTTTGGGGCCCCACCTGGCGGTGCTGAGGGACCATGGGGAGGTTGGGGGACCGTCCGGGGTGCCAGGGGTCGTAGTATGGCTGCAGCCCGGGCGTGTGTTTCGGGGGTTGTGTCGCACTTGTCTTATAGCACGGCCTCTGGTGTCTCTGTGCTTGCTCTCGCGACTTAGGAAAAGTTGCTTTTCCACATGCGCCTCCTGCACGCAAAGGGAAGGGAAGCGGCGCGGACCAGCATTGAGGCGGGGAAGCGCCCGCCGCTCCCTCGAGGCGGCGACATTAACAGGCATTGTTTTGGATCATAAGGAAGAAAACCTGCAGCAGGCCCGCGAGGAGGAGGAGAGGCGGAAGGAGGCCACGGCGCACTTCCAGGTGACGCTCAATGAGATCCAGGCGCAGCTGGAGCAACACGACACGCACAACGCCAGGCTCCGCCAGGAGAACACGGAGCTGGGCGACAAGCTGCAGAAGCTCATCGAGCAGTACGCGCTGCGCGAGGAGGTACAGGCCGCTCCCTCGCGCCATCTGATGTGTCCGAAGGGCGCACTGCCCTCGGGGGACGGAGGGGCAGTTTTTTCCTTTTCACTGCATCGGTGACGAAGTTCAAGTTATTCATGATGGGGCTTCGGTCATACAGTTTTCCAGCGCCCGACCCTTCACCAGCTGCGCGTCTCTCACCGCCCGTGTCCTCAGCTTCCTTCCTGCCGCCCTCACTTCCCACCTGCCTCTAGGACAGACTCCTCTCCCCCCACCCCGTGGGCATGATGGTTTGCATGCAAGGTCATCATGTGTGTCCCTTTCCCTCCTTTCAGCACTCAGTTCCTGTCCAGAGTGGTCATTTCCAACTCCGGTTGTCACGGTGCGCCCTTCTCTGTCCCCCCACCCCCCCTCCCATGGCACCCTACCTGCCGCCGACCAGCCCTCCTGGTCCTCATTTGAACTGTCCTTGAGGATCAGTTTCATATCATGTTCGAAAAAGCAATTTTCTAATTGCTCACGCATAAGCCCACTGAGATAAACAATCCCAGAGGCACTGGCGGCAGCTGCCCAGGGTCACAGTGCTCTCGCAGTGACCTACTTAGCAGCCCAGAGGCCCATCTGGAGGGCAGCAGAGAGAGCAGAGCCCCCGGGGCGGGGTAGGGCGAGCGAGGGCAGCTGGCTTAGACGGTGGTGTTCCAGAAGCCACCCTGAGCGCCGCGGGTGCGGCCCCACCCTCTCCCACTACCAAAGATAGATTGTTTAATGATAGGATTATCATTTACAGTGTTATTGAGTTTAGGCATATGATTTTTTGGAAATTACATTTCAGTGCTTTTCTCTTTAGAAATTGACTTTTCTCTAAAGATCTAGAGGTAGAGCTGTATTTTTGTTGCTATGCTTTGATTTTTCTGGTGCCTCCCCAGGGCGAGGGATGCGGGCTGCGCTGCCAGGAATCGCACCCAGGGCGTCCCTGAGCCCTGTCCAGAGCCCTGCGCGGGGAGGCTTGCGTTTGCTTGCGCTGTTCGGGGCCCTCGGAGTGACCGTTTGCTGTCTAAGGATTTGAACTGGGGCCGGCCGTGTGCAAGGCCAGCACATTTAGCTCCATACCGTGTGCCCGGGTGAGAGTACAGCGTGCGGCCAGCCCGGGTCTCCCCCGCCCCCGGTGCAGGTAGCTCCCGCGCTCCCCGAGTGCAGAGCCAGTACGAAGCCCTGAGCGAAAACCAAAAGCTACCCCCAAATCAGTGACGCACAGTCTGCTGGTACACTGATGTGCTCGCAGGTGCGTTTTATCCTTTCACAAGAGGATCCAATTCTGTGTCCTCAGCTGCTGGCAGCACCGGCCTTGCACGGGGTGCTCGCTCGCCAAGGGTGTCCTGCACCTCTGCCGCTGGGCTTGGCCCCAGGCACCAAGCAAAGAGCGGTCCCAAAGCAGCCCCCCAAAATAGAAACAAAGCAAAAGTCAATAGCAGTGCTAAAAGTTGGGTCACTTTTCAGAATTTCCTCACTGCTTCCTTGACAAAAACGGATTTGAATTATAAATAGAGTCCACCCCATGTCACTGCTTGGCTGATGTTTCAAACCTTACACGTAAGATTGCCTTTTCTCTTACTTTATTGAAATCTCTTTTTTTTTTGTCCCACAGAGAATAAATTTTCCATTTGAGTATTAAGCCTTCAGTTCTGTTCAAATGACTCATTTTGTTTTGCTTTTCAGTGACAGTGGCTTTAGCATAGAAAATTCAGAAACTATCAGTTTAAATCATATTTAAACATAGAGTGTCCTATTTTCTTTTGGACTTGTTTTTGTGTTTTGGGTCACACCCAGCTGTGCTCTCAGGGGGCCTTGTGGGGTGCCGGCTCCGCGGCGCCGCTGCCCTGCCGGCCCCGCGGCTTTGGAGTAGCGGCGGCCGGTCCCGCCACTGATGGATACGGAGAGGTCCCGGGCGAGGCTCTCCAGGGCCTTCGGCTGCTTCTTGCCGAGTTTCTTTTTCTTTCCTTTTTCTTTCCATGCAGGGTGCCATAACTGGAAGGGTTACTTTTTATGCAACTGAATAGGAGTTGTTTGTTTGTTTGTTTGTTTTCATATAAGTAACCACTTAACAGTTGTGTGTGGAAACGGTGATGTTTCACTGCGCCCCTGCCCGGCGTGGCCTTGGCGGGTTTGGGCGCAGGGCTGTTCCTGCCTCCACGTGAGGAATTGGGGAGCCCATGAGGGGGTGTGGAAGTGATGTGCGTGACGCCTGGCTCGGACAGGTGGGAGCACTCTGATGAGGACTGATACTCACGAGCAGCATCCCTGAGGGGGCGGGGCAGCGGGACGGGCCGACGGCTCTGGGGGAGGGAAGCGAGGTGGTGCTGAAAAGGGGGTAAAGCGTTAACGGGTGAAACCCTGTCAGCAGCGAGACTAAACCACAGTGCAAACACTGACTTCAACACAGTGCGTGGCGGGGGAGCCTGGCGCGGGGATGCCGTAGAAACGCTGCCTGAAAGCCCGTCGGGAGCAACTTTGCCACTGGAGCACTGTTGGCCAGAAAGCTCTTTGCTGCGGTGGGGCTTCTGGTGGGGGCGGGGGTGCCTTAGAGGAGGGACTCGGCCCGGCTTTGGAAGGTGCTGGAATGGTGTGCACGGCGGCAGTGAGTCCGTGTTTGTGCCAGCGCAGAACCACCATTAGCCGGCGGGTGAAGTCTGCGAGCTGGCGGCGCGTTCCCTCCTCATCGGGTCTTTTCTCGTTCAAGTGACCAGAGAAATCTTGCTTTCCCCACAGCACATTGACAAAGTGTTCAAGCATAAGGAGCTGCAGCAGCAACTGGTGGATGCCAAACTTCAGCAGACGACGCAGCTGATCAAAGACGCTGATGAAAAGCATCAGCGAGAAAGAGAGTTTGTAAGTTGTGCTTCTTCCCAAGAGAAGTGGACATCAGGCGCACACCAGAGCCCTGCTCCTTGGGCTTTTCTCCCGAGTGAGACAGACACGTGCGTGCGCGCGTGTGTGGACGTGCCTTTTAACGTCTCTCTTCCTTTTCGTACGGAACAGGACGGCCATGGTAGTGAGAGGCTGACAGTCAGTTGACTTGCCACTTGCTTAGAATATCGATTCCCCTCTTCGGCCCTGGTTCCCAGTGCGAGAACTCTCGGGTAGCAGCGGCTCTTTGGCAGTTCAGCTTACTAGCCAGCTTGCCAAGCATGGGTGCTAAGAGGTCACTTGAAAATGTATTGGTACAATTTGGGGGCGGGACAGGGGGCACACCCGGTGGCGCTGCTCAGGGCTTACTCCTGTGTCTGTGCTCAGGAAACACTCCTGGCGGGGCTCGGGGATCACCTGGGATGCTGGGATTGAACCCCAGCCGACCAGGCGCAAGGCCTTACCTGCTGTACCGTGGTACCGGCCCCCCCTTTCCTGAGAATTTAAGAGAATTGTCTTATCCTGACGACTGAGCATTCCCAAAGCACACGCTCAGGTTATATTGCTTGTCTGCCGGCAGCTGCCAGTACAGTGGACCCTCTTGTTTTAAACTGAACATTCAAATTCAGTGAGCAGAAAAGTGAAGCGAGAAGGGATAGGAGACTGAGGGCCGTTTGCTCCAGCCTTCTCTCCCGGCGAGCCTGCCCTGAAGACTCAGCTTCCTGCCAGGCCCTGGCGGGGTATCTGGGCCGTGCTGGGGCTGGGGTTAGGGTTAAGGCAGGGCCCCTGGCAGCCCCATCCTTTCCTGGGAACTGCAGCAGTAACCGGGGCTCCACTAAGAACATACTGTCATCCCCGAGTTTCACACACGCGCACACACAGTACCTGTTTATACTTCCTAGCTAGTTTGTTGACTTCCAAGACTTGTTTGTATGTACTGTGTCATGCAACTTCATGGTAATTTTCTTGAAAACTTGTTTATGAATTTAAAGCATCTATTGGCTTCTCTGCCACTTTTTAAAACACCATCGGAAATGGGTTTTTTTTTCTTCTTTTTGTTTGTTGTTTTGGGCCACGTTCAGCAGTGTTCAGGAATTACTCCTGGTTCTGCACTCCTGGCAGTGCTGGGCCGCATGCAAGACTGCCTGTCCAGCCCCCAGGAACGGAGTTCTTTCTGAGTGTGTTGCTTTATTTTCTTCCACCCTGCATTTACAACTCTCAGCCGGGAGAGAGGCTTTCTGAATTACTCAGATAATTTCAAGGTTCCTAGCCATGTTTTCTGCTATCTGCTTGTTGGCATCCCAATTGTTTTCACCTAAAATGTAACAACTTAATTTTGATTTTGGGGGTAGACCTTATTAGACCTCCAGGCTATTTTTTTTCTGAATAGGAACAGATGATTCCTACATTCCTAAGTGTTCACAAATGGAACAGATGAACATACAGGTAATTGGCAATTGGTGTCACACATTATGTCCTCGATAGATTATGGGTCTTGCTAAAATAATGAGTAGAAGGATTAAGCTTAACCATCTGGTCATTGTAGTCTTATTTCTAATTACTGCTAGTAGTGTGCCAAAATGTTTGTTTTCTAGTTATTAAAAGAAGCAACAGAATCGAGACACAAATATGAACAAATGAAACAGCAAGAAGTACAACTGAAACAGCAGGTAACTTCTTGACATTGGGGGAGCGTTGGGATTTGTAAGGGAAAAAGAATCCGGCGTTTTGGTGCCAGAGACTCGAACTCAGGACCTCACTCCAGTGAGGCGTTTCTGTGTCGGGTTTATTGTAGCGTAATGCCCTCATGGTCCACCGGTATTGTTGCAAATGGCCGCTTTTACTTTTTTAATAACTGGAAACCGCGCGTGTGTGTGTATGTGTACACACACCGTGATTCAGTCATCTGTACAGATTCAAGTCATTTCCATAGTCTGCTATTTCGAACAAGGCCTCAGCGAGCACGGAAATGTGGCTATTCCTTTGAGATAGCAGTTTCCTCTCCTTTGGGCATATAATCCGAAGCGGGGTGCCGAATCGTGTGACCGTTGGTGTTAACTGGGGGCGGAGGGGCGCACGCTCCCGGGCAGCACTTGAGGGCAGTTCCCAGGGAGCACTGTTGAGCAAGGTTGCACACACCACCTAGCCGGGTACTGTTGGGGTCAGGGGCCCACTTGGTGCCAGGGATCCGACTTGGGGCGGTCCTTGCATGCTCCCCTAACCCAGCCCCTCGTTACTTGTGCTTTTGATGTCAAATCAGAAAATCATGACCAAGACGACGGATGTCAAGGAGCTTTTTACTTATGTTTTCTCCTAGGAATGTAATGGTTTCAGGTCTGACATTTAAGTCCTTACTCCATTTCAAGTTAAGTTTCGGGAGCGGTACGTGGCTGTCCCGTCCCCCAGCCCCCTCGCTGCCGAGAAGCGCCTGCGCGGGGGTTTCCTCCCGGCCTTGCCATGTGTCCATGGTCCGTGCCTCCATCTCTGTGCCCCTGCCACGTTGCTTTCATCGCCTGGCTTGTGTAGTCTGGTTTGGAACCCGGAAGTGTGACCCCCTCCGGCTTTGTTCTTCCTCACGATCCCTTTGACTCGTCGTCCTCCTCTGTGGTTCCGTGGAGCTGTGAGCCACCTTTTCTGTTGCTGTGACAGGTGCCATTGGAACATAGAGCCCGTGGTGTGGACACTGGCGGCCAGGAGTGCGGCTCGGTGGCAGAACACTGGCCCAGCTTGTGTCACGCCCCGAGTTCATCCCTGGCACCGCAGGGGGAAAAGAAACTCTCCCAGTTTGCGAACACACTTGCCGCATCTGGAGGGAAGTGAGCGCAGATTGATGTACAGATGCGCTGTGCACAGCGGCCCGTCAGGACAGAGCAAGGCCCCTCTCGAGGGCCGGCCCTGGGGACCCGCAGAGGCCTGGGCAGGGCTCGGAGCATTGAGTGCAGCGGCTTTCAGAGAAGGTGTGTTTCGGCGTGTCCTCACCTGGGCATCGCCCTGGCCGGCGGCGGGCCTTCCCGCTCGGCGCCCCTGGCCGGCCCCCGACAGGGCCCAGCCTCTTCTGTGCCTCGGCTGAGTGCGGTCTGATTGCTTGGTTGATTTTTTTCCCCATTGGTTTGCAGTTCTATAGAATTCCAGGGGAGAATTGGGGGTTGGATGGGTGGGAGGAGACACACTTGGTCGTGCTCGGGCTATTGTCCCACCCAGGCCTCCCGCAACGCAAAGTGCGCGGCCGCCTAATTGAGCCTGCGGGGGCTCTCCCCTCAGCGCTGGCGCCCCCCGCCCCGTGTGCTGCTTTGCAGCCACCTCCCAGCGCTGGGCCAGTTTGGAGCTTGGCAAGCTCGCTAAGCTGGCAGCACCCCGCCCCTCCGCTCGCTCTGGATGGGGCTTTTGTATCTGGAAACTCTGGCGTTTATTCGTGGGGGCAGGGGAATTGTTCATTTTGTTCATGTTGGGTTTTGTGGGGGGGTGTTTTTTGGGCAATGCCATTGGTGGTGGAGGTCCACTGCCCACAGTGCTCTCCGGCCCAGCCCTCCTAACAGGATTCTGGGGGCATCTTCCACTTCCTAGTGGAGCCCGTGTGAGCAGAAGCCGCCGTGCGCCTTTCGCTCTGACCTGGCCACCTCTGCCCCTCCCTGACCCCTCTGGCGGGGCCTCAGGACGCACCGAGTGGGGGTGGCGAGGGTGGGCGCCCGCCGCCTGCGGGTCTGAGGGAAACCGTCAGCGTTTCTCTGTTGGCTGCGTTCCCAGCGGGCTTGCCAGGGACCGGCTTCATTACACTGAAGTCTGTGTCTTCTGCTGGCGTTTTTATGGCGAGAGGACATACAGTTCTGTCGAGCCTGTCTCTCCCTTGAGGTGAGCAGGAGATGGGGGTTTCTGTTGCTGTGAATTTGGGGTCGCCTTGACGGAGTTGGGCGTTGGCCAGTCATTTGTGCCTTAACATGTGCTTTTTTTTTTCTTTTTGGGTCACACCCGGCCATGCTCAGGGGTTACTCCTGGCTCTGCATTCAGGAATTACTCCTGGCGGTGCTCAGGGGACCCTATGGGATGCTGGGAACCGAACCCCGGTTGGCCGTGTGCCAGGCAAACGCCCTCCCCGCAGTGCTGTGGCTGCAGCCCCTCGGGCGCACTCTCCGAGCTGGGGACTGGGCGGGTGTGCTCCTGCTCAGTCCCTCCCGGGAGCTCGGAGAGTTGCCGTGGACTCTGGGCGGGGGGAGCTCATTCCCTGGGGGGGCTCTGGGCCCGTGCGTCTCTTGTTCCCTCTCCCTGGGTTTATGTTTATAAATCCCCCTTACGGTTAATTTGATTTTAATCTTGACATACAGGGCCGCTTCCAAGGTCACGGCGTAGTAACTCGAGGCCTTGAGCGCCGTGCCAGGCCACGTGAGCCCCTGGTCAGCCTCTGCTTCGGGTCCCCATGCCAGCGGGGCACATGTCCCAGCTCTACTTCTCGAGCGTGCTTTCAGGGGGTCCCGGCTGACCCCGCCGAGGGCTTCCCTGGAGGGCTGGGAGCAGGCCCCGCTGCCTTTCTCCCCCTTGGCGTCCCCCTCTCTCTCTCTGTTCCCACGAGGTTGTCCAGACTAGTGTGCAGCGTCTGCTGATGGAGACTCCGGCCCTCTGGGGTGTCTTGGCCCACGGCTCCTCCTTCCGGCCCTGTACGAGTGCGTAGGAAGGGCTTGGCGTTGTGAGGTCAGCGCTGAACCCGCTTCCATCTTGAATAAAATGGGCCCTGTTCGCGTTCAGATGGCTGTCACGGCTGTTTGTTTTGTGCGGGGACCAAGCCTGAAGCTGCTTAGCGGCCACTCCTAGTTAGGTGCTCACGGGGACTCTATCGGGGGCCAGGGACTGAACCCGGGCCTTGCGCTCGTGTTTAGCTCTCCTGCCGAGACTGCCGCACCTTGAATCTCCCTCAAGCTCGGAGTCTTGCCCACCCCTCCGGGGCTTTTCATCTGTGTATTGTCCGATCAGGAATCGGACTTTATTCTCTGCATTTATTTCCTGCCATAGTAGCTGGGCCCTAAGTAGTTCCCTCCATACTCAGCCGGGGGGGAGGGAGGGAATACTATCCACCCTGGGGGTCTCCTGCAGCCCTCAGCCACGTGACTCCGAGCCCCCTGTGTAACCCTCCCCCCTTCACCTGCACTCTGTTCAGGTGCGGGGGCTGCTGATGCTGCTTTGCGTATCCCACTTGACTGCTGGATAGCCTTCTATTCACGGAGGAAATAAAACTCAAATTCCTGGAAGAGAGGAGTAAACAGGAGGACTTGTTACTCTACCTCTTCGCACTTTTTTCCCCCTCTTAACTATGCACCTACTTGTTTCTCTCCCATCCAAACGAATTATTTGGCTTGTGCTGTATTTTCCTGGCCCCATTCAGGGGAGAGATCTTCAGTAGCAGAACATTGGGCAGGTGGGATTCTAGCAGTGATTCTCTCCCAGGGCCCCCTTTCAAATATGAGAGAGAAGGTAGTTCTCAAAGGGCTTAACCTTAGAGCACATCCTCCCATTCTGATTGGTGGAATGGAACGAGTGAACACTTGTACAGCATAAACTCTTTCACTAACGATGGTGAAACCAACAAAATGTTCTGCTTCGGTGCATTTCAGCAGAATAGCAGGCCTTAGCCATCAGTTTCTGTGTATCCATAGACTAGTACATTCATTTTTATTTCTGTCATAAAGCGACTCAGTTTTTAAACCCTGTCGTGTTTGGTTTGGGTTCGGGATGTGTCTCAGTGATAGAGCACTTGCTTTGCATGCATGAGGTCTGGGTTCAATCCCCAGCACCACCAAAAACACAGAAACACAGCGCGTTTGTAAGTTTATCTGGAACTCAGAATACTTCCTATTTTTTTTCCCTATAGCTATCTCTTTATATGGATAAATTTGAAGAATTCCAGACAACCATGGCAAAAAGCAACGAACTGTTTACAACCTTCCGCCAGGAAATGGAAAAGGTATTTCATGTTGGTAGTTGCCTGTTCCCTGGAAGGGAATGGATGCTGCCGTGGCTGCTCCGAGCTCACAGGCGTGACTGGACATCCAGGCACCGACTTGGCCCCGTCTCTGAACCTCTAATGGCACGTGTGGCCACCTGGGTCAGCTGGCTTGGTGTTCGCCCACGTACGAATGGGCACTTGATGCTGTTCGTGTTGTCTGTTGAAGTGAATTTCTCTATTCAATACAGTTTGGTAGGAAAAAAAGTGGTTTTTCTTTACACACACGCACAAAATCTCTTTAAGCCTTTTTTAACCGTGCTTCTACTAAATTATTTTCCCCCTTCTGCCCCAGAAAGAGTTCTTTGGCTTCCCTTTCATTTTCCTGCCTATATGAAGCAAAAAGGTATCTTTGATATCAGGCCGAGAGTCCGAGTATGTAGTTCAATGCGTCTCTCTGTACCCACCCTTCTGTCCCTCCACGTTTGGCCTGTTTCCCAGGCGGCGGGCTGCTCTGGGCGGTGGGGGGCCCGCTGGCTGGAGGCTAGTCAGGGCCGTTGGCCAGCGTTTCCGCAGCGGTGGTCAGGAGCACACCTTGGTTAACGTCCCAGTTGCACCGTGGAACATGACTGTGGACAAGAGATTTCTGTGCCTTTCTGTTCCTCTTTGAGAGTAATAAAAAAAGGCCGACCCTTCTGCAGAAGGGCGTTTTCGGCACACCCAGTGCTCAAGTGACCACCTTCCGGTATTTCTAGCCCCTGCAGTCGGGGAATTCTGGTGCAGCTGATGAGCTCTGCCCGACAGGCCTTGGCCGTGACTGGCTGGGCTCTGCTCCCCGGTGTGGTCACCCACCCACCCCAGCTGAGCTGTCCCCAAGCCTTGTGTGCCATTGTGCCTTGGGGAATGGCCACGCAGGCAGCGATGCATGAGGGGCGTCTGGGAAAACAGGGCTCATTGGTGGCCTACAAATCCCATTCTGAATTTCTGGGTTCTTTTTGTTCGTTTGCGGGGCACACCCAGCTGTACTTAGGGCTGGCCTCTGGCTCTGTGCGCAGAGCCCGTTCGTGGCAGGGCTTGGGGGCCGCCGGCATTAGCTGCCTGCTGTCCGGCAGGGGCGACTCAGCCCAGTAAGCCTCGGGCACAGGCCCCAGGGCCACACCTGGCAGTGCCATGTGCTGGCAGTGGGCTCTCGAAGCTCAGAGACAACTCCCCTGGGGCGGGAGCGCGGGCATTTTATCTTTATCAAAAGCAGAAATCAGTCTTTTTTTTAATTGATGAATCACCCTGAGGTACAGTTACAGACTTAGAAACTTTTGTGCTTACGTTTCAGTCATGCAATGATGGAGGACCCATCCCTCCACCAGTGCCCCTTCTCCACCACCAGTGTTCCCAGTATCCCTCCCACCCCACCTCTGTAGCACGCACATTCCCTTTTGCTCTCTCCCCTTTAGGGTGTTGTGGTTTGCAATGTAGGTATTGAGTGGCCATCATGTTCGGTCTATAGTCTACTCTCAGCCCGCATCCCCCATCCCGAGCAGGCCCTCCAAGCACCCTTTACTTGGTGGTCCCTTCTCTCTCTGAGCTGCCTTTTCCCCCAGCACGTGAGGCCGGCTCCCGAGCCGTGGAGCGATCCTCCTGGCCCTCATCTCTGCTATCCTTGGGTGTTAGTCTCCTGTTCTGTGCAGTCCTTCTATGTCTGTTCTTCTTGCCCACTGGAATAGGCCCTCGGTTGTGTTGACTCGAGTTCTGAGACTGGTGTGGCCTTGGAGGTGGCGGTGGGGCAGCGGTTCCGTGTCTGTTTCTGAGGGGAGGTTTTTGTTCTCTGCCATGTGCCTGGGAGCGGGCTGGAGCATCCGTTGGTCCTGGGGGCCGCCTGAGAAGGTCTGTGCCCCCCTTCCCCCCGGCCCCCACGGTGCGCACTGGCACAGGGGCTGCGCCAGCTTGCATGGGAGGTCAAGTGCTGCCGCTGCCTTGGAAACGGAGACTGGCTTTGTTTTTCTCCCTTACCTTGCTTCCTGCTGCTCCGCTCCGAGCAGCTTGAGATAAGCCTGGCCGCAGCCCCGCAGCTGTCATCTGAGGAGGCAGGTGCAGCTGGGGGCAGGGAGACGCTTTGTCAGGTTGGGGGTGGGGAGGCAGGGCCTGGAGGTCAGCGATGGACGAGTTTCAATGTGCAACTGTGTCCATTCACAGATGACAAAGAAAATCAAAAAACTGGAAAGAGAGACAATAGTCTGGCGCGGCAAGTGGGAGAACAATAACAAAGCCCTTCTGCAAATGGCCGAAGAGGTGAGGTGCTCAGCCGGGGGGGGGGGGGGCGCAGGTGCAGGCCCTGAGGAAGGGCCCCCTGGCCTGCTGCACACCCCGCCAGCAGGCGTGCGTGCGAGATCGTTTTCCAGTCTGCACATGGAAAGGGGCTTTGGGCCAGCCTGGCGGCCTAGTTGAGTCAGTCTGGAGAGTTGGGCCGAGTCCGCTTCTGCTGTCAGGCCCGAGCGTTCTCTCCGTCCCGCGTGGCGCGTATCCGGCATTTCCTTCAGCGCATTTGGCCATCCCCAACTGCGCGCGAAGCGGATCCCAGTTACGTTTCTAAATATTCCCCAGGACTTAAAATCTCGCCATCATAGGACAGAAGGTATTGTGGATCCGCTGCACGCGCGTGGCGGAGTTAGCCAGGATGTTGGAACAAAGAGCCTGAGCGTGTTCCAGAGGCGCGGAGACAAGTCCTCTCCACTCCGGCTCAGATGTTTTGCATCCAGCGACCTCATTCATATTCAGCAAGATTACATAAATGCTGCTTTTTCTCCTCCAGAAAACGGTGCGTGATCAAGAGTGCAAGGCCCTGCAGAACAAAGTGGAGCGGCTAGAGAAGCTGTGCCGCGCCCTGCAGACGGAGAGGAACGAGCTCAGCGAGAAGGTGGAGGTCCTGCAGGGGCGCAGCGCGGACGGGGCGCCCTGTTGTGCCTCGGGGGGCGCCGCGGGACCGGAAGCGGCCCCTGCCTGTGTCCCCACCCCTGCCATCGAGTCCGTTGACTAAGATAAAGTATGATCACTGTACGGAGAGCTCTATTTTGTGTATAACTTTCTCTGTTAGTAGTAACTATTGGTTTTGTGGTGAAAATTTTTACTTTTTCTACCATATCTGTATTTTCTTAGAACTGCTGGACTTCCATGGTACAGGAAGCTGCTTCGCAGTTTCCGATAGTTGTATTCTACATTTCCTCAGCTCGGTTGCACACCACCTGCCTCGTTCCCCTTCACTGGAATGCACGTAGTCACTGCCTTCTCCTTCCCTCCCTGCTCCTCACACAAGGTTATCCCAACTCCAAATTTCACTCGATAGGACCAGCCTTTCCAAGGAACCTTTATTCCTTGTGGTGAAATAGGCCCATCGCAGCATCCCGGGCTCCCCTCACTCAGTTCAGAAACAATACCAACATTAGTTTTAGCTACTAAGCCCACATAAACGCTAAGTAAAAATAAAGCTAGTGTTGGGTCAGAAACATGCATAGCATTTGAAATTGATTTTTGGTATTTGTACTGACAAACTGATAATGGTCTCGAGCCCCCAATCCCTTAAAAGCTTTAGCGAAGTGGAAATCTTTACTAGCACGTCATTGGACAGACAGACGTCAGTGTGACTCGGCTGGCTTCAGGTTGGTGAGAGCCAGTGTGTGTGGAGCACTGTGGAGAAGGGGCGAGAAGTCATCCGCTCCGAGTCCCACCAGCAATGCTCTCCAGCTTTTTTAAAGGGACTTCGATTATGAAGCCACACCGAAAACTTGGGCGTCCAAATCCACACGACTGGAATTTCGGGAACACTTGGCAGTGCTTAGTCAGGATCTATAGCTTATGCCTTCAGTCTGTTTCTCACCCTTTCAGTTACTGTCACAATGTTGAAAGAAACAAACCAGTATTACCGAGGTCTGAACACTTGGGAGGAGGGGGCATTCAAAATGAAGTGCGTCATTTTTAGGTTAGCGCAAATGACTAATCAGACTGCATGGATACGTTATGGAAATCAAATGGCTTATGGAAATCAAATACTTGATGCAAATCAAATATTAGAACTGTTATTAGCACATGCCACTGAGCTAAGCTAGTTTCAAGGCTTTTGTTTTTCTAACAAAGTTTGTCAAGTAAGTGCCATCATGTTGATGTAAATTGGCTTTAGGATTGAGTTGTCCTTTAGACGGGAATCATGACCTGACAGGGAGGCTGTACGTCTCCACCAGTCATCAAATCACATTAGTTCCAGGGCCAGATGGAGAGAAACATTCGCCGAGTAGGCGAGTTACTAACTGGTCAAAGTTGTAAGCAAAACCACCCACCCCCACCCCACCCCATCTACCCAACAGTCTCTTACAGATACTTCCTTTGGCTACTAAATGTTGGGCTCATTTCCTTGGGAGGAAATGAAGTTATGTAGCAGTCTTCCAAACTAGTACTCGTGACCACATTTCACAACCACCAGGGGATGTGTAGCTCTTACTACTTGATCCAGCCATTTATGTAGCCCACCACATTCCTTTGTGGTGCTTGTCCTTTGTGGAAGATTGTAAAATCCGGGGCCTGTTGCATACTTTCAAGGGCTTTCCAGAGCAATGTGAATGGCAGTCCTCTGGGCTGCTGTTTTGGTCTTCCTATGTATTTTTAGCTAGATGCTTTCATGTGTTTAAAGGATAGATTCTGTCTGGGATGATGAATTTGTCCTTTCAGAGTCTTTCCCTCCATTACATCCTGTGAAAGCAAATGGGCTCCTCAGAGGACACCCTCCAAGTCATCACTTCACCACCAGCCCAGTGCTACGGCTCGGTAGCACCCCCTCTACCTGCTAGATTGTATTACTACTAGGCTAGCCCAGAACAGGTCAAAATGACTGTCAAGTTCACCTAAATTGCATCTTTTTGTACCATCATGGAGTATGTGTGTGTTTTTAGTGGCGGTAGACTCCGAAGAGTCTAGTTGGGTCTTGGGTAATGAATCATTTCACTCTCAGAGTTGTAGGACGTTGCTTGGTCTTGAGACCAGTATATTTTAGTTATGTATGCAACTGCCTTTACTACACCTGGTTATCACAATCCAATTCTCAGGTGTTGCAGAAAAAATCTACCTCTTTCAGACTGTAGATGGAAATAACTGTGAAAAAATGCAGATTATCTTCTAGTTTGTGCTAATAAACACACTGCTTTATTTTTACAGCCCACGTCTTTCATGAGGATACGAATTGTTGAGGCAGTCTTGTTTTGCTTTTCAAAGACATTTTGTAGAGATTTTTCACTAATGTGAATCTGATTTTATCTACGCGATTCTGTATAGATTAAGTAAATATGTATGATAAATCTACTAGGCTTCTGTGTATTCTGTTACCCATGTGTACTAAAATTGTACTTTAAGACGAAGGGAGTGTTTCTGGACTCAGCAGGACACACAAATATCAATGCTACTGTATGTGTCACAGAGCAGAATGTTACTTCCGGCACGGGAGGAGTCAGGTCAGAGTTAGTACTTCAGGCTTGGTTTGTCACATCCCTGTTTTTATTTGTCTAAATCTTACTTGGTTTCTAAGCAATGCTCGGGGCTTACTCCTGGCTCTGCACTCAGGAAGCACTCCTGGTGGGCTTGGGGGAAACATGAGATGCCGGGACTTGAACACGGGTTGTGTGCAAGCAAGTGCCCTCCCCCACAGCCCCATTTCTAAACCTTTTTTAAAAAGGTGAAGCCTTTCAGGACCTTCAAAATAGGTTCAGCCTGTTCCTTTTGCAGACTTTTAAGTTTGAAATCCAATTTCCTAAAATTGCCCTATTTACCCTATTTAGTGGGTAAGCTAAATAGGTGAAATGCATGCAGATGGCTCTAGGCCGAGGATGCTGTCAGAAGCCAGGCTTCCCGCCTAGATTTCAATGTGTACACACACCAGCACACACCCCTGCCCAAGAATAAAACAGACATTTATATTTTAAAACTTTATTTCTGCAAAGCCAATCAACAAGTGGGGGTGGGGGTGGGGTATGGGGAGGGAGGGGGAATAAAGTGGAGAGGGAAGGGAGTGTAAAAGTTATTCTTGCGCATTTGGGAACAGCAAGCACTTAGTTTGAGAAAACAAAGACTTAAAATACTTGAATCAAAGGCAGTACCCTGCTAACTTGTAGTTTAAAACCACCAACCAGATGACCCCTTGTAAGCAACATTCCTCTCTTTCCTAAAAGCTACAATATGATACAGAACGCAACAGCTCACTTGAAAGTGCTAGAATCAGAAGATAAAAGAATGCCATTTGCCATCCCACTTACATTTCCTACTATACAAATGCATTTGGGTGCTTGATAAACCAAGCGTTCACGGAGCATTACATTCAACAGAAACACTTCTCGTACTTTGGGTTTTAAGATCCTTGCCCCTCCAGTTCCGATGTTGTGACATCCGACTCTTCATCGTTGTAAATGTTTTCAGCCTGCAGGTGACAAGCAAATAAATGTGTAAATCCCTGCTTTCACAAGGTTATCTAAAAAATAACATTAAGTAATTGTCTGCCCAGGTTTTGGGATTCACTGTCTAAGAAGCAATTTACTCAATACGAAACGTTCTTATTCTTAACCAGATCATCTTATTCAGTGTTCTCCAATGTTTTTTACCAATGTATGCAGCTAGCCACTCCAAGTTTGGTTTTCTGGATCACACCACTGTACTCGGGGGGCTTATTCCTGGTTGTGTGCTCAGGGGGTCATATGGGATGCTGGGGCTCAAACGCGCGCCAGCTGCATGCATGCCAAGTGCCCTGCTGCTGCACTACTGTCAGGTCCCGGCAACCCACGTATGTTTCAGTGACTGTCCCTAAAAGGTAAACACCAGAGCATTCTCCGCTGAGAGGGAGCCACAGCTCTCCATCCTTCCAACTCCTTGCTGGGAAGGGTGGGACTGATTGTGTGACTGTCACATGTGGCAATCTGCCGTGCCAACACCCAGGTGCAATAAGGAGCCTCAAAATGGAAGCAGACACTGGGTTTTCATCAGACAGTGTTCTTCTGACCGGGACAGCAGACTTGTTAAAATGTAGTGTTTCCCTTCTAGAAGTGCCTGGTCGAGTCCTCACTAGTAATTGAAATACTCCAACTACATTCTTTCGTTGCTAAGTATGGCCCCTTTGGCTCACCATTTGCCATATCTGCATGATGTTATCCTCAGACACTGAGCAAATGACCCAAGGCTCATTGGGGTTCCAGCTGAAATCGGAGATCTTCGCGGTATGTCCTCCATGAATGAACTGTCAAAAGAACACAGCAAAGCCTTGTTTTGAAACATTTCTTGTGCCTCAAGTTCATTTCTACAGCACCAGTCTTCCAGCAGGGTAGCACTGTCTCGAAGTCTGGAGAGAGAACAGAGCCACTCTAGTAACCACCCCCCCTCCTAGTTTGAAGATTTCCAAACGTTCCAAAAAGGTGATAGACTAGTACAGGGTAGCCTTCACTTATATTTTCCAAATACAGGTTATTATATTAATAGACAACCTTACAAAGACTCCCACTGAACCACTTCACTTCTAAGTATGCCTGGCTGCATCACCTAAGAGTAAGGACAACCGGGCTATGAAAATCCAGTCCCAATTCAATCCCCAGTGCCCAAGAAGATTCCTGAGCAGTTCTGTGCAGTGGGCTGATCCTCCCATCCTAGAGGAGGGAACATCCCGCCACATCCACAATACCACCCCCACAGATGAGCACTCACTGGCTACTAGGGACATAGTCCCTGAAACACCCTAATAGTGGCCTCTGGTTCTTCAGCAGACCCGACCCACTTCAACGTTCTCCTCCTAACACCCCTCAGTTATCCCCAGTTTTACCAGGGCATATTGCCCCAAGGCTGAGGGGGACACTTTTCCTGCTGAGAAGCCCCGCTCGCCATCAGCCCTGGGAGGCACAGAGCCTCAGCAGAAGCAGAAGTCCTACTTCTTGACGGACCTGACCCCACCTTTGACAATGAGGTCTGTCTGCCAATTCAGTTCTACGCAATGCAACTATTTTACCAGTTAAATAAAAATGAGAGGAGTGGAATGGGAGCCAGACTGTACAGCAAGTAGGGCTCTTACCTTGCACATAGCGGACCTGGATTCAATCCCCCGCACCCTGTATGTCCCCTGATCCTTGACAACGGTGGCCCAAAAAACAATACAACAAAACTAAGATGGGACAAAACAGCTTTCCCAGACAGCCTTAAGGGAATAGGTAAAAACATCTTAGCACCATTAGCTGGGAATATATACAGAAGTTATCAAGATTTAAATGATCATAAAACGGAAGCTAGTAGCCAATTTAATACGCTTAAATGTCTCAATTTTAGGCTCCTGTGATAAAAGAAAATGCTGGTGATTTTCTCAGACTACGAAATTGCTACAGAGCCATAACACAGAGTGGCACTCTCCTCTCCCTGGGATATAAAAAAATAGCTGGAAACCTCGAAAACATTATGATAATTGCAACAATCAGTACAAAGACCACACACCGTTTCTATTTATATGAAATTTCTAGAGTAGAAAAATCGAGAGACACAAAAAGTAGATTCTTGGGTACCAAAGGCTGGGGAAAGAGGCTGGGCTATGCTAAAAGGCATACTGGTTTTTGTTATCTGGGTTTCTTTTTTTGACGGGTGGGGGGTTGGGTTGCTGGGAATTGAACCCAAGGCCTCATACATTTGAGCTCTGTGTTCTTCCACTGAGCCACATTCCTGCCCACAGTGTTTTTTATTTTATTGTCTTTTTTTCAAGGCAAACAATATTCTGAAACTGTTCTGTGATAATGGCTATACATTCTGATGTACAAAAGCTATGGAAAATTACCCTTTCCATCACTAAGTTGTATGATCTTGAATAGTTATTACAGAGGCCGGGGGAAAGCTTAACCAGCTGAAGGCACGCAAAGTATGCAGAAGGCCAGGGTTCAAAGCCCAGCACTGCAGGGTCCCTCAGCACTGTCAGAAGCATGGAGCTGGAAGACACCTTGAAACATCCAAACCACCCCTCACTCAAAATAAAATGAAAAATCATTATACCACGTATAAAGAACAAAAACTCCCTAGTAGCAGCACCTAGCCTCAAACTTCCTAACACCCCGACAAACATCTCGATCGCAGAGCAGACTCGGCTTAAGTCACCCAATTTAGAAGAACCCATTTTGCACCAGGGACATGACTCAGTGACAGAACTGTACACACGTGAGGCCCTGGGTTCAACCCCTGACATCGGGCCGCCCCGCCTGTCTAAGTGGCAGCAGGCCGGGAGGGACTGACAGCGTCTGGCTCAGCTCTCTCATTACACTGTCTGCCACCTTCTCCCTCGAGAGGTTGGGCATGGCATCTACTGGGTGAAGGGGCAAAAGGGTCTTGGCTGTGGCCACGGAGAACTGGGGAAGCCTCTTCTGCAAGTCTGAGGACTTCCGCTCGAGGGCCTCCTTCACCTTCGAGAGGGGCTGTGCACAACACGGCGGACAAAGAAAAAAGTCACTGCCTAGCCTGAGAGCCAACTATGCATCAGGCGAATGAATGATGATCTACCAAACGACTGGACAAGACAAATGAGTTCAGAGCAGGGACAAAGAACTATTGCAAAGCCTGGCAACACTCCGGACAAGTGCCCCGAAGAGCACACTACAGGAGAGCAGGATGAGGACTAACACTACGGAAACCTCGAGGGGCCAAGGGAAGACAGGCAGACGGTGGCCCAAGGCTGAAGACGCACCGCCAGGTAGTGACCGTTTCAAAATAGAACTATTTTATATAATAATCATGAACTATTCTCCACACTGCTAGTGTTAAGTGTTCCCAAGTCCCACTGCCTGTCCCCTGCAGTTCCTTATACCCTCATGGGAAAAAAAAAAACAAACCACAAACCTATCCTCAGAAAAATTTCAGTATTTTTTTTTTTTTGCTTTTTTGGGTCACACCCAGCGATGCTCAGGGGTTATTCCTGGCTTTGCACTCAGGAATTACTCCTGGCGGTGCTTGGGGGACCATATGGGATGCCGGGGATCGAACCCAGGTCGGCCGCATGCAAGGCAAACGCCCTACCCGCTGTGCTATCGCTCCGGCCCCCAAATTTCAGTATTTTTGAGTCACTGTCACTGTTATCACGTTGCACATCAATTTGCTCGAGTGGGCACCAGTAACATCTCCATCGTGAGACTTTTTACTGTTTTTGGCATATCAAATACGCCACGGGTAGCTTGTCAGGCTCTGCTGTGCGGGCGAGATACTCTTGGTAGCTTGTCGGGCACTCCAAGAGAGGCGGAGGATCGAACCCAGATCGGCTGCGTGCAAGGTGAACGCCCTACCCACTGATTACTGCTTACTAAATGTACTGCTTACATTTAATAAATGTCAAACCCCAATTAGTGACCTCCAATTTGGAAAACATCTTCCAGATCTACAATTTCAAACTGTCATGAATGCATGTAGCCTCAATCTCAGGCTACATGCATTCATGACAGAGCAGGATACATACCAGCAGTTCTGGAGGCCCGTCCTCAGCGTCTTCCGCGGACTGCTCTTCTCCGATTTTGCTATGAAACAAGAACACAATGCATTCATTAGCGACAGTCCTACAGCACGAGTGTATGCAACACCACTACTCAACACTTCCTTTCTATACTGCCATCAAGTAGTTGTCGTATCAGTCATGAGATGGCAAGCAGGAAGCTTACTCTCTAGAAACAGATGCGCTACTTGTCACTGAGGCTGTGTAAGAACCGTTAATAAACATCACCTTAATTGCATGAACTACATGTGGTGTTTACTGCACAACAATGGGAAGCCTGGGGAGAAGCCCCAAGGAGCAGAGTGCATGCTCTACACATGGGAGCCCTAGGCTTCAGTGCCCGGCACACACCAGCCCCAACAAGCACATTTGAGATATGTGTTTTGGGATTCTGGACCATACGCAGTGGTGCTAACGATCTACTCCGAGCTCTGTGCAATGCCAGGCACTGAACCCTGGCCTCCTGAATGCGATACACTCGGACCTATGAGCGCTCTCTCCAGCCCCCAAGAAACTTTGAAACATATATAAGCTTGAAAAGGAGTGATCCCCAGTCCCCCATTTCATTTTTAAAGATTTTTTTCCACTCTAGGAATGAAATGACTCTTCAAGCTACATACCAACACCTGAGCCTGCTACCTAGTCCAAGGGCAGACTCTGCTAAACATCCTGACGAGTCAAAGTACACAAGCTTCCAAATGGTATTTCCCCTCCCCCATCTCATAAGACAGACAAAACATGGAAGACTTCTAGTACAATTGCTACCACCCGACCTAATTGCCCATGTTATTTAAAGCTATTTTAATCAACTGGGAGCAGTTCAGTCGCCCGGGCCCCCAAGGTTTCCAAACCTCCCTAACAGTCACTATAGGCTTGGCTTTAAGAGCTAAGGCCCGTGACCTAGTGGCTGAGCACTCATCTTGCCTCTGTGAGGCCCTGGGACATCAAAAGAATCAAGTGACAGTTTTCTTTTAGATTTTTAGCTTCACTACTAAAATTGCTGTCAAATAGTACCAGCATTTTATTTCTGTTTGTTTCATATACCAAAAGCATGGTGGCCCTCTTCCCCCCCCTTCAGTTTCTGGGCCATACCCCATGATGCTCAGGCTCCTGCAGGAGCCTTGAGAATCGTATGGGAAGCCAAGGATCAAGCACAGGTCGGCAAGGCAAACACCTTATCTGATGCATCATCTCTGACCCCAAAGCTGGCTTTGCTGTCTCTGTACATAAGGTTTGGGTTTAGGGTCAAAGCAAGCAGCACAGCGAGCAGGAAGGGCACTGGTGATGCTAAGCAGGAATGATACTCAGTGCCAGGGATCAACTGAGCGTGGCCACATGCCTGGCAAGCATTTTATTCCCTGTACTGTTTCCCCATCCAATAAATTAAGTAAAAATATTTTTCCCCAGAAAACACATAACAAAACAACTTAGTCGTTCCTAAGAGCCAAACAACAGGTGGCTGTCGACTTCAATGGGCTTGGCACAAGCAAAGCTTGCAGGAGGGCCTCCAGTCCCCAGCACCGACAGACTCATGAGCCCCATGGGATATGGCTCCCCCAATCCACCCCACCCACAGCCACCAAAAATGCAGACGAAAGGAGGCCGAAACTCCCCTTCGAAGGGCTTTTACAAGTCCCCCAGAAAAAGACTCGCTGCCATGCATGGACTGTGCTGATCTCTGGCCTCAGTTTGCCTGCAGTTCAACAAACCAGAGCAATAAACACAGAGCACATGGTACAAAACCTCAGAGAAAAGCTAACGCTGCAGATGTGCAGCGAGCTCCCATGAAACCCAGTAACCAGCCCCTTCCTATGCAAGTGTTTTCAAGAAAATTATTTGGATGTTAAAAACACCCTAACACACACATGTTCACACATGGGTATCAAAAAACAACAAAATTCAGATGCCATTCATTTATTTCATGTCTCCCTTCCTGGTTTACTTCCATTTACGAAAGCAGACACTTGAGAAAGATACTTAAAATTCATTAATATTTATGCACTTTCTTGCAATCAGCTTGAGTTACCTTAAATCCCACACATTCAGGCGGCGATCGGTGCCACTTGAGGCCAGAATAGTTTCATTATGTGGAGACCAGTGGACCTGGTGATACAATTTTGACAATGGAAAGGATCATAAATTCCTGGCTGATAGACATCATCGCTGTAATCCTTGATGGTTTCCTAGCTCCTCTTCTGTATCCTCTCCTCAGCCTCAACTACTCACCCTCTCCTGTCCTTTAAATGTTCTTTCAATGGCCCATTTTGTGGGACAGACCTTAGGAAGGTCATATTCCCTGATATAGAGAACTCAGCGGGGGGTCCCAATAATCTTCTCCAGTCTCTAACCCACCCAGGAGCTTCTGAAGTTTTCAGTGAAATATATGCTAACCAACACAAATCTGTTGACAGCAGAGAAGGAATTCTTCCTCCATCAGGCTGGCATGGCTTGGGTTTCACTCTTTAAACTGACCCTGCTTTGTGAGGCTTGTCCTTCTACTTCTGAATTCCCTCTCAAAAAACCCCCCGAGTTAGTTTCCACTAACTTTTTTTGGCTTTTTGGGTCACACCCAGCAATGCACAGGGGTTACTCCTGGCTCTGCACTCAGGAATTACCCTGGCACCACTCAGGGGACCATATGGGATGCTGGGAATTGAACCTGGGTCGGCCGCATGCAAGGCAAACGCCCTACCCGCTGTGCTCTTGTTCCAGCCCCCATTAACTTTTAACAGCATTAAGTTTTATTTTAAAAAAATGTCCTACACCTCCTGAAGAATAAAATTTTCCTCCCCAACAAAAAGCTACTAAAAAAACCTGGCAAAGATGTTCAGAAAATTGTCACGTACCTGGAAGATTTCATCTTTATGAGACTCAAAGGTATGGAGCTTCAATTTTAAGTTGCGCAGATCCCACAGAGCTACAGTCTGAAGAAAAATAACAAAATGAAGTCATTTCTGCACTACGCAGAGGATTTTAAAGTCCACGATGCTGACCGAACATGCGAACACCAAATATACAAAAACGCAGAAACCTTATCTGCAGAGCCAGTGGCGAGAATGAACTCGCTGTAGGGATTGAACGACAGGCAATTGACCTCGGCGGTGTGCGCATCCACTAGGTGGCTGGGCTTGGAGGTGGTGTTGGACCTGGTGTCCCATCTGGAAAGGAAAATGTACCTGCTCACGGCACAGGCCCCTCCCAACCCGCAGAGCCTTTCTCTGCCCTACAAAGGCCCCTCCACGAAGGAAACAAACCATGCCCCGTTGGCATCTGAGATTTCCCACCACTACGTGATGCGTTCTAAACCAACCAAAGAGAACTAAGGGACACTGCGCTATACTTCTGGTTTCTCACTTCTCACTTTCTCCTCTGTCTCATTCACTTCAAGAATCCACGAAATGCAGAGCATGTAGGAAATCTGAGAGTCTGATTCTGAAAACCTCGCCCTGTCAAATCACAGCATTCTTTGCCCGTGACTGGTCTGCTCAGGGTCCTGGTGCCATTGAGGAAAGAGCCTTTGACGTAACTAGTTGAATGCCACCCTGTGGACAACCCTGATGCAGACCTTCTGCCCCTGACGTTGCTCTCATGCCAAATTTGATGGTCATTGCCACCAGAACATGGTGCTTCCCGTACTGCATACTCGTGTAAAAATGGCCATCTAGAGTTTCTCTCGAAGACCTCACCAAAGCTGTCCGTTCTTTTAAGATACAAAGCTATCAACCCGCACACCGACAGTCTTTGCGGACACGCCCATAACAAGAGGCCGCCTTACATCATCAGTTTCTGATCGTCAGCGACAGATCCAAACAAGGACTCGTGCAGCAGGTGCCAGGCCACGTCCTCCACCACAGCAGAGTGGCCAGTGAAGATCGCTTTAGCATCCACAATTTTGCCTTCCTTTGGTCCTGCATTTATATCCCACAGACAGACAGTCTGAAGAAAACAAAAACCGAAACAGATTGCATTTAAATGCCAATAGAGGAATTACAAATGAACACAAGGAGAAAAACGGAAGCTTCACAAACATACTCCACAAAATGTGTGGCAAGTGTGATGTAAGATAGAAGGATACAGACAAGGGAAATGGCCGGTGCCGACAACAGGAGAAGGAGCACAGTGGCAGGCCGTAAACTAGAATGCTTGTGGCTAGAATTTCCATTTACAATGAGTCAAGTAGTAAAATCCAGTTCAGATGACACATGGAGCCCAGGAATCACAAGCCCCTCAACCTCCTACAAACCCTCACTAGAGGACTCGAGAGTGGTAGGACAGCAGAGAGGGCGCTCGCCTTGCTCACAGTCCACCTGGGTTTCATCCCTGGTATCCCATATGGTCCCTGAGCACCACGAGAACATGCCTTCTGCAGCTGGGGGATGTGACGTATGTGTGTGGGTGTGTGTGTGTGTGTGTGGCCCTGAGTTCAATTCTCAGAACAACAAAAACCCCCACACCTTTTGACAAGCCTCTTCATAGGTCGAAATCACTAAACCCCTCAGGAAGTGGCAATAAATCAATGACACAGAAGTCCCTAAGCAGCTACTCTGGGCAGCCAGAGCGGTGCCTACGGACAGAGCCCCATGACAAGTTCTATCCAATAGTTTAATCCTCAAAACACTGACAGAGCCCAAGAAGAGGACACCACGTCTTCCCCAGGTCTCAAAGATCAGAGGTCAGAATACTCTGGAAGTATTACCCAAAGAGCTAGGAAGAAAGCCTAAAGTGCTCATAAAGAAAAAAAACCTACTATAAGCAATGGCTATAGTTCCACTCAATGGCTTAAAACAGATTAATTTATACGAAGGTGTACCTGCACTAATTCCACTGAAACATCTGTGGATTTCCTCTCCATTTCTTTCTCTTTGTTCATTTTTTGGGCCACACCAGGCAGTACTCAGGGCTTTACTCTGGGCTCTGTGGTACTCAGGGGACTTCTTGGGGACCTGCGGCTCCAACCTGGATGGACTGTGTGCAAGGCAAGAGCCTGACTCTGCTGTACTCTCTCTCCAGCCTCTCTTTTAGCTGCATATTTCTCTGACAAAAACTATTCCCCAATGATAGCTATTATTTCCCATAATATATCTGCCTTTAGTATCTGGTTAAACTTAGATGCACAATACACATCACAATATACATTCTCCAAAGCGCGAGGGACATGTATGCACTCTTGCCCTCCTCCCTGGTCATTTCAAGAGTCTGAAAAGATTAACAAGAGATCTGGCAGGGTGGAGCCTGGAAAAGTCAGCGACTACCATGCCTAGCAATGCCTAGGCTAATGTCATCAAAAGATACCAGGAATTAAGTGAATATACCCCTTCCTATTTGGGGTCCACTCTTCAGGTTTCACTTTGAGCCACATGTGCTGGGGAGTGGGCGCGATTATGCCTAGTTCTGTGCCCAGGGATCACTCCTGGTGGGGCTTGCCGCATGAAGGGCAAGCACCTCACCCTCTGGACGATCGTCTCTCTGACCCCTTGAATTATACTTTTTTAAAATTCCAAGGATCAAAAAACAATCCTAAAAAATCTTCTATCAGTAGTATCTTAGAAAACCTCTTCCTGATACACTCTGACTCCTGGTACATGAGAAGATTAGAAGAGAAGTCTCTCACGTGGTCATCAGATGCACTCAGAAGATGTCCACTCAAATTAGAATTCCAGGAAAGGCCATAGCCTTCCTTCTGGTGGCCTCTCAGACGGAGATCAGGATTGCATTCTCCACTTGGATCTACAGAAGAGAAATACATTAATTACCGATTATACGTCTAAAGTCTCACCCATCACTGAGCGAATTGTAACATCATGTTTGGAAAATTGCTGCATAGTGAACAAGGACTTTATATAAGTTACAGCTGCCTGGGAAAGTTCTCTCTGTTAGATTTGAAAAGCACAAAGCAGATGAGTTCTCATGACCATAAAATGACTGGCTCCTAAGGGCTGGGGACGAGATTTTGTAGTAGAGCGCTTGACTTGCCATGTGTGAGGTCTTGGGTTCGATGCCTGGCACTGAAAAACCAAAACAAACTAAACAAACATACCCAACAACCAACACCACAAATATATCCAGAAACAAATTTCTTTAAAAACTTAGCTCTAGCTCCGAGACAAAATATCGGCCACTGTAGCTATCCCACAAATTTGTGTGGTGGCAAATTTGTCTCCCTTCCCATGGTTACATTTTTAGAAATACTCGGTGAGGCATAGAGTTAAACAAGGCAGATCTGGGTGGTCTGTCATCACAGAGAAGCCTGAGACCATGACTGATTCTCAAGCAACCCACGGGAATCTGACCCTCACCAAATTGCTTAGTATCACTGACGCATGAAGTTCTGTACGCTTAGAGCAGTGGAGTACGTTAGAGCCAATCGTCAAGATCTGTCAGATTGTTTAGTAAAGTTCATTATGGATCCAGCTTCAACGCTAAGGTCATGAGTCTCCCTTATCACAGTGGATCACAAAGCAAGATGTGTCGGTACGATTAGACTGTCATAAAAGGCCCAACTCTGGGACCAGATTAACCAAGGGTTAAGGGGCTTGCCATGCTCATGACCTCAGCCCAATCCCTGGCACCACATGCCCCACCAAGCCCCTTAGCACCAAGCTGGGTGTCACCTAACCCTAAACCCCAATAATAAAAACCAAAACCCCAGACTGAAAAGGACTTCCCCGCGCAGAATTACTGTGCATATATTCTTAGCGTTTACAGCCAGAGAAAGTTGAGGCCTATGTAGCCCCAGTAGGCAAATGCCAGAGAGGCTACATGACCTCTCCAGATTTTCCCTGATGCATCTCTTTATCTTCTGTTCTGTAACTTCTGATGTGAAAAATTGTAGCCAGGAGTTTAACCTGCTGTGACGTCTTCCTGTACACTAAAACTGAGGGTGGTTAGGAGACCACCAGAAACAACTTGTAAACCTTTAAAAAAATTATAATATACTAGTCTAAATGACTTCAAAACTACTTTGAATCAAAAAAAACCCGTCAAGTTCTTACTACATACCTGGTTTAGCAGGATGCTTCGTATAATCAAAAACCAGCACATCCGAAGATGGGGTTTTTGTCGCAATGATATGAGGGTTCTGTGGCATGTAACGAGCACGGTTTACTTCTCCTTCGTGGTTGATTTTAATTTCACATTCAATTTTTCCTGTCACAGAACCAAAGCCACCAAATTCTAATGTGAGAAGAAAGAACACACACATACATGTAGATTAAAATTCACAAGTCACCTATGTCCAACCAAGCCATCAGGTCAACATAATAGAATACAACACACATGAGCAGAGAGGAACGTGTCTGTGTGCCATTTGGGATTTATTCTCAAAGTCCATTTGCACTGGAAAATACCTGCTGTTTTATACAAGTCAGTTTAATTCCGCCTTGGATTTCAACCAAAAATCAAATTCGGTTCTGAAGGTGCTCTGTATCTAGTCATTACAACTTCAATTATGTAATTAATGTACCTTAGTTTTTTTAGTTCAAATAAAATTCACTGCAATTTTTGTAGCGAAGTGGCATCTTTTATTAGATGGGGCAGGTTTCTACCTCAAGAACAACAACAACAAAAAAAAAACACTGGAGCCTGATGTTAGAAACGCTCCAACTGGAAATCCATGCTACCTAACTCCACTCACCCCTCAGAGACACACGTGCTGGTTCCAACAAAGCCTATCTGATTCAACTGCCAGTGGAATAGCAAAGCTGAAACAAGGGGCAAATGGCTCTATCTGGTGCGAGTCAAGTTCTAAGAGTTCTTTAAAAGACCTTGGAAAAAGAACAGAGCCGCATAAAAAGTAATATTAATTTTGGAGAAGCCACAAGATAACAGCAGAGAGAACAGTCTGAGAACATCTAATCAGATATGCGCAAACCAGTTTCTTTTTTGTGCTTGTAGATAACCATTGTGGCATTTCTTCCTGTTACTGCTTTATACATTACTTTTTTAGCTCACCGTGTCTGAAAAGCCAACTGCCCTGTGGAGCCAGCAGTCCCAATAGACTGACTTGGGCTTGAAAGTGACCCGGAGAGGACACCATGTCTGCCTGAGCCAGCTTCTACGTGGGAATGTTTAGTGAACACGGAATCCCACGTTCACATTAGGTATACGTATTCGGTAACTTCTAAGTGGAGTGGCAAACACAGAAATTCTGCGTTTGAGAGCTATCCTATCCCATTCCATGCAATCCATGCAAATCTCCACTCCCGCCTGCCACTCCAGTGTCCATGGCAGGAACAGGCCTTGGCATTTCCGAGACGCCTCCAGACCCTATTACTTTCGCCTCCAAACTGCCCCTCATCTTGATTTTCCACATCCCTCCCCCGTGGACTCCAGTGGTTTGAGTGTTTCTGTTCTGAAGGTACTGAAGTTTCTCGATTCCTTTGCTAAAACTCCTTGAATAGCCCTTCTTTGGGGGAAAAAAGCTAAACCAACCAAAAACGGGGCTCCGAGGGTAGTAAAGAGTTCAACAGGTCAGAATGTGCGTATGCTTTGCATGCGGGAGGCCCTGCTTAGCTCCCTGGCATTCAGCCAGGAGCAGCCCCTAAGCACTGCCAGATGCGGCCCAGCTCTCCCCTCCCACCCCCTGGCCCACCGTCCACTGGGCTCCGGAGAAGAACAAGGAGTTTCCTCAAACTTAAAATTTGGGGGAAAAAACACTAAACTCAATGAGAATCCACTAAATAATTACTATAATTGAAAAATTAAAAAGGTTCTTAATGGTGTGTTACTTCAACCACTCACAGGAACATACTGGATGTGTAACTTTATTAACAATTCATATATTGCATACAGATGAATTTTCAAGCTGATACAAAGGACTAAAAAATTTACCACAATAATTACAGAAATCAGAAAGTTGAAGAGAAAGAAATTGTGGAGTGGTAAGCTGGGTATACGATTTTGGAAAGTAGTTCTATAATTTCTTGACAATAAATATATCATACAACCAAAAACCTTTACTCCAGTAGGTAAAATTCTCCCATATCTGTCTAAGGAGACATGGCAAAAATATTCATTAAAACACTGTTGATGCCACACAAATATAACTCACCCGTCCTCTGATAGGAAAATGGATGAACTGAGGTTTAACCACAGCAGAATACTATAAAGAAGTTAGGAAAGACAGATACCCACACAATATAAATATATATACACACAAAATGAATCTTAACAGCTTCAAAGCATTGTGGTGGTGGCTGTGTTTTGGTTTTGGTCTTTTTTTTTTCAAATAAATAGATTTTATCTGGAGAATTTTTAAGGTGTGGAGGGGAGGGGGGGGAGGGAGAGAGAGAGAGAGAGAGAGAGAGAGAGAGAGAGAGAGAGAGAGAGAGAGAGAGAGAGAGAGACGGACTCAAGAGAAAACACGGGCTTCTCCAAGAGCGGAGAGAGCCCTGGTTTTGTTCTTTTTTTTACAATAATGTATGAGAAGACCTAAATAGTTGAAAATTGAATACAAATTTCAATATAATGATGAGTTCTCAAGAGGATGGCATGGGAGAATAGAAGTGGTTGGACTTCAGCTATTTTATTTTCAATAGGAAGCTTTAGATAAATACTGTAAAACTCTTATCAATAAACTCTGAGAACAGCTAACCCAGCAGGTCAGGTGGCTTAGCCCCCGCAGTTCTAAGGTGCACTGAAACCATGATTGTCCCCAGGCTAACTCCTAGGCACACGGACCAAAGAAGGTTCCTTATGCCCCTGATGGGTCTGATTATTATATGGTGCGCACCTGGAGCAATGGACCATAGTGTACCCATTTGTTAGGACTGCCTTGCACCAACACCAAGATTGAGGATGGGCACTTAAATGTCCTTATCAGGGTACTGAGCTTCAGGCTGTCATGGCTGACCGCCAGCAGGACATGTCTCCAAAACTAGCGAGTCTCAGACCATGACAGTCCGGTGGGCCTCCTGGGGCGGGGCTACCTGCGCCTGTCCCTGCACCTATCTAGAGAGAGAGCACAGGCTGCGCAGCACCGAAGCGCTCCCGACTGCTACCTTCCTTCCTGCTGCTTTGCTTCTGTATTCCTCCTTACTGCAACGAACTTTAGCTAGGAAGAGTAATCGGCTACTTACTGATCTGGGTCCCAGCAAAAGTAACAAACTTGGGTGGTTATGGGAACACTAAGAGGGAATGTGTTGGGAGGGTCTGACAGCTTTCATTTAAAATAAAAAAGCCCTCCTGCTTAACTACTTGGTATCGATGCCTTGATACCTTTTTTCTAGGTGTAACATTAACATAATTAACTTGTACCAAACGGATGCTATCATCACACCAAATTGCATAGACTTATCTCACTGTTCCATCCAGAATGCAGGAATAATAGCATATATAGCACAATGTATTTAGCATCTGGGTTGCTAGGTTCATGCTGGTTTTTCTTTTGGGGTCACTCCCAGTAGTGCTTACATACCACGCCCGGCAGTGCTTGGGAGATCATGTGCCAGGGATGGAACATGGGCCTGCCACTTGAAAATAGGGGCCTCGGTCTGCTGTCTTTCTGCCCCTAATATATGTGAATCATGTGAATAACGCCATTTACTGTGAAATCCTTGTGCACATGGGCAACTAGCTCTGTAAGATCAAGTTCTAGACGTTAACCTACTTGGCCAAACGCTACTAGCATCATTTTAGTAACATAATTAGTGGCATTGCCCTTCGACGTCCGGAGTGGACTATATGGAATACCTACCCCCCTTGTCACTCTCACAGTGGGAAGCATCAAACTGCGCATCATCGTTCGGAATATGGACTCGGGCCACCACAAGATGATTCTGCTCATCGGAAGTATGGGTTCCCAGCACTAGCCAGTGAAGGGCATAATCCTTTCCTTCCGGTCTGTTAAGAAAGAAAATTAGTCACATCAATCCTGTAAGAAACCAGTTGCTAACTAGGTCTCGGCTCTCCGAAATATATTATTTTATCAATGAATATACCCGGAGCCCCGTCAGGAGTGATTCCTCAGTACTGAGCCAGGAGTTACATCTGAGTATCATTGGTAAGCCCCCCCCCCCCCATAAAGGAGGGCTAAGGATTTAGGATTCCTTGGAGTTGGGTATGGAGACAGGGGGTGGGGAGCTCCTAAAACCAAGCTGCTGCAGATACCTAAGGACTCGGGGAGTCAAAAGTCAATCATGGATTTCTGATTTGTTGCGGAAGGGGGGATCTAGGGTTGGGGGTCCAGGTAGCCCATGTTGCTCGAGGGCTAGTTGTACCAAGTACCAATTCCCCTTCTACCCACACAAAATTTATAACCAACACAGGTACAAATCTTCCCGTTTGTTTCAAACACATATTCAGAAGGCTCGCTTGACTCTCCAGGGGCCATCCTGCTGCAGTCCGGACAGCGGGAGCGCCCCCTTTCCTACAGCAGTGAGCAGGCCTTAAATGGAGGCCAGCTGGTACGGTATTTGCTTTGCACACAGCTGATTAGGGTTCCATCCCACATAGTCCCCCCAACCCTTCCAACAGTAAGTTCTGATATCGCTGGGTGTGCCCACAACTCCCCCCCCAAAAAAAAAATCACAAAACTTCCTTAAGGTGGAAAAAAAGAAAACAAATACATTTGCGCCCCCAAGAACAGGCAACACATGGGGGCTGGAGCGATAGCACAGCGGGTAGGGCGTTTGCCTTGCACGTGGCCGACCGGGGTTCAATTCCCAGCGTCCCATATAGTCCCCTGAGCACCACCAGGAGTAATTCCTGAGTGCAGAGCCAGGAGTAACCCCTGTGCATTGCTGGGTGTGACCCCCCAAAAAAAGGAAAAAAAAAAGAAGAGGCAACACAGCAGTTTGTTCAGAAACACCGAGGCCCAGGCAGCAGAGACAGCTCGTCGGCGAAAGGCACACGCCTTGCTCACACAGGAGTCAGAATCCCAAGCACTGTCTGGTCCCCAGAGCAATTCTGAGCCCCAACAGCATCACATCCCCAGGCTGGCACACCGAACTGTCTGGCCAAGAATGTGCCCCCACCCCATTCTTCTGAGCACTTCTTGGGGGGAGGTCCCTTCAACAAAAAACCAAAAACCCAAAGCAAAAAATACCGGGGTCTTAATAGATGTATGTTCAGTTGGTCAACATACTGTGGCTATCAAAAGATGCAAATTGCATCCATCTTCTATGGGGGAGGCAACACACCTATTTTAACTGAAAAAAAATTCAGAAAAGCAGGCTGTGGGACCAAGGGAGATAGAGGGCTCAAAGGGCTGCAGCGCATGCAAAACATGCAAGAGCTCTGGCACTAAGCCTTGGCACGTGTTCCCTCCAGCACTGCACTGTGTGGCCCCAAAACAAAAACAAAATGAAGGGGGGGAAAAAGGAAAATTCTTGGCAATGAGCATTTGAATTTGGAGGATATGGAACATAAGATAAAATGAAACCTCGACTAGGAACAGTGGCTCCACATTAAAGGGAACAAACGTTAGTTCATGAGAATCCTTTGAAAAGAAGTAGGAATGAAATAAAAGTAGCATCAGCTGACATGAAAGGCAATAATTTGCTTTTTGTGAGCTTTGAGCAAGAAGACTAATACCAGGCAAAAGTTACAAGTGAAAATGTCACTTCATTGCTGGACCTTTCATAGAAGCATGGTCACACACTCAGCTGGACGATATGGGGGGAAAAATCCCTAACTCAAAAACTCCGTTATTCCTGTTTCCCTTAAGATAACCATCATAGGGGCCGGAGCAATAGCACAGAGGGTAGGGTGTTTGCCTTGCTCGCGGGTGACCCGGGTTCGATCCCCAGCATCCCATATGGTCCCTCAAGCACCGCCAGGAGTAATTCCTGAGTGCAAAGCCAGGAGTAACCCCTGAGCATCGCTGGGTGTGACCCAAAAAGAAAAAAAAAAGGGGGCTGCAGCAGGTGTGGCGGCCCTTAAAAAAAAGATAACCATCACACACGAACTGATTACTAAGCTTTTCACCTATCAGTAAGATACAAGCCTGAACTAATCAATGTCGCACCGTATTCCTCCCCAGTAGAAGTAGCCTCAACTGCAGAAACACTGATAATGAAATACCTGGTCCAGTTTCAGGGCAAAATCCCTTGACCGCTTTCACTCTAATTTTTCAAAGATCCTAATAGCCACAGATGATCACAAGATTTTTCAATAGCACTGTCTGTAGCAGGAACTTAGAACGGAAAACCTCAATAAACATTTATCAATAACAAACTCGTTACATGAATTGTATTCTATCCACAAATGAAATTCTATAGAACCCTTAAAATAAGTGAACATATGTAAGCATACTTAATGGAAGTCTCTAGCAAGTAATTGACAATTGAGCTGCTACATACTTTTTTTTGGGGGGGAGGCGTTTTTAAAAGCCAAATCAATTATTTGGACAATTAATTATCCCTAAGGAAAAGAGCTAAGAAAGTTTAACCATCTGGAAGCATGTTCTTCTAAGGAGGCAGAAGGCATTAAGGGACTCAATAGTGGAAGTTTCTCAGAAAGCCAGGCGACAAAGTAACCCAATGTTTCTACTACAGTGACAAAAGACAATCACAGTTCCCTTATACCTCAATCAGAACTCTGAAGCCCACTGCAGTAGCCTCACCACTCCAGAATGCAGGCTGACGGCCTTTCTCTGGTACTGCACCCCAGACCACCCCACAGTCCCACCACATCCCACTTCTTTTTATGCAAAGACCACCACAAACACATAATTCAGTTCAAGTGGGTTTTTTGGTTAAATTGTGTTAATATAAAATTCATTCTTCTGAGCTAAGCGCAAAATAGCTTTAACAATCCTTATGCAAAATACACAGCAAACGTTTTAACGACTTCAATAAGCAGTTTTCATTAAAACCCAAATGGAAAAATAATTATCGGACACTAACAAATTATTTCTGAATAGGGGAGGGGTGGGAGAATCATATTGGCCCCCACTGATTATACGAGCAAGCTAATATGATCTTAATTTAACTCCCTCAAATGTAGGCAGTTAGTACTTTCAGCACCTCTATTTACAGACCAGACAACTCTGGGATGGAGACTGACCGACCAACTTCTAATTCACTACGGGGCCAGAGACACAGACAGGGAGGGTGTTCGCCTTGCATGTGGTTGACTGGGTTGGATCCTCAGCACCCAGTATGGTCGCAAGAGTCCCACCAGGAGTGATCCCTGGAAGCAGAGGCAGGAGTAAGCCCTAGGCAAGGCAGGGTGTGGCCCCCAGAAAAAAAAACCCTACAGAATGAATTCACTAAGAAGCAGGGAAGCCGAATTCAAAGCTAGGTTTCTAGCCTTAAAGCCCCTGTCTGGGAAAATTGGAAATAATGGTGGTAGGAAGGTGCAATGGTGATGGTATTGGTGTTGGAATAGTGACTATAATAAATCACTGTAAACAACTTTACAAAATAAAAAGTCCCAGTTCTAAAACTTCAGTCAAGTATGCCAAAAGCCAAAAAAGTTCCAAAGTTGGTAAGTCATTTAAGTGTTAAATTTGCTTGACAGAGAACACAAAGAGTCAAACAGACTGTTCCAAACCCTTGCTTCTTAAACAGTGGTTTGTGATGGGTCAAGGAAGGGGGTGGGGGATGAGCAAAAAAAGTTGGCAAACAGCAGATTTCTGAAAGCGCAAGGATCGAGATTTAACCCAAAACCAACCAGTAATGAATCTGAGGTGTTTCTGGTAGCACTCTACAGTTTTGCATTTCTCTGCTGAAAAAGTCTGAGTGGGAAATGGTTAAACTCTGCTCCAAACAAAGCTCAAAAAACTTGTTACAAAAGTCAATGCCTAGAGATTTCTGTTACTGAGCTGTTCATGCCACATCTGTACAAATTAGAGATTTCCAGGAACTGAAATGGAAGCCTGTTTTCTATATGGAAAGCCCTATCACATATGATTATTAGAAGGAGTAATTTTTTTCATAAAACTAGCCTATTCTTTTTAAAACCTGTTGCAAAAAGAAAATCCCCGCCCCCCCATCAGGGTTTCATCAGTCATTAGAGTACATACTCACAATACCCAAATTTAAACCATTTCAAAAATACCCGTTCAGATTCTTGCTACAAAAAGTTCCAGTGGATGAAAAAGTAGTTTACCCGGGGAATTGTCTCAACTCTGGACACGCCCAGGTTTGAATTGCAAGAACCCCCACCCCACCACCATTTACCAGCTGTATGATATTTGAAATGATGTTACTATCTCAGTCCTATTTTCCACATCAGTAAGACAAGGGTGATAAAAAAGCAATCATAGTACTACCGTGAGGATTAAACCAAATAACAGGATGTACACTCCAGTTCTACCAGGCCCTTCTCTTAGGGCTCAACAAACATCAGCAATTATTAGCACGGATTTGTGTGTATTTGTGTATGGGGGGGGAGGAGAGGGAGAGAGGGAGAGGGAGAGAGGGAGAGGGAGAGAGAGAGAGAAGACAGTTTTTATTTAAATTATTCAGAAAGATGTGAATGAGAAGAAAAAGAAGTATCTATTCAAGAGAAACACAGGCTTCTTCAGAGTAGAAATCGGCAAAGAAACAGACAAGGGAGCTAGATAGCGTTTCGTGAAGAGCCAGCCAGAACTGATTTTTTTAGAGGAAAAAAATAGGTGAAATAAACAGTCACATGATGATAAACAGCAAACTCCGGGGCTACTGCACCATGTATGTTTGGTAACCTGGTGCTAAATTCTTTCCCCATTTACAAATTGAAACATCAGAGTCTAATCAAATGGGTATGTTCACACTTCGTAGAAAAATACCAAGCCATAATCAGTGCAGTTGCCGTTTTCAGCCAAGCTTTAAAGAAATCCACTAGTCGAGGGCCCAAAAATGAGGGATGAATATCCCTCAAAATCATACAAAGACATGGTCCGAACAGATTTTTCACCTTTTAACGCCAACACTCCTACGTCAGAAATCATTTACGTATTGGAAAAAAAAAACACCTGCCATTTCGCCCGAGGGCTAAAATGATTATATGCCTAAATTCCATATATAAAGCCCAAGCTAGGAAATTAAGTTAAAATTTATGCAAAACAAAAGCCAGAAACCCTTACTTAGTCACTTCAGGAAGCCACTGAACGGTAAGACTCGGCCACTGAAGAGCATGGGTCATAACCAGGTCATACAGAAACGGTGTATTCTTCTTCCAGATTTTATATTCTTCATTGATGACACGCTCCTCCACAGTATCTTCGAACACTGAAATTCGGAGAAAGCCCACACGATTAAGGAGTAGCTAAGAGAGTTCGATGTCGGGATGTGCACACAGACCCTGGAGGTCACCTCGAGATGGCCACACCTAATCTGCTCTTTTTCCTTTACCTCTAATTTGGACCCAAACAACTAACTGCTTTTCGCGAACGTGCCGAGAACACCAACACCGCCTCCCCCCCCCCCCCCGCAGGCTGTTTTTGCACGGAGCACCGAGCCGCCTGAAATCTACAGAATCGGTCAATTTCGCGGATGCGGGGATTGTTGTTGCCGCTCACAGCTGTACGCACCTGTTCGAAAATGCCGACCCGGAGGCAGACGGGCTCCGCGACCCACCCGCGGCGGGGAATCCACGTGCAGCAGACACCCAGCGGCCCGCTCCCTCCATCCCCCACTCGGAGAGGCCTCGGCTCCCGCGCAGCTCGCGTTGTCAGCCATAGGCCGGCCGGAGGATTCCAGAATCCCCCGGACAAGGGCCGCGACCCCGAGGCGATCGACGCGCGCGCGCGCGTGGCAGCAGCGCCGCGCCCGCTTTCCGGCGTTGGGGGCCGCCTCCGCTCGGGCCCGGAGCGCCGGAGGGAGCGTCACCGCTGGGGCGGGGGCAAGTGGGGGAAGGAGTGGGGGGTCTGGCGCCCAACCCCGCGGCCCCGCGGCCGGCTCCGGAAGTGCCCGAAACCCTCTACGCCGCGGCGCGTCCCGCGTAGGCCCCTCGAGGCGCGCGCCCTGCCTCGCGCCCGGCCCCGCCCCCCGCTCCACACGCCAATTCGCGCCTTTCGCCGGCGCGTGCCACGGCCTCGCGCGCCCGCCGCCCCCCGCGGCCCCGGCGCGCGCCTCCCCGCGGGGCCTCTTACTCTCTTTACTCGCCATCTTGCGTCGGGTCGCTCGCCCCTCACCGCCGCCTCGGTCGCCCTCCGTTCGCCAAGAGCTGCCCCACCGCAGGCGCTCGTGCCTTTCTCAGGCACGTCACACACCGCGAGCCCTCGAAGCCGAGCCGCGGCCGACCGCCTGGATGTCCCCTAGACGCTGCCTCCGCCTAGGCTGCCTCTTCCCCGTTCCCGGGTACCGAGGTCTGAAGCGCTCTTCTGTCTCTCTCCAAACTTGGAACGAGACTTTTCAACCCGCGCCTCCCAGCCCGCCCAGGCAGCTGAGCGCAGGCGCAGCCGTCCTGGGAAAAGTGAGAGGCGGCGAAGAGGCGGGCCTGGGAGCCAACGGCTCGGTCCTCTGGACCAATGACGTGTCGCAGGCAAGTTTCACGCGGCCCGGAGGGGCGGGCTTCGGCTAGGTGGGCGGGGCGGCCGGCGGCAGGAAGTTGGCGGGGCGCAGGCGCGAGGGCCGGCCCAGCACTCCTCGAGGCGGCCGCGGGGGCGGATGGGGGTGCGCGGGGGTGGGGCGAAGGGAGGCGCGGCGTGCGGGCTGCGCGGGGGCTGCGCGCCCCGGGGCGGCGTGCCCTGGGGCCGCTGGGCGTGGTCGCTCGCGGCGGCTGTGGCGGAGGTGGGGGGGTGTGGGGGAAGGGGAAACGGGGGGGGCGGGGAGCGTGCCGCCGCTGAGCCGGGCCTTCTCTGTGCGCCAGAGGAAAATGGTTTCTAGTCTCGAGAGATTTCTCTGCCCTCAGTGTCTCCCCGATAATCACGGGCACGGCCATTCTGTGCACCCCGAAAGGCCTTTCCCGGGCCGCGGTGGGCTGGGAGGGGGGGACAAGGCCGCGAGTGCTTTGCGATCGCCGGCGCAGCCAGCCCTCCCCGGTGGGCGCCGCCGACGGCCCGAGCTCCCTCGATGCCATTTTCATTTGTTCGCATAGTCAGGGCCTTTAAAACGATGATTTGCGGCCTCGTCCTGCAGGAGGTTTTTGTCCCTGCCTTGGTTTTCTTGTTCCAGCCCTGGGCCCTGCTGAGTCATTCTTGTCACCCACGGGGGGGAGGGGGTTGGTTCCCAGGGAGACCCCCTCGTGAAGCCAGCGAAGCTGGGGCGAGCTGCCCCGAGCTGCGCGAGTCTGAAAGGGCCGATTTGCCTGGGCCCCGCGCTGCCTGGCAACTCGCTAGCCTCTGAGCCGTGCGTGGGAGTTGGAGAGCGCCGGCTGCGAGACGGAGGACGCGGAAAAAGGGGGGCCGGGCTGGGAGGGGGGAGGTGGTCGAGATGCAGAATTGCAGAGAAACGCAGCTTCCCGCGCCAAAAAATAAATTAGCCCACCGCAAACACCACCACGACCACAAAAGCAACCCACCCCGCACCCCCCACTCTATTTTCCAATTGCCTTCGTGCAACCGATGGGGTGGCTCTCCAAAGAAATCCTGCTGAGATGGCCCAGAATGCAAACCCAGACATGACACGAGTAGGTGGCAGAACTAGCCATACAACCTTATATAAAAATTTACCCTTTGGTGCCGACTTTTCGATACAATTCATTATTATAACGCTTTCTCCCTGGGTGTCAGGCCCAGGAATCTTGTTAGCCAGCGACTAAGGCGGCGGAGGGGGAAGGGGAGGGGGCGCTGAGGAGAGGAAAGGGGGTTAAACAATACAGCAGCCCTCACACGTTGTTCTAGAACACACTGTTTTCTGCCAGGGCCCAGATCGCCAATATTTTATAATTTGGGGGACAAGTACTCAATTCTGTCTCGTTCTGGCGAGAAAGCAGTACTAGATAAAATGGATGAACCTGGCTGTATTCCATTAAAAGTTTTCATAGACGGCGCAATTGGAACTTAACGTGATTTTCCCATGTCACAATATTATGTTGTTCCCCCCCTCCCCCAGCCACTTCAAAGTGGAAAAGTCATTCTTGGTTCGTGGACCATACAAAAATAGGCAGCCGGCTGGATTTAGCCCGAAGACTGCAGTTTGCCCACCTTTGTTCTAGAATAATTGTGTCTCACAGTTCTGCTTGAAAGGGCACAGCAAGAGAAGGCTTGGCAGACAATTTCCAGTCTCCCTTTAATATATTTTTCTTTTTTTCCCTCATTAGTAGGCATGATTTCCAAAGCCCGTGAAATGTTTAAAAGGTTGCAAGAAACAAAATTTTTTTTGTAGTGCTACGGCTTTAAAATCCTGATCTCGGCTCTCTCACAGGATCAGAGAAGGAAGTATGAGCAGATATGTTGGGAATTTATGAAAATATTCCAGCACTGTCATACACTTAATCCCAAAGTATCATGTGCAGCGTATTTCGTTAGCTTTGGATTTTTTGGTGTTTGTTAAACTGAATCTGTGAATTCTGTTTTTCTAAGCTTTTTTTTTTTTTAGGTCCTTTCCCAGTCAGGCACTTTTTTTTTTTTGGCATTAAAAATGTAGATCAGTTTTCTCTCGAATTGCTTAAGTGTTCAGTTTTGGGTTTTGTGTCTCACCCCAGGCTTCTTAGCTCAGTCTCCGGTCTCCAGCACCTGCGGGCTGGGGGTGGCCATGTGGGGACGGGGTGGGGGTGGGGGCGGCCCTGCTCTCCAAGGCAGGACCTTGATCTCCCTCAAAGTTGCTCTGGACTTAACCACTGCTTTCTCCGCGTCCAGTCAGTGCCTTCCAAGCTAGTCCCCGGGCTGCAAACTGGAGCAAGTGATACCGGAGCTGGTTGCTCTCTGCTTGGGGCCTTGCTCTCTGGGCTGTCATTTCCCTTCTGAGAGCTCGCAGAGGGCCCTCTGCAGATGGCCCCGCTCCTGGAGATGCAGGCGCTTCAGCTCAGGCCAGTGTATTCATTGCATGATCCCGCTTAGTCAACAACTTGCAGTTTGACAAACACAGAGGCCAGGATATGTTTGAGCCCTTTTAGTCCATCCTCGACTCTCCCTGATAAAAAAGCAACACTCCCTCATCCAGCCCACAAGGACTCGCTTTCTGTCGCCTTTCCTCTATTTTCTTAGAGCCTTCGGCACCATCTGCCAGGCGTTTTTCCCATAGGCTTTTTCCTGTACAGAAGGCTCTAAATGGAGGGCAGGTTCTTGCTCTAGCCTTAGCTCCCGGATCAGTGCTTACCAGGAGAGAAAGCAGGGGCAGAGAATGGAGACATTACTTGCCAGTCACCACACTTATTAGTCTTCGAGTTAGAATTTAAGTTCAAGAGCCAGAGCGTTAGTACAACGGGTAGGGCGTTTGCCTTGCAAACAGCTGACAGGGGGGTTGCTCTTGGGGCATCCCTTATGCTCCCCAGAGCACCGCCAGGAGTGATTCCTGAGTGCAGAGCAGCAGTAAGCACCGAGCACCACCAAGTGTGGCCCCCAAACAACCAAACAAAACGAAAAAGAATTTCAATTGAGCTGGTCATAGCAAGACAGCAGAAGTCATGAGGGCTTGTGGTAAAATGAATTGTTTACCAGGAGGAAATAATAGCCAGACGCAGCTGCCTCTTGGTCCTGTGTTCCTTTAGCAATCTTGTCTGGGTTCATTGTTGTTGTGTTGTTGTGTTGTTGTTGTCGGGGTGGATTCATTCAGAAATATTTTCTGGTACCTGCAGTGTGCCTAGTGAGGTTCTGAGAACTACAAATACCTGGAATGAACAAGACATACAGACTTTCTGCTCTTGTATACATTCCTTTCTTGTTTGTTTTTCTTACTGAAAAAGCAAAGCTCGTTGGAAAAGTCAGAACAACAGAGCAGAAGGAGAAGCAGAGAAAAATTTGGCAACTTTGATTCTTGCCAAGTTGTTTTAATTCAGTTCATTAGAAGTGAAAGAAAATACAACAACATTAATAATTGCTGTCTCTTGGTTACTGATCATGCTTTTTCTGGTTATTGTTTTGTGCTGGCGCACACTGGCGCTAGGGACAGAATTGCATGCACTCCAGCCCCGTGAGCCTCCTCCCTGACTCCTTAGTTGTTTTTTTGTTGTTGTTGTTGTTATATTGTTTCGTTTTTGAGGGAGAGGCACACCTTGCGATGCTCCAAGTTTACTCCCGGCTGTGTGCTTAGGGATCTCTCAGAAGACCAAACCTGGTGCTGGGAATTAAACACAGGTCAGCCAAGTGCAAGGTCTTCATCTACTGTAACAGACCTATGGGTCTCTCTGGCCCGCACTCTACTTTGTAAACTTGTATTTTGTTTTCATTTATTGTGGTGATACAGGTAAAATGGAGAATTGTTTTGTATTTATAAATGAGTTGATACTTAACCAGCAATTGGGGTCTCCTGGCAGCTGTCGTAAAGGCCAGCATGCCCCATTGTGCTAGCTGTTAATGTAATGTAAAGTAATTCATAATGTTAAACCCCACCTTGGTGACAGCAAGTAAAGGAAGTGACCTAGACCAGAATCCCTGGAGCTTAGGCAGACTCACTGGGGCATAATAACTAAATATTTGTCAAAGACTATTCAATGGGAACCTCCTCTGGGCCAGTCCCAGTCCCTTGCAGTGATAAGGCTACACCTTCTTTTCGGAAAACTGCTCTGAGCATTCCACCCCAAGGGCACTGTTCTTTGATTAAAACATTGAGTTTACAAAGGCATTGTAATTCACAGCTAGAGACCTTTTAGCCATTGCTTGTCTAAAGTTTGTCGTATTAGACAGATGGCCATTATCCATTCTTCCGCCTCCAAAAGATAGCCTGCTGATTCCTTCTTGAAATTGCTCCCAGTTTCCTTGGGCTGGATCTGCCTTCCACACTCGGGAAGGCGGTTCACTCTGCAGGCCTTGAGTCACACCCTTCCTCCTCCAATCCCCTGACTCCAGGTGCCAGTCAAAGGTTTCTACTTTGAAGCTCTCACCCGAGCCTCTGGTTTCCTTGGTCCTTTCCAAACAGTCGCCTTTGATTCTCTCTCTAAGCATCTCTTATTTTACCCCGAGATTCCCTTTTTCTTTGCTTGAGTCTGTTGTTGGTCACTTCCAACCCAAGAAACTGCTATTTACCAACTCCTGAATCTAACCACAGATTCTCCCAAATAAGGAACATTACCCTTGCTGTTAGGGAAGAAATAAAGAAGATACTAAAATTATTTTTAAATGTTGTTTGTAGTAGTATAAAAGCTACATAGGAAAAACAGAACGCCATGCTAAGTATTTCCAGTGGAGTGGGTACAGGGAATTGGGTGTGTTCATGTTAAAAAGGCTAACAGAGGGGACATTGAATTTACCCAGAGTTTTGTCACTGATCCTGTATCCCTTGGACTGATATTCATCACTGCCCAAACTGCTATGTGCACTCTAACGGCTGGGGGAGCAAAAGGAAAGAAGGTGAACAACTGGGAATTTGCGGGGGAAAAAATACTTTGCAGAGTCGGCCTTCGTATCACAGAACAGAGTTGAAAGGGTTAGTGGAGAGCTGCTGCATTTATCTTACTGTAGAGGTAAATAACCTCAACAGAAGCGTGCTTTGCTCTTATAAAAGATTAGTAATGGTTTTTGAAAATAGAATTCCTTCGTAAATTGGAACTTTCCAATCTATCGGTGACTGAATGTAAATGATATCATTAGTGTGCGTGCTCAAAGACCTAGGGGCACAAATTGCAAACCTGTACCATGTTCTCTGGCCCTTGGTGATAGCATACGGATGTATCAGTTGGAAAAATTTGCCTCCTAATACATATTTATGAGGTACAGGAGGTATACAGCAAGATTGTTATGTTTGATTATTACAAAGAGGAAACAAGCATTGCTATAAAGCTATCAGACATCAAAGACCTGTCATTTACAAATTCCTATTGGAAATTGCTTTTCAAAATATGTTAGAAGAAAATACAGAGAAACGTATTCCTAAAAAAAAATTTCATAATCTCAATTAAGAAAAATTGCATATGCTTCAACTATGGATTGAGTAACAGATTTTATTTGGAAAAATTGTAAAATTCCCAGTGTGCTGAGATTAATTATTAAAATGGAAAAATTTTATACTGGTAGTGAAACAAGTTGTTGAAAAATGCATTTATAAGTGTTTATGGCAGCTTTATTTAAATTTTTTAATTGAATCTCTTTGTGGGGGGCGACACCCGGAGGTGCTCAGGGACTCTTCCTGGCTCTGAGCTCAGTGGTGACCCCTGGCATTACTCAGGGGACCACATGTGGCTCACCGCCACCAGGGCAGCATGCAAGCCAGCAAGTGCCTAACCTCCTATACTGGTTCTCTGGCCCCATAGCAGCTTCATTTGTAAAGCTCAAAATGAATCAGCCCAGATGTCCTGTAATTGGCAAATAGTTCAACTGACATATACAAATGCCACAGATGCTACTCAGCAATGTAAAGGGAGATATGCGGCGGGGGGACCATACCTGGTAGTGTTCAGGGGCTACCTCTGGCTCTGCACTCAGTGATGATCCCTGACTCAGATCAAAACAACAACAATGAGATATCATCTCATACCACAGAGACTGGCACACATCCAAAAGAGCAAAAGCAAATGGTGTTGGCGTGGATGTTGGGAGAAGGGGATTCTCCTTCACTGCAAGTGGGAATGCCGACTGGTTTAGCCATTTTGGAAAGCAATATGGACATTTCTCAAAAAAATAAAATAGAAATTGGGGGCTGGAGTGATAGCACAGCAGGTAGGGCATTTGCCTTGCATGTGGCCGACCCAGGTTTGATTCCCAGCATCCCATATGGTCCCCCAAGCACTGCCAGAGTAATTCCTGACTGCATGAGCCAGGAATAACCCCTGTGCATCGCCAGGTGTGACCCAAAGAGAAAAAAAAACCCTAGAAATTGAGCTTCCCTTTGACCCAGCAATACCACTTCTGGGAATATATACTAGAGATGAAAAAAATACAGTAGAAATGATATCTGCATGTGTATGTTTATTGCAGCACTATTTACGATAGCTAGAATCTGGAAAAAAATCCAAGTGCCCACGAACAGATGAAACTTTGGTATGTATACACAATGAAATACTATGCAGCTGTTAGATGAAATCATGAAATTTGCATATAAGTGGTTCAACATGGAAAGTATCTTGCTGAGTGAAATGAGTCAGAGAGAGAGGGACAGACATAGAAGGACTGCACTCATTTGTGAAATATAAAGTAACAGAATGGGAGACTTAGCACCCAAGGATAATAGAGATAAAGGCCAGGAGGATCACTCCATGGCTTGGAAGTTGGTCTTACATGCTGGAGGGAAAGGCAGCTGGGATAGAGAAGGGACCACTAAGTGAATGATGCTTGGAGGGCTCGCTCAGGATGGGAGATGTGTGCTGAAAGTAGACTATAGGCAAAACAGGATGGCCGCTTACTACCTGTATTGCAAACCATAACACCCAAAAGGAGAAAGAGAGTAAAAGGGAATGTGTCTGCCACAGAAGGGGGTGGGTGGCGGGAGGGATACTGGGAACATTGGTGGTTGGAGAATGGGCACTAGTGGAGAGATGGGTACTCAATACCATTGTATGACTGAAATATAATCACAAAAGTTTGTAAGTCTGTTACTATTTCATGGTGATTCATTAAAAAAATAAATTAAAAAAATTTTTTTAAAAAAAGAATGATCCCTGACTGCTTAGAGAACCATATGCAATGCCGGTGATCCAACTTTGGCTGGACGCACGCAAGGCAAGGACTTTACCGCCTGTGCTATCTCTCTGTCCTATTTTCAGTTTGCTTATTTTGAGGTCTCACCTGGCTGTACCCAGGGCTTACTCTTGGATCTGCATTCGGGGATCACTCCTGGTGGGATGCAGCGAACCATATGTTTTGCCACGGATTGAACCCAAGTCAGTAGCATGCAAAGCAAGTGCCTTACCTTCTATATTATCTCTCTGGGCCCTGTACTATTTTTGTACTATTTGAAAAGTATTTCTTCATTTGCAACATTGCAATATTGATGTAGGCAGGCAGGCAGATAGGAAAGGCCGCCTCCCAAGGCAACGGCAGTAAATTTCCCGGAAAGTAATAGCCCCTGAGTTCTCGGAGAACTGGTACCAGTCTGTAACAGACCCTGCAGCAGAGATAGAGACCAATTAAGGACCTGAATGAGATTCATCCGAAACTTCAAAGCTGTTCTTTTGACACCTGACCAACCCCTGGACAGAAGCTCTTGAAGAAACAAAAGGCCAGGAAAGGAATTTCAAAGAAGACTATCACCACTCCCTTGGTAACCTTAGCAACAGACTTTTTTTTTCTTTTTGGGTCACACCCACCGATGCACAGGAGTTATTCCAGGCTCATGCACTCAGGAATCACTTTTGGCTGTGCTCAGGGGACCCTATGGGATGCTGGGACTCGAACCCGAGTCGGTTGCGTGCTCCAGCCCCAGAAACGGACTTTGACCTAGGTAGAAGCCCCACGTGGGGGCAGGTTGGAGAAACCCTATAAAGGCCACCTTGAACAAAGGAAGAGTGAGCATATTGCTGCCTCAGGTCATATGCTGCTTGTGCTAACATGGCCAGGCACATGCGGTGCCCGAGCACATGTGTCACCCGCATCTCCCCTCTTGAGATGTGGACTTTCATGCCTAATGCTGGGGTGTGTGTAGGGGTCTCTCCGCCCTTGGAGAAGCCCGGGTTCTCTCTTGAGCACGTTACTCTCCACTCCCTCCCACTTTCTTTCCCTCCTTCCCTTCAAAACCTCCAATAAAAACTGTAATTTCACTGCCCGTCTACTCCTGAGATTCCTTTCTGCGAGGCAAGACAAGAACCCAGTAACCCTGGGTCCCAGGTGACAGAGGCAGGTTGGGAGAAAGTCTCTCTCCTCCCCGCTTCACACAAGCCACCTGTGAGGCCCATCAACATCAATATCACTCGAACTTTCGGATGTGCATCACTAGAAATCAACTTACTAGGGTGATAGTTCAGATGTCAGTAGTGATTGCCTTGCATGTGCAAGGTGCCGAATTCTATCCTCACACACTGCTGGTTGTGGCCCTAATGGTCCCCAAGAACCTATGGGACTGAGCACCTGACAGTGAGTCTGGCCCCACCCCTACCTCCCAGCACCACTGGATTGGCCCCTATTTTTTAAATGGGCAAACTATCTCAAGGGACTTCTCAACTTTTTTTTTCTATTTGGGTCATACCCGGCGATGCACAGGGGTTCCTCCTGGCTCTGCACTCAGGAATTACTCCTGGCTGTGCTCAGGGGACCATATGGGTGCTGGGAATCGAACCCGGGTCGGCCGCGTGCAAGGCAAACGCCCTCCTCACTGTGCTATACCTCCAGCCCCAGGAACTTCTCAACTTATAGATAGGGCCGGAGTGTTAGCACAGGGGTCAGCCCCACCAGTTCCATCCTCAGCACCCTGAGCACGAAGCCAGGAGTAATCCCTGAGCACAGCCAGGTGTGACACAACGCCCCCCCCCCCAAGGATAAATAGATGCTGGCCAGGGATGTGGTTTCATTGTAGGGCACGTGTCTCACATATGTCTGGCCCAGGTTCAACAGGTTCAACATCCCTCCCACCCCCAGCACTGCAAACAAAACAAAACAAGCCAGAAAAAAAGGTGTAATTTAATGAATAGTAGCATGCTGAGCTCTATGACACTGGCAGGTAGGCCGAGTTGCTGTGTGGGAACTCTGTTCTTGCTTCAGTGGTTCCGTAAGCCTAATATTGGTTCCAAAAATAGTCTGCTGATTAAAACAAACAAACAAAAAAGACTCAGTCCTCTCCAAACCTCAGTATCCTTATTCCAAAAGCAAGGCTCCATCTCAGAATGAAAAGTTATGTGCTTAAAAGAGGTGAGTAACACACAACATTAAAAAGAAAAAAAAAGTAGTTTTTCTGGGCTACCAACCTTACAGTAGACATTGAACAGTAGTGTACTTCTACACACACACACACACACACACACACACACACAGAAGAGATGGCTTTTTCCTTTTACATTTCCAGGTTTTCTGACAGGTTTTTTCTCCTTCCTACAGTGAGACTTTTACGGACTGCATCAAAAAATCAGCAACAAATAGACTCAGACAGATTACTCATTTTTTTTTAATTGAAGTATCAAAAGTTTTCTTTATTAAGTTTTTGGGACTATCTTTTATTACTTGGAGGGGCTTGGGTCACACCAGCTGTGCTCAGGGCTTGCTCCTGGCTCTGTGCTCAGGGCTGGCTCTTAGTACTGCTCTATGAGACGCCAGAGATCATACTTACCTTGTATGCAAGGTAAGTAAGTGCCTCAGCTTCAAAACGCTCATGGGGGAACGGGGGCTGGAGCAATAGCTCAGCGGGGAGGGCATTTGCCTGCACGCAGCCAACCCAGGTTCGATTCCCAGCACCCCAGCATCCCATTTGGTCCCCTGAGCACTGCCAGGAGTAATTCCTGAGTGCAGAGCCAGGAGTAACCCCTGTGCATCGCCGGGTGTGACCCAAAAAGAAAAAAAAACAACCAAAAACACTCATCAGCCCCTGGGTAATCTTTGAAATAAAACTTTAGGGAAGAGGGGCCGGAGCGATAGCACAGCGGGTAGGGCATTAGCCTTGCACGCGGCCGACCTGGGTTCGATCCCCGGCATCCCATATGGTCCTCCAAGCACCGCCAGGAGTAATTCCTGAGTGCAAAGCCAGGAGTAACCCCTGAGCATCGCTGGGTGTGACCCAAAAAGAAAAAAAAAACTTTAGGGAAGAGGCCAGAAGTGATAGCACAGCGGGTAGTACACTTGCCTTGCACACAGCCCACCTAGGTTTGATCCCCGCCAACCCATTATGGGCCACTGAGCTCTGCCAGAAGTGATCCCTAAGCGCAGTCAGGAGTCAGTCCTGAGAGACGTATGTCCTCAGGACTTTTGAGTGTGACCCAAAACCAAAAAAGAAACTTTAAGGAAAAACGTGTTTCTATGTCTCTATCAAGTATTTCCTGTTGATGTTAACTTGAAAACCATTTATTCTTTTACTTTTAACATTTTTAAATATTTTAAAACTTGTTCACAGTCATTTATTACTTTCAATATTTCAACACCAATCCCACCACCATTATTTTGAATTTTCCCACCACCACCCAAACCTGCCCCAAAGGCAGATGCTAAATAATTAATTTTGTATTGCTTATTATGAATAGTCGACTAAAATGATCCAGAAAGGTTTCCTTAGAGGAAAGTGTGTGAAAATTGTTGTATCTCACCTTGGAGCCATTAAGCTCCCGCATAAGAGATCACCAACATGTAGTTATGGTGAAAATCATTTTTATGTTCATCTCCAATTCTGGTTTCAGTGACCCTGAAAATGTACTGTTAAATCTTCTGACTTTTGGGAGAGACCATAATGATCATTTTAGTGAAATCCTTCAGTAACCTTGCCTTATAGCTCATTTCGTCTTAAGTGGACACAAAGATTTATGTAATTATGTAAAGACAATTGGTCATCTGGCCCTTCCTGTGCTATCCTGGAATGAAAGACATTCAGGGGCATCATGAACTAAATATAAACCAAGACTTTCACTGTCACTGGGCCGGGAGGAAGTATGACATTTATATAAACCATGTGTCCTATGTTCCCTATGGGTCGTTATAAATATTTGATAATGATATTTAATGAATCAAACTGAGTGAAGAAAGAGGTACAAGAGAAGTAGCTTGAAAAACACTAGCAACCATCTTAGTTAATGTACACCACGTGAGTGTTTAAATTGCATGCAAAGGGGCCGAAGATGCAAAGGTTGGGAGGGCACTTGCCTTGCATGCGGCTGACCTGGGTTTGATCTCCAGCACCCCAGATGCTTCCCCAAGCCCTGCCAGGAGTTAGTCCTGAATACCACGGGGGGGGGCTCCCCAACAAAAGTAAATGAATAGCAAACCATAAAAGCATGGAAAATTTTTTTTTTTTTTTTTTGCTTTTTGGGTCACACCCGGCGATGCACAGGGGTTACTCCTGGCTCTTGCACTCAGGAATTACCCCTGGCGGTGCTCAGGGGACCATATGGGATGCTGGGAATCGAACCCGAGTCGGCTGCGTGCAAGGCAAACGCCTACCCGCTGTGCTATCACTCCAGCCCCTGGAAAATCTAATTGAATCGTTTAATTCCTAAGAAGTCAGGAGAATTTGAATTAATGAAGCTCTGACGTTATTTTTTTTTATTTTTTAAAATTTATTTATTTTTGTATTTTTTAATGAATCACCATGAAATACAGTTACAGACTTACAAACTTTCGTGCTTATGTTTCAGCCATAGAATGATCGAGTACCCATCCCTCCACCAGTGCCTGTCCTCCACCACCCATGGTCCCAGCATCCCTCCACCACCCCACACCTCTGTGACAGGCACTTTCCTTTTTACTTTGTCACTCCTTTAGGGTGTTGTGGTTTACAATGCATGTATTAGGCGGCCATCACCTGACATTTTTATTTTAGGTTTTAGCATTTTTATTTCTAGGTTTTAGTATCATATCTTATAACATCATATTTTTAAAGTGACAATATTCATTGCCTAGACTCCAACAGGGGCCAGTTGCATGCAAGGCAAGTGCCTTACCACCTGTACTATCTCTCTGACCCTCAGGCCCTGGCTTTAAATTTTCATCACCATGAGCAATAGCACAGTGGGTAGGGCGTTTGCCTTGCACGCGGCCGACCCGGGTTCGATTCTCTGTCTCTGTTGGAGAGCCTGGCAAGCTACCGAGAGTATCCCGCCCGCACGGCAGAGCCTGGCAAGCTACCCGTGGTGTGCTCGATATTTCCCAAACAGTAACAACAAGTCTCACAATGGAGACGTTACTGGTGCCTGCTCGAGCAAATCGATGAAAAACGGGACAACAGTGCTACGGTGCTATGTGAATCAGTGTTTCTTTTGGGGGGAAGTAATTGTCAACACTAAATATTTTTGTTTGCATCATATTACTTATTCTATTTTTGTTGAAAAAAAAATAGGTTTTCCTGGTACTAGAGTGACGATACAGTAAGTAGGATGCTACCCTTGCGGGTAACCAACCCAGGTTTAATCCCTGGCACCCCATATGGTTCCCTGAGCTTGCCAGGAGTAAACCCTGAGCACCACCGTGTGTGGCCCCACAAAATAGGTTTTCCGTATTTACCATTTTGTTCCCACTATAAAAATGAGGCCTAAATATATGTATTTCTTTAGATTGCTTAATGCTATGGCTTTGAATTTTCTCTCGACTTCACCTACAGTAATATATACACTTTTTCTATCTTCCTGTGATACTGAAATAAATTTTCTCAGAAAATAGTACCTCTCCCTGCTAATTATAATACACTCTATAATCTATTCTACTGTGTTCTATTTCATTATAAAATGCTCGTCACAGCCCTCTAATTTGATTTCACTAATGAGCTAAGACTTACAGTTTTTAAAATGTGGTTTAGAGAGCTCCAGATGAAATGTGCAGTGAATAGACCAAATTATCACATGTAATGATAAAAAGAAAAATGCACTAAAAGCAGGCTTTTAACACTTTACTTCTCAATAGATATAAAAATTGAGATACAATAGACGTTATTTCTGGAGAGTGGATTTGAGAAACAGAACACTTTTCTCTTCCAAATTGTTTGAAAAACAATTTTGATGTGTCTAGCGTCCATAGCAAGCAAAAAACCCTATGTGACATGCCTACTCTCCCAAAGGAGTTGATGTCACACATTGTGAATATTGGTGCAGGGCCAGGGAGAGGCCCAAAGAGCTGGAGCACCTGCCTGGACGGGGTCGGGGACACAGGGTTCTGGTTTTGTGCATTTTCCCCCATTGCCCAGCCCAGGGTTGTCTGGTTTTGGTTTTTGTTTGTTTTTTGCTTTTTTGCTTTTTGGGACGCACAGGGCGATGCTCAGGGGTTACTCCTGGCTCTGCACTTAGGAATTACTCCTGGCGGTGCTCAGGGGACCCTATGGGATGCTGGGAATCAAATCCCAGTCAACCACATGCAAGGCAAACGCCCTACGCACTGTGCTATCGCTCCAGCCCCGGGTTGTCTGGTTTTGATCCCCAGAACCACATGGGCTCCTGAATGCTAGGGCTAGCCCTGGTGGCCACCAGCACCACTGCAGAGACCCCACAAAGCAGACAGCAAACACGGAGTGATTGGATTGAAAGGAAGAGGAAATCAACTGGTGGGCAGCCTGGTTTGGATCCCCACCAACGCCTGGACCCCCGAGCAGCCCTGGGAGCTACCCCTGACCACAGACAGAGCTGGAACAGCTGGCGTTTGTTTTATTTTCCAGGGAACATTTAGCAGCACACAGAGGAGGGGATGCCTGCGGAAGTGCCCTGGAAGTAGAACTCTAACCCAGGACTGGCACCAACGCAACCTCTCCCCCACAGGTACAGAGGCGGTGGGACAGGGGAGGGGGGCATGACCTCCGGGACAGCGGCCACTCATATGGCTGCAGTTATTTTCCCCTTTCATAGCGCTTTGGACTCATATCTCAACTAACGTTACCTAATTCTTACAAGGACAGCCTGGCTATCCCAAACACATTAGACCAATAGGGCACTAGCCTATCCCAATCAAAATCCTCCCCAAACTCACCAGAATATCCGCGGACACAAGAATCTGCAGAAGCCTAGTGTAAAAGAACACATCCTCGAAGCAGCACTAGTGGCCCCAGAGACGTCACATAGCGGCGCACAGAGAAATTTTGGGTTGTCACACTGGGAGGGGAGGCAGAGGAGTCTTCTGGGCATCAGTTAGGTAAATGTCTGGGTGCTGCTCAACTTGCTACAGGACACCCCCCACACAAAGAACCATCCCCCTCCCCCCAGTATTAGGTGGAGAACCCCTTCTCTAGGCAAATGGCTTTGTTTCCTTGCAACCTTTGCTTGTTCCTTTGTCTTTTTTATGATGCTGGGGACCAAAGCCAGGGATCAGACATGTCAAGCAAGTGCTCGAACCACTGAGCTCCAGCCTAACTCTGTGGGATGGTCCCCTCACTCCTCACAATGAGGACAAGAGAGCCCCATTTCCCTGCGGGGACCGGGGACTGGGCCCCTGTTCCCCTGCCTCCATCAGGAACCTCTGAGCAGTGGGAGAAGAGAAAGATGTCAGCAAGAGTGGACTCCGTGGCGATGCGCGGGCCGGCCTCCAAGTGACCGGCCTCTGCCTCGTGGCCTCAGGATGGGCCTTTGATGGTGCCGGTCCACTAAGCGAGTAACGTGCTTAGGAATTTCTGCTCCTCTCCTCTCCCCTCCTGCTGCCTGCAAGTGTCCCAACAGATACTCTATGAAACTGGCCCCTTGGCTTCGTTCTGAGTCTGGCTCAGGAGGTCTTGCACAATTCTGGGGGCCTTACCCAATGCGGATAAATCCTATTTCTCCACAAGTGAGTGTTTGGCTTCTCCCAGTCCAGCAGGGCTTGGAACCTTGCAACCCAACATTTATCTAGAAGTAATCTTTCTTTAGTGGTATTTGATCTGTCTATCTATCTATCTATCTATCTATCTATCTATCTATCTATCCATCTATCATACTTGGGATAGTTGTTTATGTTCACATCTTCTCTTCCTAGATAGAAAACCTTTTAACAGATGGGATGCATGCCGGATTCATTATATGATAGTCAGCCACCAGAACAACATGTCTTGTAGTTGTCTAATAAATATTTGTGGAATTATTACACAGGGAGAAAAAAGATCACGTAACTCTGGTTATTGAAATCTTAATAACCACAATTTTTTGTGTATATATTTGGGGGCAGGGCACATCTGGTGGGGCTTAGGGTTTATTCCCAATGTGGTGTTTGGGGGACCATGTGATGATGGGAATGAACAGGGGCGTCCTTCATATAAAGCCCTGCACTAGCTCTCCATTCCACACAAGATGCCTCACTGGAAACACACTGGCCATAAGACAGCACAAGCGGCCTGTCGATTCAGCGTAGTCCCCATCCGCCTCAGCTACTCTGCAGAGGCAGAAGGCCTGCTTCTCCAACTCGTGTGGGAAGTCAGGGGTCTGGACCAACGGACACAATCTCCAGCAAAGTTATTCAGACCATAGGGCTCTCAGCAGAAATAAGTGTAGGAGTAAATCTTTGTGGACTTAGATTAAGCAACAACTTCTTAAATACGATGCCAGAAGCACTGGTAACAAAAACAGATCAACTGGACTTCATCCAAATGTAAAACTGCTGTGCTTTTCATGAAACTCTCAGCAAAGTGAAAAGACAATTCACAGAACAGAGAATGTTTCTGGAAATTCCAATCTGGACACTAGTGCATGTGCATGTATGTGTGTGTACATGGGTGCATGCGTGTGCGCCAGACTGAACGCAGAGATTTCTACCTGTGAGGCAAGTGCTCTGTCCCTGAGGCCGGTCTTCGCAGGACAGCCATTGTTTTCCTCTTAGGTCATGGGCCCATACCTGGAGATGCTTGGGGGCTGGGTAAGAAACATGTGGTCTGAAGGACGGAATCCAGGCCTCGCTTACACGCAATCCCCGCCCTCCATCCTTCTGAGCTAGCTCCCAGGTGTGAACTTTCTTTAATAAAAGGGGGGGGTGGAACAATAGCACAGCGGGTAGGGCGTTTGCCTTGCACGCAGCTGACCCGGGTTCGATTCCCAGCATCCCATAGGGTCCCTTGAGTACCACCAGGAGTGATTCCTGAGTTCAGAGCCAGGAGTAACCCCTGAGCATCGCCAGGTGTGACCCAAAAAGCAAAAAGGGGGGGGTACACCTAAAAGGCCAATCCCTCTGGTGATACCAGAGTCCATCCCAGTTCTTATTTTTTGCCCAACTAAACTTATTTATATTGTTTTGAATTGGATGACCTTGAATTGGGAGTTACAAAGTTATGTATACAATGTTTCAATCCCTTCAGCAGCCACTGATGGCCCAGTTTCCCTCCCGGATCCAAAGCAGGCACTGTTTTCTTTCTTTCTTTTTCTTTTTTTTTCCTTTCAGGCCCTTTTAAGGCACCGTAGTTTACCGATAGCCTCTAGCAATCACTGTGGTACTGTGTAGTGGTCTCTTCCCTGCCTTACTCCCCCTGGGCCCCCCCCATGGCAAGTTTCCTACAAAGGATCACTTCTGCTGTTCGCATCCATGGCCTTTGGGCCTCAGTTAGTTCCCGACTACAGCTCTTTTTATCCTGATCTGAGTGAGTTGGTTCTGTGTCTGTCCCTCTCCCTCCGATCCGTGTCACTCACATGATACTCTCCAGGTGCATCTGTGTGCCAGCACATGGCCTGGCTTCATCTCTCCTCCCAGTGAGGAGGGTTCTCCTGTGGGTATCTCCCACAGCTTCCTCACCCACTCACTTCTCCTCAGGCACTTGCACAGCCAGAAATGCGTGGAGGGAAACACGCAGTGCCCAGCACGGAAATGGAGTCACACAGACGCTAGGCATGGGCTCTGCCACTTGAGCCATCTTCCTAGTCCCTCCTCTTTCAAAAGCATCGGGGGCACCCTTTGGGGTGCTTGAAAGGCTTCAAGCCATCCCTCGAGATGTTCAGTTTGCTGCGTGGGCCTGAAGTTTTAGCGTTTTGGGGGCCACCGGGGCCACAGCTGATGGGGGGGACATATGCTAAGGCGCATGCTCTGTCTCTTGGGCTTCTCTTACGCAAGATGATGCCGTTTGGGGCTGGAGTGAGCGCAAAGGGCTAAGTGCATAATTTTTTTGGAATGTTTTTTTGGGCCCACACCCAGCAGTGCTCAGGGCTGCTGTTCTAGTTCTAGTCCTAGTTCTATGCTCAGGAGACCATATGCGATGCCGGGAATCGAACCCAGGCTGGCAGCATGCAAGGTAAATGCCCTCCCTGCTGTACTATGGCTCCGGCCCCCTAAGTGCATGATTTGCATGCAGGATGCCTGTGTTCTATCCTGAACACCAGTGTCACCTGAGTACCGGCAGGAGAGACCTCCCCAAGCACAGAGCTGGGAATAGCTTCTAAGTGCCATCAGATGTGGCACCAAAGCACCCAATTAAATGCGCATGCGCAAAGGATACACCTAGACATTTCTCCACTGAAGACAGGCAAATGGTCCTGGCACTACCTGTCCCCCACTCCCAGAACTTCAGGGGGTGCGCATGCCCAAGAACACAAAGAAGAAAAATGATTTTCTCTCTATCCTTCTAAGTTTTCAGCTGGGGGCCCTATAACAAAAGATATATTAAAACATACATCTGCATTTAAGTTTGACTTGACATAGGAACCTCCAATAAGGAAATCAAGAGTCAAAGAAATGGTTAAACCTGAGCATTTTCATACCTGGTTTGATGGCGTGGAAAGTGAGGTGAAATGTGTGAGGACAAAAGTTCTGAGCTAAGGGGCTGGAGCGATAGCACAGCGGGTAGGGCGTTTACCTTGCACGATGCAGACCCGGGTTCGATTCCCAGCATCCCATAGGATCCCACGAGCACCGCCAGGAGTAATTCCTGAGTGCAAGAGCCAGGAGTAACCCCTGTTCATTTCCAGGTGTGACCCAAAAAAAGAGCAAAAAAATGCTGGGGGAAACTTAACAAGGCCTCTTCTCTCAGGTCGCCCTCAGTCTGCCCTGCCTGCAGAGGTGAGAATGCCCCTTTGCTTGGGTATGGCCAAGGCCCCTCTCACGGGCGGGTCTTATGAGCTGTTATGGGGTGAGGGGAAGGTCGGCGAGTCCCCCTCAACCCTGCACAGCATTTCTCAGATTCCTTAAGCTCAAAATATTCTGTATGCCAAGAAGCCGTGCTTTGGGGCAGCACGTCTAGACAGCTGTCACCTGCAAGCCCATGAAGAGGACAACCCAAACAGAAACCACAGTGCAATGCCACGTGTACCCACAGAGGAGATCAAAAGATGCGGAGAAAGGTTCCTGTAATCATTGCTGGGGGAGTTAGAAAATACCATAGCCTTTTGGGGAGACAGTTTTGCTTCCGAAGCTAAACATCCAGGCCCTAGATGTACCCAGGACTTCCGCCCCTAGGTACAGGCCCCAGAGACATGCAAACAGACCTTCACACATAAGGCTGTACATAAACGTTCGCTGCAACACGAGTCATAGAAACTAAGAAGCAGAAGCAACCAAACCGATGAATGGATCAATCCATTGTGTGTCTCTGTGAAGGTCCAGTTTCACTGCCAATGCATGGGCCCTGTCAACCGAGAGACAAGGGGACAGGTGGCGAAAAAGCTTTCCTGACAACAAGCTGTCAGATCCAAAAATCTTGGACTCGTATCCTAGGGAACGAGTCACAAGAAGAGCTTATATAGGAAAAGAACTGGGAAGCCTATTTTTAGGGTGATCAATACATTCACTCGGCCTTTGGGGGGGAATAGAAGGGAAGGATAGTACAGGGGCATGGAGCTTGCTTGCCTTGCATGCAGCTAGTCTTGGTTCGATCCCTGGCATTGCATATGATCCCCTGATCCCCACCAGGAGTGACCCTTGAGCACAGAGCCAGGAGTAAACCCTGAGCGCCATGGCATGTGGCTCAAACCCATATCCCCTACTTAAAAGAAGAAAAAAAAGGAAACATACTCCATTTTCTCACCATTTGCCCAGGAGAGTTTTCTGGGGTTTATTTTTAAATTTAGCTCTCATTTCTTTTGGCTGATTTCTTGTGGCCTGTCCATACAAAGGAATATTATTTGGCAATAAAAAGACATGAAGGAGGCTCAGAACAATAGTTTGGCAAGTAGGGCGCTTGTCTTGCACACAGCTGGCTTGGGTTTGATCCATGTCATCCCATACCACCCCTGAACACCACTAGGAATAATTTCTGAGTGCAGAGCAAGGAGAAACCCCTGAGCACTGCTGATTGTGGTCTTCCCAAAATAAATGAAATATTGGGGCCAGGGATGGCTTGAGAGGTGAAGCACAGGTACACAGCACTGCCTTCTCTTCCTGGCACCGCATGCCCTTCTGAGCACATATGACCCCGAACAATTAAAAAGAGAAATGAAGATGCATGGTCCGGAGCTGGAGCGATAGCACAGGGGGTAGGGCATTTGCCTTGCACGCAGTCGACCCGGGTTCGATTCCCAGCATCCCCTATGGTCCCCCGAATACCGCAAGGAGTCATTCCTGAGTGCATGAGCCAGGAGTAACCCCTGTGCATCGCCGGGTATGACCTAAAAAGCAAAAAAAAAGATGCATGGTCCTTGGAAATAGGCTAAGTGAAAGAAGTCAGACACCAGAAGCCAGATATTATAGGGCTCCAGTTATTAGGTACACTTCCGGAGCAGGTACGTGCATTGAAGACACAAGCACATTAGTGATTGTCTGGGACTGAGAGTTTTGGGGAAGATGGGAAGAAAAAATATCTGCATAAAACCTTCTGCTTCAGACCGGTGGGTGAGAGGGAAATGGGGTGTGGGGGCATCGGTGGAGTGAAGGGGGTGGTACAGCGCATGCCTGGAACTTAGTCATGAATAGCTGTAACGCCACGGTGACCAAAATAAATAAATATAAGACCCTCTGCTTCTTCTGAGGAAAAATCTCTTTCCCTGGAGTGAAAGTAATCTTTTTGTGTGGATAGCAGGGATTGAACCGAGCTTGTGTGGGTACCAGGGATTGAACCCAGGGCCTTACCCACGTGAGGCAAGTGCTTTACCACTGAGCCACATATCTGGGCCAACCTTCAGTTGGGGATGGGCAGGGTTTGTGTCAGACTCTGCTGTGCTCAGGGATCACTCCTGGTCGGACGAGACAAACAGCCGAGGCCCTGTACTATCTCCCCGGCCCTCGGCCTTCCATGTTGTAGCGCCCCTGTGCACTGCCTTTTTCCTGAGCAGCGAGTCATTTCCTCAGGTCAGCCAGGTTTCTCTCAGTTTGGACAGTTTTTTCTTGCAGCGTCAGGGGTGGAACCCAGGACCTCCGACAGGCAAGGCCTGGATATGCTCAAACCGCTGGGCCACATCCCCAGACCCATCAATTTGGGGATTTCGGGGAACAAAATGTTTCAGGTTTGATCACGGTGCCAGTGGCACAGCCCCATGAAGGTGGGAAAAGCCAGTGGGCTGTGCATCACCTCAGGGAAGTGGCCTTTGAAAAGCAAAGGGTCGGGGCGGGAATTAGTGCTCGCCTTGCCTGCTGCTGGCCCTATCTGGCCCCCCACGCCCGCTTTCTTTCTTTCTTTTTTTTTTTTGCTTTTTGGGTCACACCTGGCGATGCACAGGGGTTACTCCTGGCTTTGCACTCAGGAATTACCCCTGGCGGTGCTCAGGGGACCATATGGGATGCTGGGATTTGAACCCGGGTCGGCCGCGTGCAAGGCAAACGCCCTACCCGCTGTGCTATCTCTCCAGCCCCCCACACCCGCTTTCTATGGTCCCTTGAGCCCCCTGAACACTGCCCAGTGTGGCCTTGGGGCCCCCCAGCACGGCTGGAGTGGCTGGGGCAGTTCCCAGTCTCCTTGAACTCTTGCATTGAACCAACAGCGGGAGAAGAACAGCTAGAAGGCCTTCTGAGCACTGCAGGGGGGACCCCCCAAACATAAAGGGATGGGGGAGGGGGAAAAAAGCAAAGGAGAAGTAGCAGCCCGGGGATCCGCTTCCGAGGCTGGAGGGAGCCGTGATGAATGTGGAATGTTAGCTGGTCAGTTTGTACCTGGGGTTCCGAAACATTCGTTGTGAAACCCCTGATTGATGAATTGCAGCTGCGCGAGGAGGGATGTGACTTGGCACTTCCTCCCGAGACAAAGAAGCCAGCCGAGTGTGCAGGGAGGTGCTGAGTCAGATGGTGGCGGCCGCGCTGTGGAAGCCCTCCGCACCAGCGCTGGCAGCTGAGGGCCCCCCCCTCCCGAGGCGGCGCGGAGCCCAAGGCCAACCCCCTCCCCCCGCCCCTGCTCTTTGGCCTTGCTGCTAATCTTTCAAAGCCAAGGAAACTAGCAGGGGAGGGAAGCAACCCCACGAAGCCACAAATCCAGCCTTCTCTTGGGCCCTGGGAGGGAGGCTTTCTGGAGGACAGGCGTGGGGGGGATCTTTGTTTGCATGATAGATTTCTGCGTTTTATGAGGATTTTTAAAAATGATTTTACTTTGTTTCTTTTTTGGCCACTCCTGGCTGTGCTCAGGGACTTGGGAGACCCTATGGGGGTGCTGGGGCTGGAACCTGGGTTGGCTGTGTGCAAAGCAAGCACCCTTACTCGCGCGGGGCCCCTTCTGAGTGTTTTTTTTTTTTAATCAATACAATTTTACTTTTTTTTTTTTTTTTGCTTTTTGGGTCACACCCGGCAGTGCACAGGGGTTACTCCTGGCTCTGCACTCAGGAATTACTCCTGGTGGTGCTCAGGGGACCATATGGGATGCTGGGAATCAAACTTGGGTCAGCCACGTGCAAGGCAAACGCCCTCCCCGCTGTGCTATTGCTCCAGCCCTACAATTTTACTTCATTTTGAATAAAACGATCTCACAAAGAAGTCTCTGCTCTCACGGGCTCCACGCTGCTGAGCACAGCGAATGAGTCCGTCCGCTAGCTCATTCTGGGATTCTTACTGAATTCGGTGTTTTGCGGCTGGGGGGGGGGGCGAGGTCAGGGACACAGGCCAGATCACTCGAGCAGCCGCTGTCTGGCCGCTGTTTCGGGCCGCGTATTTCAGCCGCTGCTCACGCCGCTGCAGTGAGTCTTGCAAAGTGACTGGAAATGTAATGACGGATAATGAAAGCGGGCTTGGCGCTCAGTGTCACAAGGCAGCGTTGATGCTCCCATCCACAGTATGAGGATCTGCTGTCTGTGCTTTGGGGGGTCGGCACACCTGGGAGTGCTCAGGGGGGGTCATGGGCTTTTGGGGCTCGAACTCGGGGACTTTGAGCTATCCCCTCCCCCCCCACAGTTCCTATGGAGTCTTAAAAAAATAATTTATGGTTGTCCTGTCTGCAGACAATGGCTGGGCATAGGAATATCATGTTACAGAGGACTGATTTATTATTAAAAATTAAAAATTAAAAAGAAAACCCTGCAATTGAGGAAGGCGGAATTGCGATGTCTAGGGAAGGCGTGGGGAACGCTTCATTACCCCACGGGGCCACCTGCCAGCCCCTCCACGTGCTCTGGAACCTAATTTTGGGGGGGGGAACTGGCAAAGACACGTTAACACTGTCCTTCGAGAAAAGAGCCTGAGGGGCTGGAGCCATAGCACAGCGGGTAGGGCGCTTGCCTTGCACGCTGCCGACCCGGGTTCGATTCCCAGCATCCCATAGGGTCCCCTGAGCGCTGCCAGGGGTGATTCCTGAATGCAGAGCCAGGAGTAACCCCTTAACCCCTGTGCATCGCCAGGTGTGACCCAGAAAGAAAGAAAAAAAAGAGCCTGAGCCGCCTGGCCCCCTCCCCCACCCCCCTGCTGTCTGCAGCCCTGTCTCTGCCCAGCCCCGCCCTCCCCATCCCACCCCCACCCCCCATCGCGAGGGTCTGTTTTCACAGGGTAGCTTAGTGGGGTGGCTTGCGGGGGGGGGGGATACACTTTTGCTGGGTAGGGGTGTGCTGGAGGGACTTGGGTGCCCAGAACGGAGCCCCTTCACCCGGGGGCAGGTAGGTCTCAGCGCCCGCCCCCCACCCCCAGTCCACACTAGGTGGGGGGAGCTACAGGATCCGGCTTCGCCGCCGGCAGCCAGGGAGCCAGCTGCTGGGGCTTTGGGCTGAAGAGCGCCTGCTTATCTCTCCTCTCTTGTAAACACTTAGCGCTGTGTTTTGTTTTAACCGGCAGAGTCTGTCTCTCCAGCGTGGGCGGTTCAGCAAGGACTAGATTTAGGAATAATATGATTACACGATCAAGACGGCCTTAAGCAGATTTCCCTTAGGAGTCTCTTGAGAATGTAAAATGCACATACTGTTTTCTGTTGCCTTCCCTTTCTCGCACCTCGAGAAGGAGACATTTCCAAGCTCTGCCTTGCCCAGCTCCAGGCCGCTTCCCCTCCGAGAAACGGCCGGGTTTCCGCGTCCGGCCGCGCGAGGGCGCACGAACACATCAGTCCAGTGAGGCTGGGTAGCGCGGACCCGCGTGGAAGGATTCTAACGGGCTGAGGAACATCAAACCCCGAGCACTATTCCTTCATTCGGAAGGAATAAAACCCCGAGCGGCACGGCCTGCTAGAACTTTGTGTGAAGTCTGCCATATCTGTATTGGCCTTTTTTTTTTTTTTTTTTTGCTTTTTGGGTCACACCTGGCGATGCACAGGGGGTTACTCCTGGCTCTGCACTCAGGAATTACCCCTGGCCGTGCTCAGGGGACCCTATGGGATGCTGGGATTTGAACCCGGGTCGGCCGCGTGCAAGGCAAACGCCCTACCCGCTGTGCTATCTCTCCAGCCCCTGTATTGGCTTCTTGAAACGCGGCCAATACAAAACACCTTCCCCAGTGCCCTCTCTGCAGCCTCTTTTCCTTTTGTTCTATGTATAAAATAACAGTGTGCCATAAAATCATAATACCTTTAGGCCGGATGAAACAGTCTAATTTTCGGCTGCCCATGAAATTATTTGTCCTGATGTTTCGAAGGCAGCCTTGACCTCAGCCTTGGTCGTCTCTGTGGCATGCATATGTTCTCAGAGGTTGCTTTTAGGCTACTGAGCATTTTGCAGTGTGCCCGATGCCAGCCGACCCCCGCTTGACTCTGGTCGGATAATTACATTCTCCTGCCGGAATGCTGTGCAGCTTTCTCATTACCTCGAGGAGCAAGGCCAGCTGCTCCGGCTTCTGCTGAATACGAGCAGGGGCTGGCTCAAGTTGCCCCGACCTTGAAGCTTCTGCCGGCTCGGGGCCACGTCTCAGAGCAATAATACAAGCGTAATATAACGGTAGGAAGGAAAAGAAACCATGACTTGGAGTGACTCAAGAAATCATGACATATTGCAAATGTTCCAAAGCTGAAAAATATCAGACGCATCCTGCTATCCGGAACAAAATAGAGAAAGCTTGAAATAACTTGCCACAGCCTTGCTTCTCGTTACGTCCCCTAAAATTTGGGGAGACTTTTGGGCCATGCTCAGGGGCAGCAGACAGTGTGAGGGTTAAGTCATGTGCTTATCACCCCTCCCCCCCAGCCTCTCCTGGGTAGGTTAGCTCCAAGTTTAAACAAGTTTAAATCTTGTTTTTTTTCCTTTCCTTTCCTTTCCTTTCCTTTCCTTTCCTTTCCTTTCCTTTCCTTTCCTTTCCTTTCCTTTCCTTTCCTTTCCCTTTCCTTTTCCCTTTCCTTTCCTTTTCTTTTCTTTCTTTTTGGGTCACACCTGGCAATGCACAGGGGTTACTCCTGGCTCTGCACTCAGAAATTACCCCTGGCAGTGCTCAGGGGACCATATGGGATGCTGGGGACTGAACCCAGGTCAGCCGCGTGCAAGGCAAACGCCCCACCCGCTGTGCTATCGATTCAGCCCATAAACCTTGTTTCTAAAAAAAATCATTCATACGGAGGTAGCCTTGCTTTCAGACACAAGAGGGGCTTTCCATGACCGCCGCCACTGATCCCCTCTGCCTTCCCCTCCTCCTTTCCCGTTGGTGACCCCCATTTCGCTTTCATCATCTAAGACTCTGCATGCTATTTGCTTGACTTTTTTATTGTGCGTATGTAGATGTAATCCTATGTTGATCGGCTTCTGGGCCGTTGCCCACGTGCTTCTGGTGCCAGATGCCCTAAGATCTGCCATGTTGTCATAGGCTCCCTGGCAGTGGCCAGCAGTGCTCCCAGGAACCAGTGCTCTTTGGGACAGCTACCAGCAACTAAGCATTCTTGGAAGTGGCTGCAAACCGTCTGATGATAGTTCTCTGAATCCTGTTGAACTGTGCCTGCGACTCAGCTTCCCGGTACCTGGGGAAGAGAGCTGACTTCTGGAGCCCCTAGTGCTTCGATTCTGCCTGTTACAAAAGCACTACAGTGCACTGTAGCACTATTGTCCCGTTGTTCATCGATTTGCTCGAGCGGGCACCAGTAACGTCTCCATTGTGAGACTTGTTTTTACTGTTTTTGGCATATCGAATACGCCACGAGGAGTTTGTCAGGCTCTGCCGTGCGGGCAGGATACTCTCGGTAGCTTGCCAGGCTCTCTGAGAGGGATGGAGGAATCGAACCCGGGTTGGCATCGTGCAAGGCAAACACCCTACCCGCTGTACTATCGCTCGTGTAGCAAAAGTGTCAGAGGGAGCGAGAGGGATGCCGGGGCACAAGGATCTCAGACAAGGTTGGAAGGAGAAACAGAAACAGCAGAACGTCACCCTGCTGACTTTCTAGCAGGGTGGATTTCTCCTGAGGGCCACAGAGCGTGAGGGAAGAGTCTAGACACGCAGACACATGGCCACAGATCTAGATTCGTGGAAGTCACATGGAGTGGCCACTCAGATGGGACTGAGCACGGTGGGAAGTACATCGGGGCTCACCAGAGAGAAACAAGTGCCAAGTGCCATGGGTGACTACCACAGGTGCTGCCTGGGAATCGGGCCTGAGCCCCAAGTTGCTGCGGGTCAGCCCGCCTGGCAGAGCTGAGGGGGAGCAGGGGACAGTCTGGCGGCGGTGCCCTTGAAGTAGGGCATTAGATTAGTGGTACCGCATGCAAGCTGCCGCTGTGCCAAGGGCTGGACTAGCTTGCATGAACATGTCCCCAAGAGCGAGTGTCAGCTGAGATTTTTATGCCCCAAATGTCTGCCTCACCTCATTTTAGTCCCTGGCCCTGTGAGGCCCCCAGAGTGACAAAGGGGAAAAGGACTGAAGTGACAGTGGAGAAATGTGGCAGGCATCAGAGACAACTTGGCCCGAGTAATCACCATCAGCCTCACCCAGAGTGGGACCGGAAATGCCCGCAGAAGGACACATGAGCTAGCAAGCCGCATTGCCCCCCATGATGGCAGCCCACAGAACTGGTCTGCACCTTGGCAAAGGCCCGTGTCAAGACAAAGGAGGCCAGGAGCTGGGTGAGACACACAGCCAGGGAGAGAGTGGAAGGGGTCGATACTGGCACCAGGCTCAGGCTAGCAAGTACTGAGTCCAGCAGGAGGGTCACTGGGAGTGGCCTCCAGCACTCTGACCCACCCCGGAGGCCCCTATTTCGAAAAATAAACAAAAGAAAGGAAACCTCACAGATAGAACAAGTAAATCCTGGACATTATTCTCCTCCTCCTCCTCTCCCTCCTCCTCCTCTTTCTTCTTCTCTTTCTTTTTTTTTTTGTTTTTTGGGCATACCAGCTGTGCTCAGGAGTCACTCCTGGCAAAGCTTGGGGGACCACAGGGAGCACTGGAGATTGAACCTGGGTCAGCCGTGGGCAAGACCAGCATCCTACCCACTGTACTATCTCTCCAGTCCCTGAAAAAAGTGTTAGAAAGGGCACAGCTTCGACAGCCGGGCAGGGCGGGGGGGTTGAAAGAGACCGTGACTTGGAGAATGGTACCTACCATCCCAACATTGACTTCCCTGATTTTTATGATTTAGCTCTGACCATGTAAACAAATGCTCTATTCTTGGGACATGAACTCCAGTACTTACGGGAGAAAGAAGCATGAATTTACTCTTCTGAGGTCAAAATATCTATGTCTGGGCTGGAGCGATAGTACAGCTGGTAGGGCATTTGCCTTGCAGGTGGCCAACGTGGGTTTGATGCCTGGTACCCCATATGATTCCCCAAGCCCTGCCAGGAGTGAGCCCTGGGAGCACAACCAGGTGTGGCTCAAAAATGAAGCAAAACACACACTACACACACACAAACCCCTACAAAAAATATCCGTGTCTGCTTATGAAGAGCAGAAATTGCTGAAACAAAGGAGGTGAACAACTAGCATGGCTACAGTTGTATCAAGGAGAACACAGGGGTTCTTTATACATTTTTGGAGGGCAACATTTTGTAAGTTTGAAGTGATTTCACAGAAAACTTTCTTAGAAGGCCGTTGCAACCTTAGATGAAGAAAATGGAGGTGGGGACCAATCTTTCTAGCAGACATCTTGTTTGCTTTCAAAAGAAATCGGAGTTTTTAATCAACTAGGCATCTTTCTCCAACAACAGCGGGAGGGTGAATCATTAACTTTTTGATGGCTTTGAACTCTGAGTTCCCATACGCATCTTAAATCCACTAGTTCTATTAGAATGAGCAATTAATAAGGAACACATAGTTATGAGTTCACATGAGTAACCTCTTTATCTTTAATCGCTTGGACAGAAATGCTCAAGGAAAAATTCCTTTCTGTAAAAATAGCATGCTATTAATAACCAAAGTGCCTCCATATACAGGCAAGTAGATTGTGTTTAAAAAGTTTAGGGGCCATACCCAGCGGTGCAGGGGGTGGGGTGGGGGACTAAGTTGTGCCTGGGGGCATCTCAGGGTCTGCACATACTAGCTCCGTGCTGTCCTACTTGAGCCTGTCCCCAGCGTTCCATGATTTTTTAAACGGCCTTCCTAGAACCTAGAGGAGGGGTCTGCTGCAGTCCTTGTCAGTTTGACTCGGGACTGACAGTTTCGGGCTCAGCTTGCAGTCCTTGTCAGTTTCAGGCACAGCTCGCAGTCCTTGTCAGTTTCAGGCTCTGTTTGCAGTCCTTGTCAGTTTCAACCTCGCCTGCACCTAGACCCACAGGAGAGGCTTTTTTTTAAATACTTTCCCAATTTTATTTTACTCTTTTATTTTCATTTTATTTTTATAAAGTTGTTCACAATATTTCACTACATTAAATGAATGTAATCCCACCCTTGTTGCACCTTCCCACCACCAAATTCGAATGTTTCTATCCCGAGCCCCAAACCCTGCCCCCAAAGGCAGAACCGAAATAATTTATTTTGTATTGCTAGTTATGAATAAACCACTAAAAATGGGAATCTTTCTTTTTTAACGTTACTTCCGAACAATTTGTGTGTGTGTGTGTGTTTGTTTCCCAGTCATTGCTCCCCTCCCCGTGATTCTTGGCCAGCCAGACTGGGGGTTCCGTGCAAGGTCCTGAGAAGGATGTGCTGCTCTTTGGGCCTCGTGGTGCTGTGAATTACCTAGTGGTGCTTGTGGTGCCTGGGACCCAACTGGGGTCTTGCCACACACAAGGCAAGTGTCTTAACTCCTGGAACTCTCGGTGGCCCCTGGGGAATTTGTTTTTGTGTGGGGACCACATCCTGTGAGGCTCAGGTCTTACTTGGGGCCTTACTCCGCTGTTCTGTCTCACCAGCTGACGGGGAAATTTTTTAATTTATTTTTATTTTTTTAAATTATTATTCTTTTTTTTTGGTTTTTGGGTCACACCTGACGATGCACAGGCGTTACTCCTGGCTCTGCACTCAAGAATTACTCCTGGCGGTGCTCAGGGGACCATATGTGATGCTGGGATTCGAACCCGGGTCGGCCGCGCGCAAGACAAACGCCCTACCCGCTATGCTATCACTCCAGCCCCCGGAAAATTTTTTAAATGCCAACACTTGGGTCTCTCTCCCACAAATCTTGACATTGTTTGTCTGTGGTCCTGTCTGAACTCTTTAAAAGCACCCCAGATGATTTGTGGCCAAGGATAAGAACTCATTTAGAGTCCTCCTCTTCTTTCTTGGATTATCATAGTGACATTTTAATCCATGATAGAAACTGGGATTGGGAGAGATCTCAAGATGTAGAGCACATGCCTAGCATGTGTGAGTCCCTGAGTTTGATCACCAACACTGCATGAATCTCCCCTAACAATGCTGAGTTTAACCCTGGTGGTCCCCAGACGCCATGGGCAATGACCCCTATGAAAATAATCAGAGCAGAGCTGGAGTGATATTAGAGCGGGGAGGGTGTTTGCCTTGCATAACTAGGACAACTCGGGTTCGATCCCCAGCACCTCATTATATTCCCTTGAGCTCACCAAGAGTGACCCCTGAGTGCAGAGCCAGGAGTAAGCCCCGAACACTGCCAGGTGTGGTTCAAAAACAACAGCAAAACACACAGACCAGAGGGGACTCAGCTAGGGATAGCAGTGTGCTAGAAGAGTAATGAAATGTGGACAAATAATTCCCCCTGCCTCTCGACTCCCTTGCAATCTCCCTCCCTTTCAGAGCACTTGATTTTTTTTCACTTGGAATTAAAATGATTTCTGATCACATTTTCTTCCCTACCAGAGCACAAGATTCATGGGAAAATGATTGTGTCCCATTGTAGGGTTAATTGGGACCACAGACCTAAGTTTTTCAAAGATCTAGAACAATTTGAGGTCTGTTCTCTAATTCTTATTAGTTTATACCCATGTGCTAGAAATGCTAAAACATTTGGAACCAAGACCGGTCTCACCCAAACTATGTGTGGAAACAAAGCCAGGAGGAAATAAACTGAAGGATTAAAAGAGGGTTGCTTCGGGTACATATGATTATGCTGCGTTTCTTTCTCTTCTGTATTTTACATGAATATTTATCAACTTGAAATCTATTCAGAATAAAAACGAAGCACATCAAATATTAATCAGTCAATGAATGGATTATGATTACTTAAAAAATCATGCAGAAAACATATCAGTTATCTTTGGTGAATGTCAAATGATTTTTTGAAAAACTGACAAATATAGGGAAAATACCAATCCTTTGTTTAGTTTTCTTCAATGAAATGCATCTAAGAATACTATTTTTGGTGTGTAAGCTGAGGATGGAACCCTGGGCCCTACATATGTGAGGCATATGTTGGATTAAGTAACGTTATTTGTTATAGTCCCAGGTTCATTTTGCCCATTTAAAAATTGCATTAGGGGATGGAGCGATAGCACAGCGGGTAGGGCGTTTGCCTTGCACGCGACCGACCCGGGTTCGAATACCAGCATCCCATATGGTCCCCGGAGCATAGCCAGGAGTAATTCCTGAGTGCATGAGCCATGAGTAAACCCTGTGCATTGGTGGGTGTGACCCCCCAAAAAAAGCAAAAAAAAAAAGAAGTTAAAAATTGCATTATTTGACTTCTTATTGAGTTCTAAGACTCACATATTTCTGACACAAACTCTTTTTTCAAATTTTATTTGTTTGGGGGCCGCACCTGGCTGTACCCACGGGATACTCCTTACTCTACACTCAGGAATCACTTCTGGAGGGAACCGGGGAGCCATATGGGTGCCAGAGATTGAATCCGGGTCAGCTGTGCAAAGCAGGTGCCCAACCCACTGTACTGTCTCTTTGGTCCCAATAAACTTTTATCTGATAGTCCTCAGCTTAATTTATAGGTTCTTAGAAAATGTGACTTGAAGTCGGAGGAGATGTAATAAAACCAGGTTCTCAAATAACATTTTGTTCAGTATTGGCTTCAGTAATTTCTTTTGTCATCATCCTCTTTTGTTTTGTTTTGCTTTGGGGCCACACTTGGAGATGCTCAGGGGTTACACCTGGCTCTGCACTCAGGGCTAACTCCTGGTGGACTCAGGGAACCCTAAGAGATGCTGGTGATTGAACCCAGGCCAACTGTGTGCAAGGCAAATGCCCAATCTGCTATACTATGGTTTGCCCCTTTTTTTCTTTTTCTTTTTTTTCCTTCAATCTTTTTTTTTTAATTTTTATTTATTTTTTTTTTATTGAATCACCATGTGGAAAGTTACAAAACTTTCAGGCTTACGTCTCAGTCACATAATGCTCGAACACCCATCCCTTCACCAGTGCACATATTCCACCATTAAAAAAAGTTGAATCATGGGGCTGGAGTGATAGCACAGCGGGTAGGGCATTTGCTTTGCATGCAGCTGACCTGGGTTCGATCCCTGGCATCCCATATGGTCCCCCAAGCACCACCAGGAGTAATTCCTGAGTGCAAAGCCAGGAGTAACCCCTGAGCATCACTGGGTGTGACTCAAAAAGAAAAAAAAAGTTGAATCACAGTGAGATGCACATTTATAAAGTTGTTCATAATTGATTTCAGCCATATAATGTTCCAACACCCGTCCCTTCGCCGGGGTACATTTCCCATCACCAATGTCCCCAGTTTCCTTCCTGCCCCCCACCCCGTGCTCCCACCTGCCTCTCTTCGGCCCCTTTTTCTAATCATCTCAACAACGACCTGATGTTGGATGAAATGGATTATTCAGGTATTTGCTGTATATGATTTGCAAACATCTCTCCCAGACCCATTCCTGACTGTCTTGTATGTAGATGGTTCTCTGTAAGAATACATAACACATAAGAATACATGATACACGACACAAATCTGGGGAGGGCGCACAAAAGACTGACATGCTTGTTTTGTGCAGGAGCCCCAGCTTCCGTTCCTGGCACTGCTCAGGGTTCCCGAAGACTATACCAGGCAGAGTCCCTGAGCATCACTGGGGACCCCCAAAAGGCTCTGGTACATGAATGGTTTTGCTAATCATACCCGTTCCATCAGGACCAGCCATTTTAGTATTCTCTATTTTTTTTATTTTTGGGTCACACCTGGTGATACACAGGGGTTACTCCTGGTTCTGCACTCAGGAATTTCCCCTGGCAGTGCACAAGGGACCATATGGGATGCTGGGAATCAACCCGGGTCGGCCTCGTGCAAGGCAAACGCCCTATCCGCTATGCTATTGCTCCAGCCCCAACTATGCTATTGCTCCAGCCCCAGTACCAGCCATTTTATAGCCACTGTTGACATCACTAAAATTTTATTCAGGATTAACTTTCAGTTATGTAAAGTAAGTAGGTTCTGGAGAGAAGAGTAAAGTTCCCCCGAACAATGTTTCTCTTAATATATGGAATCCAAATCAAGTTGTATTATATCTGGTAGGCAAAATAAAACTTTCAAACAACAAATTTTCTTGAAAAATTGCAAGGACCTCTTTTTAGGATTGAGATAACCTAGGAACATCATGGTTAAAAGAACATCATAAAATCTTCTATTTTAAAACAGAAACTTTCCCAAGTAAGAGATACGAATGGCCAAAAGGCACATGAAAAAGTGCTCTACATCACTAATCATCAGATCAGGGAGATGCAGATCAAAACAACCATGAGTACTACCTCACACCACAGAGACTGGCACACATCTAAAAGAACAAAAGCAACCGCTGTTGGAGAGGATGTGGGGATAAAGGGACCCTTCTACACTACTGGTGGGAATGCCGACTGACTCAGCCCTTTTGGAAAACAATATGGACGCTTTTCAAAAACTTAGAAATTGAGCTCCCATTTGACCCAGCAATACCACTGCTGGGAATATATCCTGGAGAAGCAAAAAAGTATAGTCTAAATGACATCTGCACTTATATGTTCACTGCAGCACTGTTTACAATAGCCAAAACCTGGAAAAAAAAACCCGAGTGCCCTAGAACAGATGACTGGTTAAAGAAACTTTGTTATATCTATACAGTAGAATACTATGCAGCTGTTAAAAAATGAAGTCATGAACTTTGCATATAAGTGGATCAACATGGAAAGTGTCATGCTAAGTGAAATGAGTCAGAAAGAGAGAGAGAGGGACTGGATCGATAGCACAGCGGGTAGGGCATTTGCCTTACACGCGGCTGACCCGGGTTTGATTCCCAACATCCCATATGGTCCTCCGAGCACTGCCAGGAGTAATTCCTGAGTGCATGAGCCAGGAGTAACCCCTGTGTATCGCTGGGTGTGAATCAAAAAGCCAAAAAAAAGAGAGACAGACAGACATAGAAAGATTGTGCTCATCTGTGGAATATAAAATAACAGAGTAGGAGACTAACACCCAAGAATAGTAGAAATAAGTACCAGGAGGTTGGCTCCATGGCTTGGAAGCTGGCCTCACATGCTGGGGGAAAGGCGGCTCAGATAGAGAAGGGAACAGCAAGTAAAATGTGGCTGGGGACCACGCGTGGGAAGGGAGATGCGTGCTGAAAGTAGACTAGAGACTGAACACAATGGCCACTCAACACCCATACTGCAAACCACAACACCCAATTGGAGAGAGATAACAGAAGGGAATACCCTGCCACAGAGGCAGGGTGGAGTGGGGGGGGAGATGGGATTGGGGGGTGGGAAGGATGCTGGGTTTATTGGTGGTGGAGAATGGGCACTGATGGAGGGATGGGTTCTCGAACATTGTATGAGGAAAACACGAGCACGAAAATGTGTAAATCTGTAACTGTACCCTCACGGTGATTCACTAATTAAAAATAAATTAATTTTAAAAAATCTTCCATTTAATGGGGCTGAAGAGATAGCACAGTGAGTAGGGCATTTGCCTTGCACGCAGCTGACCTGGGTTCGATTTCCAGCATCCCATATGGTCCCCTGAGCACCGCCAGGAGTAATTCCTGAGTGCAGAGCCAGGAGGAAAAATTTCAACTTAAAATAAATACTAGCCTGTTACAGTTTATAATTTAAAAACTGTAACAGGGCCAGGGCTGTAGGTCAGCGGTAGGAGCCTTTGCCTCGCATGTATCCTGGACTTGGTCCCCCAGCACTGCAAAAAAATCTTTTAGATATAAAGATAAAGAGTTGTTGGGGCTGGAATGATAGCACAGTGGGTAGGGCATTTGCCTTGCATGCGGCCGATCCAGGTTCGATTCCCAGCATCCCATATGGTCCCCGAGCACCGCCAGGAGTAATTCCTGAGTATAGAGACGGGAGTAACCCCTATGCATCGCTGGGTGTGATCCGAAAACAAACAAAATTAAAAACAGATAAAGAGTTGTTAACTAGGAGGGGATAAAAAGAACTGGAAGGTGTCATGACTAAGTGAACAAGAGTAACAGGCTGGAATTGCTAGGAGTTAGCCAAAGGAACTGAGCCCCGACACGGGGAGGGTTCATCGTGCCAAGTGGGGCTGCTCCCTCGGGCTAGGGGTACTGGTTTGATTCAGCCCTGTGACTGCTGAGGTGTAGACCAGAAAGCGTGTGAGGCTCTTTCTCTCTAGCTCCCCCTTCTGGAACTCATCCTTTAGCAGAGAGTCTCAAGGCACCATCAGGCTCAGAATAGACTTGGAGCCGGGAGCAGTAATTTGCTGTGTGACTGACACGGGGTCATAGAGGAATAAGGCAATCTTTCTCTGCATCTGCGATGATTACAATTTATGGCATCCTAGCTTCTCCTGTATTATCTGTGTAATTTGGATGCGTTTTTGCAACTATTCATTCATTCTGCTTACTCATCCATCAAGAGCAAAAATGCTGTACCTTCCCGAGGACCTCGGTGCACTTATCTGCACATTTCAAAAAAAAAAAAAAATCTCTGAGCACCAAAATAGTTCTGGATGCCCTTTTTTCTTTTTCATCGTTTTTGCTTTTGCGACTCACCGATTCACCCGTTAGTTCTCAGGGCTCACTCCTGGCTCTGCACTCAGAAATCCCTTCTGGTGGAGCTTGGGGGACCATATGCAGTGCTCGAGATCAAACCTGGGGTGGCCAGTGCCAGGGCAGCGCCCTACCCACTGTACTCTCTGACCCCAGCGGTGCTTTTCTTTTGGAAAAGCTTAGTATAATTTTTCTTTTCCCCACCCCACCCTGCCCTCTGTTATTAGTTTTAATTTTGTTGTGTCAATTTCTGTCATTTTTTCTTTTTTTTTTTTTTTTTTTTGCTTTTTGGGTCACACCTGGCGATGCACAGGGGTTACTCCTGGCTCTGCACTTAGGAATTACCCCTGGCCGTTCTCAGGGGACCATATGGGATGCTGGGATTTGAACCTGGGTCGGCCGCGTGCAAGGCAAACGCCCTACCCGCTATGCTATCTCTCCAGCCCCTTTCTTTCTTTTTTTTTCTTTGCCACATTTATTTTCATCAAGGACAGTCTTGAGTTTACTTCATCCAGACTCAGGAAGACTGAGCTCATCTCATGCTAGAACTGAAGCGGAAGTAATCAGATCAAACTCAGGAGCTTCTCCATATGAGGCATGGCCTGCCCAGGAGGGGGTTGGGGGTGTCGTATTGGCCATCCCTGGTGGTGCTGAGTGCCTATCCCTGGCTCTGTGCTCAGAGGTCACTCCCGTGTAGTGCTCGAGGTTAAACGGAGACCATCACGTGACAGAGCAAGCACCCCACCCCCTGAACGCGGTCTCGGGCGAAGCATGCCCTTTACCACCGAGCTCTATTCCAACCAGAACTGAACTTTTTCTTTTTTTAATCCTGGCGTACAACCTTTACCTCATGCCCCGTTCAGTTGTTCTTATCTCATTAAAACGCAATCCCAACTCATTGCCCAACTAAAAACCCTGGAGATATTCCTGATTCTACCTAATCTACTTCTAATCCGCCATCAGTTTCTTTTTGAAAAAATGTTTTCAAATGATGAAACATTTTGTGAGTCATCAGGCCTTGAGTTATATGAACCAGAAGGAAACTTTTTCCCCATTCCAGTGGGAAAACACAGCTTTTAAACTTTTCATTTTAAGTCCTTCAGAAGTTCTGGTTTTCTTCTGAAGTTAGTCTCTCTCTCTCTCTGGTTTTTTTTTGCTTTTTTGGGGGGGAGGGGATCACACCCGGGAATGCTCAGCAGTTCCTCCTGGCTCCGCACTCAGGAATTATCCCTGGCGATGTTCAGGGGACCATATGGGATGCTGGGAATCGAACCAGGTCAGCTGCAAGCAAGGCAAACGCCCTATCCGTCGTGCTATCACTCCAGCCCCCTCTCTCTGTCTGTTTTGTTTCTGGACTATACCTGGAATTACTCCTGGCTCTGGGCTCAGGAATCATTTTCGGCAGTGCTCAGGGCACCCTGTGAGATGCCAGGAATCAAACCTGGGTCAGCCACATGCAGAGCAAGTGTCTCCCCTGCTGTCCTCTCTCCAGTCCCTTGTTTTGCTTTTCCCCACCCCTCTTCCCCTGTCGGTGTTGCTCCAGGACGGGAATGGTGACTCCCCACGCAGGCCTGGGTGCTGGTGTTCATACACAGTCCGCTTGTAACACTCACCGGGCCATGCGCTTGCGTCGCTGTGCTTGCAATCACGTGACTGCAGTGGGGCTCAAAGTCACGTGGGGCCCTGGCAACGCCAGACAGCAGAGCTGCTCGGACCCCGGTAGCATCTACCGGCATCACCGAGGATCAAACCTCAGGCCTCCTGTTTGCTAGGCAGGTGATCACTGAGCTGACTCTTGGCCCGTGTGTGTGTGTGTGTGTGTGTGTGTGTGTGTGTGGTGTCAGGGATCAAGCCCAGGCATGCACTTTACTACTGACCCACGCTTTAGATAGACCCCAGAATAAGTAATTTTAACTACTCATGGCGATATTGTTGACCTTTTTTGGGGGGGCACTGCCCAAGGAGCACTTAGAGACAGTCTCAGCAATATTCGGCCTGTCTGTAGGGGTCTGGTGTTCAGCGCTGTTCAGCCTGTCAGTTCCCGGGGCGGGCCGCACCCCGCTACACTGCACTTGTGGCCTGGGGATCACACTCGGGGTCTCACACATGTCAGGCTTTTGCTGCAGCCCGTGAGCTATCTCCCTGGCCTCTAGCTTGCCTTATCTTTATAGACTACTGGAGCTGTTGTGGCCTAGGAATATTTCATTTATTATTATTCTTACGGGCTGGAGCGATAGCACAGCGGTAGGGCGTTTTTGCCTTGCACGCAGCTGACCCAGGTTCGATTCCTCTGCCCCTCTCAGAGAGCCCTGCAAGCTACCGAGAGTATCTCGCCCACAAGGCACAACCTGGCATGCTACCCGGGGCGTATTCGATATGCCAAAAACAGTAACAACAAGTCTCACGATGGAGACGTTACTGGTGCCTGCTCGAGCAAATCGATGAGCTACGGGATAACAGTGACAGTGACAGATTATTCTTACTAACAAAATGAACCAGTCTACTCTTTGATGAGAATGGACTGTTGGGGACCAGTCTTCTCTGGGCCGCATGCAGCAGTGCTCAGGGCTCACTCCGGACTCTGTGCTCAGGGATCGCTGAGGACGGGGCTCAGGAGTCCACATGCAGTGCTGAGGATCCAGCCAGGGCTGGCCGACACGCAAGGTGAGTGCCCCATCGCCTGTACTCACTCCCTGGCTTGATAATGTTTATTTTTGCAAACAATTCCTTTTTGGATGGAACCATCACTCAGCAGGCTGGGGCAGATGCTTGGTATGCAGGAGGCTCAGGTCTGATCTCTGCACACAACTCTGAGTAACCCCTGAGCACTGAGCTGAGAGTAGCCACTGACTACTTCCTGCTACTTGGGTATGGCCCCCAACCCCCAAGAAAAGGCAGTTTCTTTGGACTCTAGTTCTGAAATGTGTCTGTTCATTCCTCTAGCTCTTTCCATCTTTCTGGCCACCACTCCAACCCCAGCCAATGTTATCTCTCACCTAATCAAGCCAGGTTGGTTTTTTTTTTTTTTGCTTTTTGGGTCACACCCGGCGATGCACAGGGGTTATTCCTGGCTCTGTACTCAGGAATTACTCCTGGCAGTGCTTAGGGGACCATCTGGGATGCTGGGAATCGAACCCGGGTCGGCTGTGTGCAAGGCAAACGCCCTACCCACTGTGCTATCGCCCCAGCCCCTCAGGCCAGTCTCTTCCCTGCTTTCCCCACCCTTAAACATTCCAACCCAGCTCCCACACACTGTCAGGACATACTCGAGCTTTTCTGCTTTTCTGCTTAGTGTTTCAACTCTTACTCTCAGACTTGGAATCAGCTGCAGGCCCCTTCCCACCGTCTCTCCTAGGTCTTCAAGGACCGGGCTGCTGACCACCTCCCAGGGACAGTTCAGGCTATCCAAGAAAACCCTGGTGTTCTTCCAGTTTGAGAGACCTGACATTGTTTTCTTCTTCCTCAGAACCTTTGAACGTTTCTCTTTCGGCCTCTCCAAACCCCACCCCAGCGTTCCTTTTCTCGCCTCGAGTGTCAGATGAAATGCTGTTTCCCGGGGAAACCTTACCCAACGGCCTGATCCAACTCATCCCCCTCCCTATTGTTTTCTGTTCACACACGGTGCACTGCTCTCTTCCCAGTGCTCATCACACTGTCAGTTTCCCCTTACCTGTTTTGGCAGTACCCTTGCAGAGAATGCCGACTCAGAGTAGCACAGCCATTGTGTCTCGCTCACCTTGAGGTCACGGGAACAGAGTGTAGCCATGATCCCAGAGCGGATGCTCGTGACGTGTGGAGTGAATACCGAAGTGGAGGTTCCGTCCTCCATCTGGCAGAGTGGGAGTCAGCCGGGGGAAGCAGGGGTCAAGCACAGGGAATCACTGCGCCTGGTCTTGTGCACTCTGAGTTCTTACCCCTTGTGGGAAGGAGGGCTGGGCGGAAGGTCTGGAAGAGGAGGTCGACTACAATGATCCGAGCACCTTTCCTTGAGTCGGCAGAGGAATCAAAGGAGCGTGAGGTTAAAGCTCATATCATGGGAGCCCAGGCCCAGCGTGGCAGACTGCCGAGTGGCTCCAGAGGAGCGTGATGGTCCTTCGCTCTGGGTTGGGGGAGTAGCAGAGATAGGGGGAGCGATTGTACTCGAGAGATAGGACGAAGATACTACGATGACTTGCCCTTTTCTTGCTTCTTCATTTGAGTTTTATTCTACGAGGTGTGGAATGGCAACAGTCTGTTTACAGTCGCTGATGTTCAGAGATCCTTGGGACTCTTGAACAAGTTTCTGAAAATCCCTAAGGAGGTGGGTCCTCATTTGTAAATAGGACCGTTATTGTGGAGTGAATCTCCTGGTGATGCTGATCAAGGTTCTGTGCTTACCGAAACTGTCGGCGGACTCTTGAACCTTCTCGTAGGCCCACCTAGGCGCCTCCTCATAAAGCCCAGGTACAGCAAGAACCCTGCAAAGTCACTTTCAGTAGAACCTCCCCCCATCCTCTCCTGATTCCCCTTCCTCACGCTCCACACCTTGATGTATCTTCAGCCAAGAACCCGGGTGGCTGGTTTAAACAGAGTTCCCCAATCTCTGATGGTTCTCCTCTGCCATGCTTCTTGGTTTTTACACTCTCCCTTGCTCGAGCTGTATTTGGAATTCAATCTGGTTGTATACCAAGATCGTTTTATCCTGTTGCAATGGTCTTGAATGAAATCCGTTTTGTTGGGGTTTTTTACCACTTTGATTACACTTTGATTACTGTACAGTAATCAAAGTAATCATTGTAATTTTCTGTTATAAAGTGGAGGAGTAACTTGAAAGGGGAGTTTAGATTTCTAACTAATAATCTTTACTTGAGCAGGCCCATGGTTTTCTTTTTATTTTAACATCATGATTTGGAAAGACTTTTATAGTACAATTGTTTCAGGAATTCAGTGTTCCAACACCAGTCCCACTGGCAGTGTGCCCTTCCCGTCCCCAGGTCCCCAGTGTCCTCGATTTCCCCTCCCTCCCAAACTTACTGGCATAGCAGGCACAAAGGGATTTCCTTTCTATTGCTTGTTACAATAAAACGACAAATGCAATGATCAGAAAACAGATCAATAATACAAGTCAATTGGTGATTATTGATCATTGTTGTATCTCTCAGTGGTGTTAATTAAGTCATTGTCTGTTCGCCTTTCACTCGGCCAACCCGTGTTCGATTCCTCCGCCCCGTCAGAGAGCCTGGCAAGCTACCGAGAGTATCTCGCCCGCATGGCAGAGCCTGGCAAGCTACCCGTGGTGTATTGGATGTGCCAAAAACAGTAACAATAAGTCTCACAATCAAGAGACGTTACTGGTGCCTGCTCGAACAAATCGATGAGCAACGGGATGAGAGTGACAGTGACAGTGACAAGTTATTGTCTGAGGGTTTACTGAGCTGTTGGTGCCAGTTGAGTCTTTTGTATTGTTATTGTTTTCTCTTATTGAGCTCGGTAGACTTCCGTGCAACTTTCCCATTCAATTTGCTGTGCCCCTCCTGGGCTCTTAGGACCGGGAGATATGGTGGCGGTGCCATGCAGCGGCACACTCGGCGGAACTGGGCCATTTATATGGAGGCAGTCGAGTGTGGCAGCTGCTGGGCTTCACTGGGAGGGAGGGGAATGCTCTTGCCCCCATTCCAAGAAGGCTTCAGAGTTTCCAGCCTGGAGATTGAGCTCCCTGGGACAATTTGGCTACCTGGCATCTTTTTGAGACTCATTGTGGAGCTGGGCAGGTTATAAGTTGAGGAAGATTGGGCGTGGTGGCCTCCAAGCAAGTGGGCCCATTCTTCAGTGCACATAAGTGCCATCTTGGTACTTAAAAACATTGCTGTGCAGAAAAACAAACAAAAATATTTTAAAAATTGCTGTGCAAACATAAATAGTTATTTCTAGACACTTTTTTTTTGCTTTTTGGGTCACACCTGGCTATGAACAGGGGTTATTCCTGGCTCTACACTCAGGAATTACTCTTGGCGATGCTCAGGGGACCAGATGGGATGCTGGGGATTGAACCCTGATAGCTGAGTGCAAGGCAAATGCCCTCCCCAGTGTACTATCACTCCGGCCCTGAAGATATAATTTAGAAGGAAACCAGGATTCATTTCTCACCCAAACTGAACAAAAATTAAAATAACAAGAGGGGCTGGGGTGATAGCAGGCCCTTTAAGGCGTTTGCCTTGCACACTGCTAACTCGAGTTTGAGCCCGGGCATCCCATATGGCCCCACTAGCACTGCCAAGAGTAATTCTTGAGAGCAGAGCCAGGAGTAACCCCTGAGCATTGCCAGGTGTCCCCCACACTCCCACCAAAAATGTAAAAAGAAATAGAGGGTGAGCGATTGAGGGGGAACCCCGAGACAGGGATGAGGGAAGAGGACACTCTGGTGGAGGGTGTGTATGAGAACGTTGTATGCATGAAGGCGTATCCTTAACAGGATTATAAATCATGGTCCTTCAGATAAACAGATCATAATGAAATTCACCAGGAGTTTGGTCGAGCACAGAATCTTGGTCAGCTGTGAGATTTTGGTCCCATTAGACTGGGAAGAACCAAGTGCTCACACACAAAGCTCTAGAAGCAGCTTTTTTGGTTTGTTCATTTTGCTTTTGCTTTTTGGATCACATCCGGTGATGCTCAGGGATTCCTCTTGGCTCTGCACTCAGAACTTACTCCCGGGGGTGCTCAGGGGACCATATGAGATGCCGGGGATCAAACCTGGGTTGGCTGTGTGCAAGGCAAATGCCCTACCCGCTGTACTGTTGCTCCGGTCCCCTAGAAGCAGCTTTATTCAGACCAGGCAGACCCAGTGGAGTTCTTTCACACTGGGGCCAGAACAAAGGCAAAATGGGGATTTTAGATTCTGTGAGCCCCATGTGCTCAGGGGACAGTCTCCCTTTGTATACAATATTCAAGGTTGGACAGTTGGCCTGCGATCAAGAGGGCAGGAGATAGGATTTGGTGAGAAAGTCCTTCAAAATGAAACAAATGACTTAGGGAGTGCAGGAAGGGGAATTCTATGAAAAGGGACTGGCCGGAGGTTTTCAGCAGCGTATCTCAGTCCAGATGCTCTGGCTGACCCTGACACACTACGGCCACAAGACAGTGTTGATGTGTGTAGAAATGCCTTGTGAAAGTTCTCATTGTCTATCTGTTCTCAATGATATTTATGTTGGGGGCTAGAACGATAGTACAGCAGGTAGGGCGTTTGCCTTGCACGCAGCCAACCTGCGTTCTATTCCCAGCATCTCATATGGTCCCCCGAGCACTGCCAGGAGTAATTCCTCAGTGCAAAGCCAGGAGTAACCCCTGTGCCTTGCTGGGTGTGACCCAAAAAGCAAAGCCCAAAAAAAAAAGATATTTCATGAGGCTTATCATGGTTCCGTATAGCCAGCACAGTGGTTGGACTGGCTTCCTTCCTTTGTGATTGTCCTCAGTGTGCCTGTAATAAAGGAGCTACCAGTCTAATGCCCAGTCATTCACCTTGCTGGAGCGAGGAGCGGTCTTAGTCTCTAACTGGCTGGCCTGGACATAGTTCTCAGAACAGCAGCAAAGTGTGACCACACTGTGAGCCTCAGGCTTGTCACTGTGCTGGATTCACTCTAGCAAGTCACATGGCCAAGCCTAGTGTCAGAATGGAAGGGGACTGATGGCCCAAGGCCTGGCACGGAAAGGAGAAGGAGGGCATCTGTGTTGGCAGATGACCTAGCACGGTCATCAAGGTCCATAATTGCCACACTGAATGAGGCTGATCTAGGCTGGGCAGGAAATAGAAATGACCAGTCCAGGACGAGGAGTCCCTGTGGGATAAAGTTCCGACTCCTTCACGCTGATCTCTGACTCTCCGCTCCCCAGGAGCTCCCTGCAGGCCTGCCCCACACCTGAGAAGTGTCGTTACCAGGCAACGGAGAGCTTTTTATAGTTAGTTAAGCAAATACCAAATTGCTATTTATCATGGTTTCTGACGCTTCCGCTGGAATACAGGCACGTACTCTGAGTCCCACTCACTAATGCGTTATTGATTTTTGGAGCCCAATTTCAAGACAGAATAAGGTGTATGTAAACTCCTCCAGAAGCCCACCCTGCCCTTGGATAGAACTGAACATTCCTTTGTTTGGAACAAATAGAACACTCAGAAGTTCTTACTTTTTCCATCTATTTAACTTTAGAATTCATTCATTAAAGTGGCTGTCTTTCTGAAGGCTCTCAAAAGTTAGGACCACATCTTTCTTTGTGTTTATATTTCTAGAATTCCTTAGCTGCCGGTTATTGAGTGACGCTCACCTGGGCGCTTGGGGCCGTGGCGGCCGTGCCTGATGATGTCAGCTAATTGGGCTGAGCAGGTCAGTGCCAGGGCCTGGTGATGCTGCTGTACTTAGGCCCGGTGGTGCTCAGGGGCTCTCGAGGCTCCTTGGGAGTGCTCCTCCAGGGTCACGTGGTGCCAGGGATCCAATGTGGATCCTTGCCTCAGACAAGACATGCACCCAGACCCCTGGCCCTGGAGAAGTTTTTTTTTTCTTTTTTTTCTTTTTAGGTCACACCCAGCAGTGCTCTGAGGTGACTCCTGGCTCTGCACTCAGGAATTACTCCTGGCGGTGCTGGGGGGACTATATGGGATGCCAGGGATCGAACCTGGGTTGGCTGCGTGCAAGGCAGACGCCCTACCCTCTGTACTATCGTTCCGGCCCCTGGAGAAGTTGTTTTGGTACATGTTGGAAGATGTAAAAATGACCAACTGGTAGATGAGAAGCTTCTCAACATTTTCATTAATCATCATCAGAGAAATGCAGATCAGAACTCCAGTGAGATGTCACCTGGTCCGCTAAATGGTTATCGTCAAAAAGACAGAAGATAACACTTGTTGGTAAGGGCATGAAGGAAATTCTGTGGGGGGATGGGGGGCGACGTGTAAATGGATACCCTCTTGATAGGAAATGGTATGGAGATTTCTTGAGAAGTTAAAAATTTAAGGGCCAAGGAGATGGAGGGACAGCACAAGGGTGACCTGCCTTACGTGGGTCCCATTGTTTTTGTTTGTTTGTTTGGGGGCCACTCCCAGTGATGCTTGGGGGTTACTCCTGGCTCTCCACTCCAGGATCATTCCTGATGGTGCTTGGGGGACTGTGTGGAGTTCCGGGTTTCAAACCCGGGTTGGCCGCATGTAAAGCAAATGCCCTCCCTGCTGGTTTGATCCCTGAAACTACATGCGTTTCCTACCCCCCCATCCCGCCCCATTGTGGCCCGGTGTGGAGCTGGGCATCCCAGAGCACTGCCAGATGTAGCCCTGGCGCTCCCAAGTGTGGTCACCCCGGTGGGTCACAGCACCACATCCTCAGGCCCTCCCATTGAACTCCTGTCCCAGTCAACTGAGAGTCTCGACTAGTGATTCCCAGGTCCCCCAAACACCACTGGGGAGGCCACCCCAAGTTATAGGCACCCGAGACCGTCTCCGTGATCAGAAGTCCTGCCTGCTTTGTAGTCAGCTGCTGTTGTGATTTGAACTCCGTGTTGCCCGTAGCTGCCTCATGCGGTTCTGCTGTTTGGAACCCCCAGTGCCACAGCCCGCTGTGTGCCAGGGTTACCGCAGATCCCACGCTGCTCTGGGCTCTTGTGGACAGCATGTAGGATTAGCACGCCAGGTACTATCTGTCTTCTGGGTTTTTTTTGTTTGTTTGTGTTTTGGAGGTTTGGGGTCCCAGTCATCAGTTCTCCGGGCTTACTCCAGGCTGTGTGTTCAGGGATCACCCCTGGCAGTGGACAGGAGACTGTGCTGGGTATCGAACTGGGGTCGGTTACGAGGAAGGCAAGAGCCTTAAGCCCTCACAGTGTCTCCAGCCCGGGTTTTCGATTTTACGACTTTTATTCAAGAACTCCAATTGCTACAGGAAGTGAAGGCAGGAAGGCAGGCACAAGGTCAGAAGTGGGTGGGTGGAGAGAATAGAGTCTCTTCTATATAGTGACAAGGACACTAGACATCACTGTCCCTCGGCAGTGTCTGCGGTCCAATTGGAACAAGGAATCTGGTTGCAAATGGGGTGATTGTGGGACGGCCAATCAGAGCACACGTGCCCTTATGTGGGCATCCGAGATGAGCTCATCTTCCCTTATGTAAATGAGGCCCAGAGGATGGCAATGGGATCACATTTGCACATTAGGGTATATAATATGATTCATCAACCATCGGGGGCCTTTCCCTTCTCTTTCTGGTCCCTCCAGCTCACTTCCACAAGCACTGCAACTAACAGTTGCAGCCCCCAGAAAGCACAGCAACCAGAATGTACATGAGCACCAGAATGAAGGAGCAAAGAATATATAAAACCCTGGTAAGCACAACTGAAAAAATGAGTGACCCCAGTGAGGACCACAGGCAAGTGTGCAAGCACCATGACCAAGCATATGACTGAGCCCTGCTCATCACAACCCAGAGGGAGAGGAAGCAAAACCAAACCAAACCAAAATAACTGAAGGGCCGGAGAGAGAGTAGAGTGGGTGCTTGCAGACCTGGGTTCAGCCTCCAGCACCCCAGGTGGTCCCCCGAGCCCTGCCAAGAATGATCCCTGAGTATAGAGCCAAGAGGAACCCCCGAGCACTGCTAAATATGACCCAAACCCTGCCCCCTGCCCAAATCAAACCTTAAACACATACTTATGTTAAAAAATAAGCCATCTTACAATAAATATTGGAGAACTATTTGCAGCTCCATTTTCTTTTTACTTTTCTTCAAAACAGAATTTTTTTTTGCAGTCCTGTTTTCATCAAAACATTATTCACAGTAGCTAGCAAATGGAAACAACTCGAGTTTCCATCAATCAAGGGATGCAGAAAACGCCATCTAGGGCTGGGGTGTTGCTCAGTGGTGGAGCTGATGCCTTCCATATATGTGGTCCTGGGTTTGATTCCTAGCACTGCCAAGAGAGTTTGAGATATGTATGTACTGGAATGCTATTCAGCCATAAGAACGAAGGAAATCCTGCTAAATGGATAGATTGCAGAGCGCTATGCTAAGTGATACGGGCCAGTTAGAGAAAAACGAATGCTGCATGCTATCACTTATATGTAGGATAAAAAAAAATTAACCATATAGAATCAGAATAGAAAAGTGGTTCCCAGGGGCTGGGGGCTGGGAGAAACGTGGAGAAGTTGATAAAGGGAGGGGGAAAAGTGAACTTTTAAATATCAGTAGTAGGGCCAGAGCAATAGTACAGCGGGTAGGGCGTTTGCCTTGTACGTGGTAGATGCAGGTTCGATCCTCAGCATCCCATATGGTCCCCCGAGCACTGCCAGGAGTGATTCCAGAGTTCAGAGCCAGGACTAACCCCTGAGTATTGCTGGGTGTGATCCAAACTGCCTCCCCCAGAGAATCAGTAATAAGATTTGTCATTTTTCGTACATGCATACACACATGTGTACATATGTATATACTAGTTGCACTTTTTTTTTCTTGTGGGATAATTTAATTAATAGTAAAATCAAGCATTTTAATATTATTATATTTGCATTTTTTCTCTGGGATGTTTACTTTCATTTCTGTAATTATACATATTTGGGGGCTGGAGCAATAGCACAGTGGGTAGGGCATCTGCCTTGCACGTGGCCGACCTGGGTTCGATTCCTCCTCCCCTTTCGGAGAGCCCGGCAAGCTACCGAGAGTATCTCGCTTGCACGGCAGAGCCTGGCAAGCTACCCGTGGTGTATTATTCAATATGCCAAAAACAGTAACAACAAGTCTTACAATGGAGACGTTACTGGTGCCTGCTTGAGCAAATCAATGAGCAACAAGACGACAGTGCTACAGTGCTACAGTGCTACATATTTGTAAGATGTGTATATCCAGAGAAAATCTGAAAGGTGTTATATTTGATTCACTTTGTGAAACAACAAACTAGAAAATCTGAAAACTTCTTGGCCAGCCCTGTGGGAAAAAATCTGTTATTACTTAAGCTGAAAGATGAAATATACAACTCTGCAACCCTAATAGAAAAACAGCTTAACTTGGTATGTTCAGTCTAGAAATGATTACTAAGGTGGGAAAATTGAAACCTTGTCAATTTCTTTCCAAATGGGTATGCACTAAGAGTTAGAACAATGCTTCCAGGGGCCAGAGAGATACTACAATGGCTGGTACACTTGCCTTGCTCGAGGCTGACCTGGGTTCAAGCCCAGATATCCCATATGATCCCCCGAGCAGCACCAGGAGTGATGCCTGAGCACAGAGCGAGGAGTAACCTGTGAGCATCGCCGGATGCGCCCTAACCCAAATAACAGTACTTACATTCAGAAAATTCAGTCATCTGAAAACATTTTAACAGCCTAATTCTTTTGTTCTGTTTTGTTTGGGGGCCACACCCAGTGGGGCTCAGGGCGTACTCATGACTGCACTCAGGGATGACTCCTGGCAGGGCTCAGGGGACCCTGTGCTATGGTGGGGATTAACCTGTGTGAACCGTGTGCAAGGTGAACGCCCCCTCCCCCCGCCGCTGTACTATTGCTCCAGCCCAAACTGCCTAAATATTTTTTATACAGACACAGTTTATGTACTGAAAGAAATGAAAATAAGAAACCTGGAAAGGGTGATAGAATTACTTGTATATTTTCTATTTTTAGCACCCTAAATTGTTTCTCTCTCTCTCTCTCTCTCTCTCTCTCTCTCTCTCTCTCTCTCTCCTCTCTCTCTGCCATTTCAGCTTGTGGTTGTCTTTGCAAGATTAACAATTACTTTGGTGACAGTTTCTAAAACATAAGCCACAACAATCTGATCATAAACTTCCCTGTTCTGTAGAACATTTAAGAATTGTTGCAGAAAGTTGGTTACATCGAACTAAGAAGATAAAGTAATGTGTTGCTGGAACACTGTATGACTGAAACCTAATCATGAACAGCTTTGTAAGGGTCTATCTCACAGTGATTCAATTAAAAAAAATTTTTTTTTTTAAAAAGCAATATGGTGTCTTGGCAAAAGTCACTTTTGGCTTCATTTTGTATTTCTCTGTCACGTCTGGACCCTACCTAATGTTTTCAGGATCCTTAGGACACTTGAAACTCAAATTTAAAAATCTATCCTTTTGTGGGGTTGGAGAGCTAGTAAGAGTATGGTAAGGCTCTGGCCTTCCGTGTTGCTAGCCTGGCTTTGCACCCCAGCACTATATCCAGTTCTCCCTGAGCACAGAGCCGAGAGCCCTCACCCCTCTGAGCATGGTCCACCCCATGCCCCGACATAAAATCTATCCTGTAAGAGAGTATGTCATTGCACATTTATTTCTATACTGATTTGCGTTATAAAAAGCAGAGGAAAATGACCCCTGTACCTCTTGTGCATTTTTAAAAATGTGCTCGTGACAGAGTGCGTTATTGATGCAGTTTATTTTTGTCCGTGTTTATATTCCTGATTGAGAGAGAAAAGTTCTCCCTACCTCCCTGGTCAGATAATCAAATTAGTCTCTGACAGAATGGAAGGAGAAAATAATAAATTTAATTAGACTGGAGTGGAGAATCTGCATCGGCGTGGCTCGCAGGGACACTGAGGCAGAATGGGAGGTGTATACTCTTACCTCGGGGGCTGGGCTAAGGGCCTGGGGCTTCGAGGAGAGAGCCGGGGACTCATGTGACTGAGAATGACTCACACGAGGAAGACCAGATGGTCTGTAATGAGATGGCAGCCCTGCCAAAGAGATAAGTCTCTCTGCTAGAGAGATTCTGGCAGGACTCCCAATTCTGGCTAATCCCCCCAATTTCCATTCTTCTAGGTAGTTAAGGGAGTGGTGAGTCGCTTAGGAGGCTGCAGGGCTGCAAATGACCCCAGTTTGAAATAATCCTCCTGCCAAAGTGACACGTCTTCAGCGGGACTTGAATGTTCGAAGGAGCTCTAACTGCAAGCCCCTTTTCTGGTTCTTCTACTGGGGATTTCGGGGGTTCATCGGAGAGACGGCTAAGATAGCTTCTCCCTGTTGCTAGAGTGTCCCAGCAGACCCCACACCCTCAGGGCTTGTTCTAGGCCCCAGAGGGAGAGGAGAACTCCTAGACTCCATTCATCTGCCCAGGGGGGCCGAGAGCGGCGGGAGGACTTGGGGTGGATTTAGTCCAAGCCAGAAGGGGGGGTCGCTGGCTTCTTGGAGCCAGTGAAGCAGCAATGCCTTCACAGGCAAACAGGGGTTAGTGTCCTGCTGCTAGACCTGGGAAGTCCTTCAGAGTTTCTGAATACGGGTCTGCATTTTCATTTGTTGTGGCTCCCCACGAGTTATAGAGCCAGAGCCCCTGATCAGGGGGGAAGAGGTCACGGGGGCACTAAGGATAGAATGTGGTGTTCAGGGGGGCTGGAGCGATAGCACAGCGGGTAGGGCATTTGCCTTGCACGCAGCTGATCCGGGTTCAATTCCCAGCATCCCATAGGGTCCCCCCCGAGCACCGCCAGGAGTAATTCCTGAGTGCATGAGCCAGGAGTAACCCCTGTGCATCACCAGCTGTGACTCAAAAAAAAGCAAAAAAAAAAAAGAATGTGGTGTTCTTTTAGGGAGCACAGGCAGAGTCCCCAAAGCTGAGTTTGGCACAGTATGTAGATCTGCCAGGGAACCCTTGGCTTTTTGGTAGGGATTGAGGTTTGGTACACAGCTGGCAGTGCTCAGGGCTTACTCCTGGCCCTGCACTCAGGGATCACGCCTGGTGGGATTTACAGAACCTTATGGAGTTCCAGGGATTAAACTAGGGCTGGCCACAGGCAAAACAAGTGCCTTACCCTCTGTACTGTCTCTCTGCTCTCCCAGGAATCCCTGTTTTTACAGGGAGAAAGAGCTGGGACAATGACAGTGGTTGAAGTCCTGTTTCAAATGTGACAACCTCAGAGTTAACTTATAGCCTAAAACAAAATTATCTTCAGTTTGGCAGAACTCTTAATTCGGGCTAATTCGGCCAGTGTCATGGAGTCACTCAAAAGCTGTATCTACCTGGAACCTCACGAGGACTCCTGTGGAACAAGTGCCTTTGCAGGTGGAATGAGGAGAAAGGCCTCCAGGTCAGGGTGGGCTCTCGGTTCCCTGACTCTGTCCCTATCACAGACAGAAAAGCGGGGAGCAGGGAAATACAGAGAAACTCACTGGGCAGAGACTGCAGCTGTTTGCCTTCCAGCCACGGAATGCATGTAGCCACCAGGAGCGAGTATTGAGGAACCAACCCCAACGACACCTTGATCAGGGGTTTTGGGCCCCCCAAACTGTGAGAGAACACATTCCTCATACTCCGAGTCACCAAGTTTGGGGTTGTTTGCATGTCAGCCCTAGTCTGTAGCTTAAGTGCTTGGCTGATGCAATTTGATTTAGAGAGGGGGAAAGTATTTTATGCATCAGTTTCTTTTTTTTTCCTGTTTTTTTTTTTTTGCTTTTTGGGTCACACCCAGCGATGCTCAGGGGTTACTCCTGGCTTTGCACTCAGGAATTACTCCTGGCGGTGCTTGGGGGACCATATGGGATGCCGGGGATCGAACCCGGGTCAGCCGAGTGCAAGGCAAATGCCTTACCTGCTGTGCTATCACTCCGGCCCCCTTCCTGTTTGGTTTTTGGGTAACACCTGGCTATGTTCAGGGCTGACTCCTGGCTCCGTGCTCAAGGATCACTCCTGGTGATGATTGGGGAACCATACGTGGTTCTGGGAATCAAACCCAGCGCTCCCCACTGTGCTATCTCTCCACCCACAGTTTCGTTTAGCAGGAAAATAAAAGCTTTCCCAGAAGCCTCCTGAGGAAAGTTCTTTCCTTCTATCCTCTTGGCCAGTGGTAAGTCACATGACTACCACTCTGTGCAAAGGCCCAGGAAAGAGGATGTGTAATTGAGCCAGCTAGCCAAGGATGCATTCATACACTGAATAAAATGTGAACTTTATTTTATTTTATTTTATTTTATTTTGCTTTTGGGGTCACACCCGGGGATGCACAGGGGTTACTCCTGGCTCTGTACTCAGGAATTACCACTGGCGGTGCTCAGAGGACCATATGAGATGCTGGGAATTGAACCCAGGTCGGGAGAGTGCAAGGCAAATGCCCTACCTGCTGTGCTATTGCTCCAGGCCCCAAAATGTGAACTTTGTTAACCAACACAAGGTGCATGGGAGGAGGGGGACAGGGCAGGCAATTGGACAGGCAAAGTGCATCCCCTCTGATGTGATACTTGTATAGTTAAACGTTTATAATGATATATATTTGAGTATCAGTCTGAAAAGTAACAAGGTTACAGTTACTGTGTACAAATGATTGTACACAATTATTCCACCTTACTACAAAAGTGGGATCCTTGGGTAAGCAGAATGGCCACCCCCTTCTTAGAAATGTGGCTTGTTGGAAATGCAGGATCTTGAAAACACCCCAAACCTACTGAATTATTTTGTTTGTTTGGGGGCCACACCTGAGAGCACTCAGGGCTCACTCCTGGTGGGCTTGGGAACCATATAGGGTGTGGGGATTGAACCTGAGTTGACCATGCAAAGCAAGCACCGTTCCCACTTTCCTCTCTCTCTGGCCCCAGAACTACTGAATCAAACTGTGCTTTTCTGGTGATGCCCATGTGCATTGAGGTCTAGGAAGCATTGGAGGGGACTCAGTAGAACATGAGTAAAGTTACTTAAGGACTGGTTGTGTTGCTGTTGTGACACAAACACACTGACATCAGTACTTGAAAGCACAGAAAATGACAAGACCAGGTACAAGGATCATAGACAAAAATCAAAAAACTTTGAAATGCTGCAATATGGGCAGAATACAATGAAAACATGGGAGAAAAGAGATGATATTTTTCCTCTGCTAAGTTGAATGAGACATACATGATGACCATTGGTGCACACCCTCCCATGACATTTATGATTAAATTCAGTGATACTGAGTTCTTCATAGCACATGAAAGTACCACGTAGTAAGTATTAACTTCTAAAGACAGAATAATCAAGCATTCAAACTGATTAATACTCAAGTAGGAGAATAACTCTGTTATATTGAACATTAAAGGTGGGTGGAGCTTATAAATCTACCTCTGAAATCCAAGATTTCCTTTCTGTAAGATTTTGATTCTTGGTAAGGGTGGTAGTGTGGGAGAGGGAAGGATTTTGATTCTTTCTCGAAACATAGTACAGGAAAACAAAGTTTTCTGATTCATCCTTTAAGAAGACCCTACGGTTGATTTCATGCCAACAATTTCAAAGCCTTTTAATACCCCGTTTATTAATTATATATGCTTGTTGTCTCAGTCTCATTTTGTGGGAATAAAAATATTCATGATTTGCAATGTTCCCCCAGGCCAGAGTTCATTTAAAAGAAAATATATTGGTTTTTCAAAACATAATTTATTTATAATAGACCATACCCTCCTGTCGTTATGTTTGTGGTGAGAATCCTTATTTAGAGTACATATAGAAACTCCAGAGTTGTAAATGAATAGAGTCAGCGTTTTATGTTGGGCAGGTCATACCAATTTATTTGAGCAAGAAAATTTGATTTTTAATGTAAAACTGGACCAGCGTAAAGCACCCTATTGGCTAAGTATACTGCTTGAATTGTGAATTGATCTGTCTCATCATAAAATTGTATAAGGCAGCAAAAATGGATAACTGCTTGTTTCTTTTTTATTTTCAGGTCATACCCGGCGATGCACAGGGAATACTCCTGGCTCTGCACTTAGAAATTACTCCTGGCAGTGCTCAGGGGACCATATGGGATGCTGGGGATTGAACCCAGGTCGGCCGCATGCAAGGCAAACACCCTACCTGCTGTGCTAACACTCCAGCCGACACAAATATGTGCTACATTTTTTTTCTTTTTGGGTCACACCCATCAGTGCACAGGGGTTACTCCTGGCTCATGCACTCAGGAATTACTCCTGGCAGTGCTCAGAGGACCATATGGAATGCTGGGAATTGAACCCGGGTCAGCTGCTTGTAAGGTAAACGCCCTACCCGCTGTGCTATCACTCCAGCTCCTCTTTTTCTTTTTTCTGTTTTTTTGTTTGTTTGTTTGCTTTTGGGCTACACCTGGTGATGCTTAGGGCTTACTCCTGGCTCTGTGCTCAGGAATTACTCCTGGCAGGCTTGGGGACCATATGGGGTGCTGGGGATCAAACCCAGGTTGGCCACATGCAAGAAAAATGCCCTACCTGCTATATTCTCATCATTCCGGCCCAGGATAACAGCTTTTTTCATGGATCTAAAGCAGGTTGTAAAAAGACTTTGTCAAAGAAAAACCCTACTAAAAACAGACACTTACCCAAGGAAGATACAAGTATATAGGGATGATCATAAGCAAACTAATAGGCGCTCAACATCATGAGTCATTATAGTAATAAAATTAAAACCCAATCTAAATATCAATACATTAAAATTTAAAAAATCACTGATAACAGCTCTGGCAAGGGGTGGGGACAATTGGAATATTTTGAACTGCTTGGTCAGAGGGTAAAATGGTGGTACTGAAACCAGTATCCTAAAAGAAAGAGGCAAAAAAAAAAAAGAAAGAAAGAGGCAACCTGAAATTGAGACATTGATAGTAGACAAAAGATAGTAACTCTTAGTCTTGCATGCTTTGTAGGAACTGATTTTGCACAGGAAGTAACTGTCAGGTTTCTGGCTTTTGCTTTTGCAAAGAACAAGTGGAAACTCAAGTACCCCTTCGTTGTTCCTGGCTATTTGGGATCAGAATGCCAGCAGAGTTAAAACCAATTACAGAAACATGTCATAATACTAAGAGGACAGCTGATCTCAAAGTCTCATCCTGCTTAAGCCAAATGCCCACTTCCTGCCTTTAAAGAAATAAACAAGAGAGAAGTTTCTAGTCCTTCCTGCCTGTGTAAATGCTCTCCGGAACAAAGGATAGGGATGGAGATATGGCCATTACTCCTACCTTCCATGCATTTCGGGCAGCAGCAAAGCCTTTCCTTCTTGGAAAAGCTGAGGTGACGGTTTTTTGGCTTTCTGGGTTACTGGGCAGCGGCCCACAATCTTTTTTTTTAAAATTGAATCACCATGAGATGCAGTTACAAAGCTTTCATGATTGAATTTCAGTCACACAGTGATCGAACACCCATCCCTCCACCAGTACGCACCTTTTACCACCGATGTCCCCAGTATTCCTTCCGCCACCCCCACCCAATCCCACCCCCTGCCTCTGTGGCAGGCACCTTCCTTCTTACTCTCTCTCTACTTTTGGGCATTATGGTTTGCAATACAGATACTGAGAGGTTATCACGTTCGGTTCTATATTTATTTTCAGCACACATCTTCCATCCAGAACAATCCCTCCAACCATCATTGATTTAGTGGTCCCTTCTCTGTTCCAACTGCCTTCTCCCTGAGCACATGAGGCTGGCTTCCAAACCGTGGAGTGATCATCCTGGCCCTTGTCTCTACTGTCCTTGGGTGTTAGTCTCATTATTATATTATTTTATATTCCACAAGTGAGTGGAATATAATTCTTTGTCTGTCCCTCTCATTCTCATTTATTTCACTCAGCATGTACTTTCCACATCCACCTGCTTACAAGCAAAGTTCATGACTTCATCTTTCCTAACAGCTGCACAGTATTCCATTGTATAGATGTACCAAAGTTTCTTTAACCAGTCGTCTGTTCTTGGGCACTTGGGTTGTTTGGTTTCACAATTCTGGAGAACTTTTGCCAGTTCATTGAAAAGTTAAACATATATTCATTCTCTGTCCTACTCTTAGGTATTCTCTAATGGGTCTTGAAAACATTAGTTCACAAAAAGACTGTTGAAAACTGCTTAAAGCAACTTTATTCATAACAGTACCCAAACTTAGAGCTGGAGAATAGCCCAGTGGGGCGGGCATTTGTCTGCATGCAGCTGACCTAGCTTCAATCCCTGGCACCCTATATAGTCCTCTGAACAATGCCAGGCTCTATCTCTGAGCACAGAGCCAGGAGTAAGCCCTGAGCACTGCCAGGTGTGGTCCCCCCAAAATTTTTTTAAAAAGAACCCCAAACCAAAAACAGGAGAATGGGTTATCAAATAATAATTTATTTACACAGTGGAATACTACCCGATAAAAAGGGAAATAGGGCTGTGTATGTGCCTCAAGTGGTGGAGATGCCTTGCATGTGGGGAGCCTCAGGCTTGGACCACGGTGCCATGAGCTCACCTGGGCTGGAATGTGGTCCTCGTGGCCTCTGAACACCATCCAACCCAGCACCAGCTGGAGCGGCTCCTTCAAAGATAAGAAAAGGCCTTTAAAGGATATAAACAGGAAATAAACAATACAGATGAATCTTCAAAGCATGTTAAGTGAAAGAAGTCATTCTGTCAGATATCACTGCAATTCTAGAAGAAGTAAAACTACTTTTTATCTCTGATGGTAAAAAAATGAAAAATTAAATGGGATTGCTTAGGGATTGACTAAAAGAGGCACCAGGGACCTTTGTGGGATAAATGTGTGTATGTCTTTTTTTTTTACTGAATATTCGTAAGATAGACCATTACAGCACTGTTCATTATTGGATTTCAGCCATACAATGATCCAATACCCATCCCTCCACCAGTGTACATTTCCCACCACCAATGTTCTGTTTCCCTTCCACTATCCCCCAACACCCCTCTTCCCCAGCCCCAGCCCCCAGCCTGCCTCTATAGCTTTTCTCCTTTTTTTCTTTTTCTCTCTCCTTTTGTGTATTATGGTTTGTAATACAGATACTAAGAAGTCATCATGTTTGTTCAGGGCATTCATTATTTTTTGTCGGGATGGTAAGGCTGGAGTAGCTTTTTTAACTGGGTGGCATGTTTAGGGTATGAATGTGACTGCCGAGGCTTCCAGAAGTACAAAGAGGTGGTGAAAGGTAGCCCATCCCAACTCCAAGAAAGTCTAGAGATTCCAGCACAAAACCCACATACCTGAATTTTCAGCAGATTATATCTCAGCGAGGTCTGTCCCGAGATGGTGGAGTCCGGCTGGGTGCATGGTGGCAATTTTGGCTGCCAGGGGCTCTGTTTGGGCGGGCACCAGGCTGACCCACCCCCACCCCCTCCAATTTACCCCAGTCTGTTCAGCTTTGCTCAGGTCAAAGATTAACTGCAGCTTTTGATCTCTTTTAGATTTATTTATGGGTCTCTGAAGCAAGGCCAGTAGTAGAGCTTACATAGTGGCGCTGGAATTGGTTCATGTGGGTGACTGCCAGTGCTTCCAGGAGTATAGGGAAGTGGAGGGATAACCCATCCTGACCCTGAGAAAGTCTGGAGATTTCAGTCACAAAACCTGCATACCTGAATTTTCAACAAGTTAATATCTCGGTGAGGTCTGTCCCAAGAGTCTGGCTGAGTCGGGGTAGTGATTTTTGGATTGTGAAAGCAAGGGGCTCCCAGGGACTCTGCTTGCTTAGGCGGGCACCAGGCTGGCCCAGGCAGACCCACCCCCCCGCCCCCCGATTCACTCTGTGGTTTTTTTTTTTATCTCTTTAGAGATTTATGGGTCTCTGAAACAAGGCAGATAAATGAGCTTGTGTAGCTGAACTGAAAGTGGTTTGTGGGTGTGGCTCCCACATACCTAACTTTTGGCCTTTTAATTTTTTCAGGAAACTTGGTCCCGAGTTGTTGGGGTCCAGCCAGAGGCACTGCGGACATCTTGGGTTATCAGGAAGTCTGAAGGCACCATCAGGCTGCTGATGTGCTCGCCCCACAGGTACAGGTTGACGTGCTGGCAGTACTGCACCCCTGGATATGTGTATGTCTTTTTTTTTGCTTTTTGGGTCACACCTAGCGATGCACAGGGGTCACTCCTGGCTCTGCACTCAGGAATCACCCCTGGAGGTGCTCAGGGGACCATATGGGATGCTGGGAATCGAAGCTGGGTTGGCCACGTGCAAGGCAAACGCCCTACCCGCTGTGCTATTATTGCTCCAGCCCGATATGTGTATGTCTTGATTGGGGTGGTGGTTACATGGGTATATAATTGTCAAACCCCACTGAAATTTATATTCAGGGCTTCTGTTTTCTTTTTTGAGGGTGTTGTTTGTTTGGGGGCCACACTCAGTAGTAGTCAGGGACTACTCCTAGCTTGGTGCTCTTGGGGTTGCTCCCACGTGTGCTCAGGAGGACCATGTGATGCCAGAGATCAAAGCTAGGCTTCAGCATGGAAAACCTGTGCTCCAGCTCTCTGAGCTACATCGCTAGGCTTTTTTTTCTTGTTGATCTTAGGGATTGAACCCAGGGCCTTCTACATATGTAGCTCACACTCTACCATTGAGCTACATACCTAGTTCCAGTGTCGGTTTACAAAACAGTTTTAGGGGTGGAGAGATGATGCAGGGGTTAAGGTACTTGCCTGGCATGTGATTGAACTTGGTTTGATCTACATCTACTATTGGAAGTGACTGCTAAGCACTCTTGGGTAGAGCTCCCCAGCCCAAATCGGTTTTTTAGATTTTAACTTATATTATTTTAAAATGGACTGCAGCAATAGCACAGCGGGTAGGACGTTTGCCTTGCACGTGGCCGACCCGGGTTCAATTCCTCCATCCCTCTCGGAGAGCCCGGCAAGATACCGAGAGTATCCCGCCCGCACAGCAGAGCCTGGCGAGCTACCTGTGGCGTATTCGATATGCCAAAAACAGTAACAAGTCTCACAATGGAGACATTACTGGTGTTCACTCGAGCAAATCGATGAACAACAGGATGACAGTGCTACTATTTTAAAATGATTTTTATCAGTGCCAGAGATATATTATAATAAGGCACTTGCTTTGCATGTGGTAGACCTGGTTCTGTCCCTGGCACTGAATATGGCCCCCTGAGCACCACTAAATGTAGCCCAAAAACCCACAAAACCAATAACACCCTTTTAACTGAAGTACCATTGGTTTATGTGTGAGTTTATGTCTGTTATACTGAAAAATAAGACCCATGCCGACTCCTACACTATTCAGGAAAATGTCTTATCAGACACTTAAAGGACCTTGTGGGTCCTTTAAGTGGGATCCTGTAGGACAGAGCTGCTTGAGCCACAGACCGTGACTGTTGTGTGCATGAATGTGGGGACAGAGAAAAACTTGGCAAGAAGTAAAAGATTTCTGATCACCAAACACTAATTCAGAATCAAAAGCATAATGAAGCGGAGGTGTTCCTGGCAGGGCTCACCTGTCTGGCATTTCTCAGGTGAAACAGGCCGAGAGTGGCCAAGAGTGGTGCAAACTTAAGAAACCCTGCACATTGAAAAACCCAGGTGTGCGGGAACCCATGACTGAGATCTCTAAGCCCACTCAGATTGGGACTGGGCCTCCACCCCCCGGCTCCCCAGTTTTCCAGTAGCTTGGCAGTCACACCCACAAACTGCCTCCGGCACCATGTAATCTCAATAACGGCCAAGACCCAGAGACTATAAAGTAAAGCTGCCAGAAGAGAGTGACACAGAATTTCCTGGAGCATCATGCGGCCGCAGTTGTGGCTGTGTGACCTCTTATACTCTAGCCCACTTACATACCAAAAGTAGCACACATTTGTTTGGTTTTAACATACTTGCTTGTATTCTTTTATATACGGGCTTAAATAGCTCCAGAATGAAATACAACAACCTTCACACACTTAAATAACTCCAGAATGAATACAACAACCTTCACACACTTCCCTCTTATTGTGGTGGGAAGGTGCTCAGTGGTGGGATTGGTGTTTTGAATATTATCTCTAATGAACTATTGTGAACTACTTTATGAAAATAAAATATATAAAAATTTGAAAAAAAATAAAAGAAAAAGAAACCCTGCAGCAGGTCTGAGCTTCTCAACAATCAGGTAGGACCTCATCTGGGACCCTGTAACTTTGAAAATATTTGTTGTAAAATCTTGGCAGGGCAGCTTAGGGATGTAGCTTTAAACCACACCAGGGAGTACTCAGAGGATCTGTGCTCAGGAGTGACCCCTGGTGGTGCTTAGGGGGATTTCATGTGGTAGGCGGGATTGAGGGAAGTAGGATTTGTAGGGCAAACGCTTACTCCAGTACTATCTTTCTGACCCTAAACTTATTTAGGGCTTCTTCACTATATCACTGTATCACTGTCATCCCATTGTTCATCGATTTACTCGAGCGGGAGCCAGTAACGTCTCCATTCATCCCAGCCCTGAGATTTTAGCATCCTCTTCTTACTCGTTTTTCCCAATGATTGGAGGCTCTTTTCAGGGTCAGGGGAGTGAGACCTGTTATTGTTACTGTATTTGGCATATCGAATATGCCATGGGGAGCTTGCCAGGCTCTTCCATAGTTTGCCAGGCTATTCTGTAGAGCTTCTTAAACATTTAAAATTAAATGTTTGATTTGTGTGCCTACTTTACAGACCTGCACAGCTGGGCTCATGTAAAGATGGGGTGAAGGGATGGAGTCCAGTGGACTGAGCCAAATGTTTCATGGTTCCCTGAGCACCAACAGGAAAGACCTCCCATGGATCAGAAATGCCTATACTGGGCCAGAGCTATAGTCCAGCAGGTAGGGCATTTACCTTGCACGCAGCCGACCCAGGTTCAATCCCCAGCATCCCATATGGTCCCCTGAGCACCATCAGGAGTAATTCCTGAGTGCAGAGCCAGGAGTAACCCCTGTGCACTGCCAGGAGTGACAAAAAAAGCAAAAAGAATAATAATTATTGAGCAAAAATGGGTTGCAAGTGGAGAAAAGTTTATAAAGCTAGTTAACCTACACTGGGGATTTCATCTATTTCATCTCCACGGATGACCTGTTTGATGCTGGTGATCAATGTTTTTCTTCAGCTCACTTCAGTGTTTAAGTAAAGGATTGCTCATCCTGTCTCAACTTTATTATTACTTTTTTGGCCACCATCCTGGCTCTGCACTCAGGGATCACTCCTGGCAGAGCTCAAGGGACCCTGTGGGATGCCAGGGATCGAACCTGGGTTGGCCGCTTCTAAGGCAAGCACCCTGGCAGCTTTATTATATCTCTGGCCCTCGCTTTTATTTCTTGTTTTAGCTTTTCCTTAATTTCTTGACTCTAAGCATTTATTGTTAAGGCACAATGTAAAAGTAGAAGGAAAATGTTGTCCCTCAGAAGCCCGAGCCTCTTAATTTTGTAAAAAGGGAGCACAATGGCATGTTTGGCTTTTCCTAAGAGCCAGATCTGATGCAATGTAATTACTTAATTAGATCAGATTACTGTTTATATTAAACTCAAATAATGATTAACCTGAAAAGCTTCGTGACAAGAGCACGCAGGTGAAAGCAGCGCTGGTTTGAACCCACCCTTTTTGTCCCCGCCTCATTCCCAGTGGGACTCAGTGGCTGACAGATGAATCGCCCCGCCCGTGCAATACATCTGGGTCCCAGAGAGCATGGCAGGCCAGGAGCTGGCCCCACACACAGCCAAACAGGATTCGAGCCCTGGCCCCCCGCCCAGCACCGCCAGGAGTGATTTCTGAGTGCAGAGCCATGAGTATCCCCTGAGCATCACTGGGTGTGGCACCCCCTCCCCCTCCCCCGCCACCAAAAATGTTTTTTTTTTAAACTGGAAGTATAACATACGTAAGCTATGGCAGTGAGCCTCCCGAAGTGAGCCCAGTATTCCTGCTCTGGCCTACCCCTCCCGCACTGAGCCGGGCCGGTTGATTTGGACGCAGCAGAAGCAGCCCTGTCCGGGCCGGGCTGGCGCACACTGGCAGCTCTGCTTCCTTCTTCTTGGGACCCGCACCTGGCAGAGCCCTTCAATTTGATTTCCCCAAGACGCAAACAGCAGGACCAACTGACACACGGCTGGGATGAACTCGGCTCTGTGGGGCCAGGGACGGAACCTGGGTCCTTGGTGTGCAAGGGGAACTGCGGACTTAACTCGACTTGCCGTAGACTTGTTCTAGCTCCCCGGCCCCACCTGGTTCTCTTTCTGCAGTGTAGTTTTCTGTGCGCAGGGAAAGACTATACTTGGTTGTTGTTCTGCCGTGGACACGTCTATTTAGCTTCATCCTCAGTTCCTGGCTCAGAACTCCTTAAACCCTGACCGTTTCCTAAGTACTGACAGTGGTAAGGATGATCTTTTGGCATGTGAAGATGATTTTTTTTTTTGCTTTTTGGGGTCACACCCGGCAATGCACAAGGGTTACTCCTGGCTCTGCACTCAGGAATTACCCCGGGTGGTGCTCAGGGGACCATATGGGATGCTGGGAATCGAACCTGGGTCGGCCGCGTGCAAGGCAAACACCCTACCCGCTGTGCTATTGCTCCAGCCCCAAGATGATTTTTTTTTAAATGAAGACCTGGCCTTAGTCCACAGCCACGAGCTTCCAGAAGCAATAATCAGGTATTCGGGTTCCAGGACTAAGACTCCAGGCCTCATGGCGGTGACAGAGAAATCAGGCTATCTCTCCCTGTCTCCTGGCCCGCTTGGGGTCCCGGCTGTCACGCCCACAAGCTGTCTCCGGGCGCCATCTCAGTGCAACAGTGGCCTTGGTCCAGAGACTCCCAAATGAATCCCAAAATGAATTAGCGCCCTATCTCTGGACCCCAACCATTTACAATTTTAGAATTCCAGAAGCACACAGCTGCAAAAGTGGCCGCGTGACCTCTCATGATATTCAAAGTGAGCAATAGAAAATAAATTACCTAGCATCTTCCCCTGGCAAGGCAGGCTTAAATGTTGGTGGGAAAATTTGAGCAAACTATAATGCCCCAAAGTAGAAAGTATGAGGGAAATTGTCTGCCATAGAGGCAGGAGGAGAACTGGGATGAGGGTGGGGGATACTGGGGACATTGGTGGTGGAAAATGTGCACTGGTGGAGGGATGGGTGTTTGATCATTGTATGACTGAAACTCAAGCATGAAAGCTTTGGAACTGTATCTCATGGTGATTCAATTAAAATAAAAGGATTGGGGCTGGAGTGATAGCACAGCAGGTAGGGCGTTTGCCTTGCACACAGCCGACTCAGGTTTGATTCCCAGCATCCCATATGGTCCCCTGAGCACTGCCAGGAGTAATTCCTGAGTACAGAGCCAGGAATAACCCCTGTGCATCACCAGGTGTGACCCAAAAAGCAAAAAGAAAAGGATTAAGGAAAAGCACTGTAGCACTGTCATGTTGTTCATTGATTTGCTCGAGCGGGCACCAGTAACGTCTCCATTGTGAGATTTGCTGTTACTGTTTTTGGCATATTGAATATGCCATGGGTAGCTTACCAGGCTCTGCCATGAGGGCGGGATACTCTTGGTAGCTTGCCGGGCTCTCCGAGAAGGACGAAAGAATTGAACCCGGGTTGGCTGCGTGCAAGGCAAATGCCTTAACTGCTGTGCTATTACTCCAGTCCTGATTAAGAAAAAAAAATAATAAAAAATGAAGACCCACTTTTTTGGGGGGGTCACACCTGGCGATGCACAGGAGTCACTCCTGACTCATGCACTCAGGAATTACTCCTGGTGGTGCTCAGGGGACCATATGGGATGCTGGAAATCAAACCCAGGTCGGCAGCGTGCAAGGCAAACGCCCTACCTGCTGAACTATCACTGCAGCCCCCAGAAGACCCATATTTAAATGTATCATCCTTATCTCTCCCCTCCTCTCCCCTCCTCTCCCCTCTGTGGATGTTGCAATGACTAGGGTCACACGCCGCAGGATGGCTTTGCTTGCACGTTGTGTTGTGATGCCTGCCAGGGGCCTGACACTTCAGCTGTGGAGCTTGCTGGCAGATGGATGGACGCTTTAGTTGTGGTGCTTGTGTCCATGCTGGCTGTAGCGTTTGTCAAGCCACTGTGCTGTTGACATGTGTGCTTACTGTGGGAGTCACACTCTCAGCCCTGGTTCACATACCTCTTTGTAGTTGATATGCTTGCCAGGGGTGCACCCTTCCTAGTTGTGCTGGCTGCACACACTTGACTGGGACAAGAAATACCTTTTAGATCTGAAAAAAATATATATATATTTATACACCATATATAAATATATATACATATATATGTATATGTATATACATATATACATACATATATACATATACATACACCTGGCAGTACTCCGGGGCGATTCTTGAACCAGAGCTTGAGGGTTACTTCTAGCAGTCCTTGGAGGACCAGGTGGTGCCGGGCATCGAACTTGAGGTTCCTACATTCCTACATACAGAGCACGTGTCCCAGCCTATTAAGCCATCACTGAGGATCACAGCAGAGCTGCGAGACACAAACAGCTGAGCTGCCAGGGTCGTGCTTGGCACCTGTAGCAGCAGCAGAGTTTGAACGCATGGCCTCATTCTTGCATCAGAGCCAACGAATGGGTTATTTCCTGCTCCTTGGATGAGGTGACTTTTGGATGGGAGCTAAGGGTGGAAGCTGGTTGTCTGGAAAACTAGCTCTGTCAGGAGAGGATTCGGCCCTAGTGGGGGTGGGGCTCGGGGGAGGCACTGAACTGCTGGGGCTGGAACACAGGCCCCCATACATGCAAGGCACGTTCTCCGTGGCTGAGTCATATCCCTGGCCTCAGTGGAAGGGTCGGAAAGTTCAGTTTGAGTCAGGGTCAGGAGTCTGAGTTGAATTTTGAGTCGAATGCCAGTGGCCAGTGATCTGATCAACTATGCTTAAGTCGTAAAGCCTCCACAAAAGTTCAGGAGGAGGGTCTGGAGCAATAGCACAACGGATAGGGCGTTTGCCTTGCACGCGGCCGACCAGGGTTCGAATCCCAGCATCCCATATGATCCCCCAAGCACCGCCAGGAGTAATTCCTGAGTGCATGAGCCAGGAGTAACCCCTGTGCATCGCCGGGTGTGACCCAAAAAGCAAAAAAAAAAAAAAGTTCAGGAGGAGGACACGGGCCCAGAGCTTCCTTTGGGCTGGAGAGCATGGAGGTATTTCAGTCCAGTGGCTAACCTCTAGGCCCTCTCCCCATTCCCTGTCCTCTGCATGTCTTTAACTGACTGCTTCTGGATAATCTCTCTCTTTTTTTCACCTTTTTGGGTCACACCTGGCGATTCTCAGGGTTTACTCCTGGCTCTGCACTCAGGAATTACTCTTGGCGGTGTTCAAGGGACCATATGGGGTATTGGGAATCGAACCCAGGTTGGCTGTGTGCAAGGCAAACACCCTACCCGCTGTGCTATCACTCCAGCCCCTGGATAATCTCTCTTGCAGGAACTAGGGGGTCACCACCCCAGATTGGGTAATTGAGCATGGCGGTCATGAAAAAATCTTAAAGTTTAAGAATAATTTTGTTTATGACTTCCTTGGTTTGGTTTTGAGGCCACCCTCAGTGGTATTTGGGGCTTAGTCCTGCCTGTGTGCTCAGGAATGGCTCCTGGGGGTCTTTCAGGGGACTGTGTTACGAGGGATCGAACCCTGCTTGGGCATGTGAAAGGTTAGCACCCTACCCCCGTGCTATCTCTCTGGCCCTCTTTATGATTTTTTTTTTTTTTGCTTTTTTGGGTCACACCCAGCGATGCTCAGGGGTTACTCCTGGCTCTGCACTCAGGAATTACTCCTAGCGGTGCTCAGGGGACCATATGGGATGCTGGGGATCGAACCCGGGTCAGCCCCATGCAAGACAGCCCATGGTTCTATCTACCCGCTGTGCTGTCACTCCGACCCCTCTCATTGGGATTTTGATCCAGAAATCCCTTTAGAGTTGTTTTCAGATTGGACCACTTCTGAATACAGCTGCTTTGAATACTAGTAATGTTGCTTCTGGTAGATTCAGGCGCTGTATTCCTTGGCTCTGGATCAAGCAGTGGGATTGTTGGCTCATGGGATGGCATATGTTTAGCTGTAGGCGATAATGCCAAATGAATGGAACATTTTGCAAATAAATTTCTTGGGGGGGTATTTTTATTCTGTTTAGTAAGGCCTGAGGAGTGACTCAAGGCTCGCCCGCGTTGCTGACACGAATAGGGAATCTTTGTAGTGTGGGTTTGCATGTGAATATTAAGGTACCTAGACCATTCCAAGACTTGCCCACATCCCGTACGTTTGTAGGGGTTTATTCCACTTGGACTTTGTGAAGACGGAAGAGTTGCCATGTTTTTCACAGTAACAGGACTCCCTCTGGTGTATTCCAGTGTGTGGAGGAAGTTTGAGGAAGGTTTTCCCGTCAGAGGTCTTCTTGCAAGTGGAGATAACCCCTAGGTGGGGTTATCTTCATGACTTTGAAGGCAGAAATGTTCGCGAAAGTCTTTTTCACATCGCCCACAATCGTACACATTACCCAGTGCCTGCTGCTTCCCATCTCAACCAATTAGATGTTTCTGAAATGAAACGTCAGCTCCTGAGGTTGTGTTCTCACGCCCTTTTGTTTGTTCGTTTGTTTTTCTTCTTCAGCTGTGCTCAGGGCCTACGTGGGTTCTGTGAAGGATCACTATTGGTGGTGCGAAGGAGACCCTGTGCAGTACCAGGGATCGATCCCAGGTTGGTCAAGTGCAAGGCAGGTGCCCTACCCTCTGCACTATCTCTATGGCCCCTAAGTTCCTGTTCTTTACAGATGCCTCTCTTCTTTTTTAAAAAAAATTATTACTGAATCACCATGAGGTACAGTTACAAACTTATGAGCTTTCGTGTTTGCATTTCACTCATACAGTGATCGTTTACCCATCCCTCCACCAGTGCCCATTCTCCTCCACCAAGGTTCCCAGTATCCCTCCCTCCACCCCATCTCCCTCCACCCCACCCTGCCTCTGTGGCAAGGCATTCCCTTTGGTTCTCTCTCCTTTTGGATGCTGTAGTTTGCAATAGAGCTATTGAGTGGCCATCATGTTCGGTCTATAGTCTACTTTCGGCACGCAGCTTTCAACCCAAGGGGGTCCTCCCAACATTCTCTACTTAGTGTCCCCTTCTCTATCTCAGCTGCCTTTTCCCCCAGCATGTGAGGCCAGTTTCCAAGCTATGGGGCAGACCTCCTGGTCCTTATCTCTACTACTCTTGGGTGTTAGTCTCCCTCTCTGTTACTTTATATTCCACAGATGAGTGCGATCTTTCTATGTCTGTCTCTCTCTTTTTGACTCATTTCGCTTAACATGAAACTTTCCATGTTGAGCCACTTATATGCAAATTTCATGACTTCTTCTTTTCTAACAGTTGCATAGTATTCCATTGTGTAGATGTGCCAAAGTTTCTTTAACCAGTCATCTGTTTTGGGGCACTCTGTTTTTTTTCCAGATTTTGGCTATTGTATACAGTGCTGCAATGAACATACAAATGCAGATGTCATTTCTACTATACCTTTTTTCCTCTCCAGGATATATTCCCAGGAGTGGTATTGCTGGGTCAAATAGGAGCTCTATTTCTAATTTTTTGAGAATAGACGCTTCTCTTTGTAGCATCTATAAAAAAAATCAGCAGGAAACAACTGCTGTCGGTGAGGTTCTAGCTGCTCTGCTACTGCTGGGAGTTGCGTCTGCTTTAGCCTCTATGGAAAGCAGTGTGGAAACTTCTCAGAGGAAGAACAGAACTTCTATGGAGCCAGCAATCCCACTTCCTCATATGTAGTCCCAAACACACACACACACACACACACACACACACACACTCAAAATTAACCCAAAAAGAGTTCAAACACCTGTGTTCATGGCAACACTAACCAAATTGTTATGGAAACAGCCCAAATTTCCAACAACAGATGAATGGATAAGGAACTTATGATGTATATACACAACGGAATGGCGTGCAGCTGTAAGGGAAGATGAAGTCACGCAGCGTGAAGCAAGGGGGCTGGAACTGGAATGTGTCCTGTGGCGTGAAATAAGTCAGAGGGAGAAGAACAAACACTGCTCATCTCCTTGATCTGTGGAACGTAGAGAGACAGAACAGAGGAATAGACAGTATCAAAGAACGCCAGACCCTTGGCCTTGGGTCACAAAACTCAGACAACCACGCAGTGGGTGGGGGCGAGGAAGAGGTGAGCTAAGTGACCGAGGCAAAGGACAGTGGTGGAGGGATGGGGCACCTTGGTGGTGACGAGGTGGTCACTGTACATCTAACACTCTTGCCTCAACTGTGATAAAATCCACGAGTCTGCCCCACCAAGAGGTCTCCCAAGGTCTGAACAGTGACTGTAACATTGAGTTCTCTTCCCCGAGGAGTCCAGAAAAGTCCATTACTCTCAGTGCAGCTCACAGTGTCATCAGGAAAGGTCCTGGACTCCTAAGGACAATTTATCAAGCTGAGAGTCACCAGCTTTTTTTCTTTTCTTTTCTTTTGGGGTCACACCCAGCGATGCTCAGGGATTTCTCCTGTCTCTGCACTCGGGAAATTACTCCTGGCAGGCCTCGAGGGACCATATGGGATGCCAGAGCTCGAACCCAGGTTGGCTGCGGGCAAAGTAAACGCCCTCCCCTCTGGACTATCGCTCCGGCCCTGTGTCACCATCTTTTAAGTCTCTCTCACTGTCTAAAAACAGAATCAAGGCTTCTGTGTATGGCGCCAGAGACATGGTACCGGGGTTAAGGCGCGTGCCTCACATGTGGCCAAACCAGGCTCGATCCCCGGCCCCACGTGGTCCCCTGAGTAGCACTGCATCCTTGGGTGCTAGTGCTGAATGGCCACCCCAGTGGGCTGACAACTCCTGAGAGGGGCTACTGGGTCCTGTGAGTACCACTTGGGGGACCCCCCCAAAAAAAAAAACTAAAAAAGGTTTTGTAGAAGAAGACGGCAACATTGAACATTGGGAGATCACTATATCAGAGAGAGCAGGAGGGTCCCTTGGCACACAGAGTATAAATTCTGTTTTCAGTTTTCTTTCTTTTCCATTGGTTTTGGGGCCACACCCGGTGGTGCTCAGGGCTGACTCATGGCTCTGCTGATGTAAGAGGCAGCTTCAGTTTCCCCTGCTGTGAGCCGGCCCATTTTTCACTGCTTCTATCCTACATTTTGACTTCCTGTGAATTCCTGGGCTCTTTCTAATAAACAGGAAGTTAACAATTGTCCAGCTTCATAAAATTCTGCCTCAGAGAGTAGGCTAAGATAATGGGCAAATACCTCAGGCAAATAGCCAGATAAGGATCTGTTTGATTCTTGCATCCTCTGTAACATTCTTGTCAATTGATAAGAAATGCAAAGAGCCCAATTTTCATTTAAATGGACCGACACAAAAAAAATCCTTATCTTTCGCTTCCTGTATTCCCTACCACAAAGAGAGACTTTCCCTATCACTCCCCCCCCACACACACACCACGAAAAAGAGACCTAGTTCATTTAGTCCTGTACCAAGTTCCTCCCCACACAGGAAGTTCCTGACTCCTCTACTTGCCAATCCCTATTTCTACTTTCCAACTCTGAGTCTGAGCATCTTTGTTACTCAGTATTTTCATCCTTGAAAATATTGAAGAACCTGGGAACCCCCGACCAACACAGAGACCCGCCCCGGCCTCTCCTGGCGCTGCTCACAGAACCTCATGGAGGGGGCTGGAGCGATTAGCACAGCAGGTAGGGCGTTTGCCTTGCATGCGGCGGGCCCAGGTTCAATTCCCAGCATCCCATATGGTCTCCTTAGCACCGCCAGGAGTAATTCTTAAGTGCTTGAGCCAGGAGTAACCCAAAAAGCAAAGCAAAACAAAACAAAACACTCATGGAGTGTCGCCGATGGAACCTGGGTAGCCTGTTGCTGCGGCTCTTGAACATTCTATTTTCCTCTGTATAAGCCACACAGGTTCCTTGGGAGACTTGAGTCCTGAGCCCCTGGAGGCAATAATCTCCCGTGGCTTTTCATGGACCCCTCTGGCTGGAGAGGAAACCTCCTGCCTCTCCCCTTCGGCCTCACACGCAGCCTCCAGAGTGGCTGATCAGGAAATAAATTTCTCCCGTAGTGAATGGGTGTAAGCAGTACCTGAGGTGCATTTTCGGGCTTGCTTCTCTTTCTCCCCAACTGGATTTAAAGCTAGCTCTATGGAACTCTAAGACATTTTTTTCTTTTCTTTTCTTTTCTTTTCTTTTCTTTTCTTTTCTTTTCTTTTCTTTTCTTTTCTTTTCTTTTCTTTTCTTTTCTTTTCTTTTCTTTTCTTTTCTTTTCTTTTCGTTTTTGGGTCACACCCAGCAATGTGCAGGGGTCACTCCTGGCTCTGTGCTCAGGAATCACTCCTGGTGGTGCTTGGGGGACCCTATGGGATGCTGGGGATTGAGGGATTGAACCCAGGTCGGCTGTGCACAAGGCAAATGCCCTACCCGCTGTGCTATCGCTCCGGCTGCTCTAAGTCATTCCTATCTTCCTCTGTGCCTTCACACCCACTGCAATGGGTAACAGTCCCTGCTTGGTGAAAAACAAAGAGTAACTCTGGGCATCAAAGGGTGCGGCTCTTGGTGTCTGGGGATGTGGTTCAAATGGTAGAACATACACTTGGCTAGTAGGAGGTCCTGGGTTTGAGCCCCAACACTGCAGCCCCCCCCCTCATAGCCCCCACACATCTGGATGTGGTTTCTATTATATTTTACTTTTTTGCTTTATGAGCCATACCCAGCAGTTCTCAGGACTTACTCCTGGCTCTGCACTGAGGGATTACTCCTTCCAGTGCTGTAGAACCAGATGTGGTACCTGGGATCGAACCCAGGTTGACACATGGAAGGCACGTGCCCTTCCCGCAGTACTATCTCTCCAGCCCCAGTGGTTCCCATTTTTTTTTAAAAAAAAAGGTAAAAAAGAGTGCATTCTAGATATTAAGACTAGTTAATACTTAAGGAGGAGAAAATTGTTTTAAATGTTTTGCCTGAAACTTCTGAAAGCATTTGTTTATTTAATTGTACAGATCCTCTATTCATAAACTTGGAAGAATTTCATCAGCTTCCTCCTAAATTTTTTATGTTGTATAGATATAGTAACCAATGATCAAGTCTTTATAGTAGGGTCTTTTATTATTTTTTAAAATTTATTTTATTTTATTTTATTTTGCTTTTTGGGTCACACCCAGCTATGCTCAGGGGTTAACTCCTGTCTCTGCGCTCAGGAATTACTCCTGGTGGTGCTTGGGGAACTGTATGGGATGCCGGTGATCGAACCCAGGTCAGCTGCGTGCAAGGCGAATACCCTACCCACTGTACTACCACTCTGGCCCCCTATAGTAGCATTTTTAATGTGTCATGTTGACCTTAAACAAAAAGTCACCAGTTAGTTCAACAAAATGGGTTTCATCAGAAAGGACAACAAAAAAATAAATTGGTCGAGGTCAGGCTCTTAGCAAGACATACATATCCTTCCTTTAGAGCAGGTGCTGGAAACCATTTGGAGGTTTTGGAGGCTGCTGTTATAATCCAAGAATTCACTGGAAGGCTCTAGGCATTTGCTGTGTGGTGGCATTTTCTTCCTTGGCTTGGGCGGTCTGTTGTTTCTGCCTGTGCAGGAGGCAGCATCATTTCCCACTGGGGGAGCAGGCAGGCCACATCCTGGCCTGGTTGATTGAGGCTGTGTGAGAACTCATTTCAATAGAGATTTTTGGTTTTTGTTTTTTGCTTTTTGGGTCACACCCAGCGATGTACAGGGGTTAGTTCTGGCTCTGCACTCAGGAATTACCCCTGGCTGTGCTCAGGGGACCATATGGGATGCTGGGAATCGAACCCGGGTCAGCCGTGTGCAAGGCAAACGCCCTACCCGCTGTGTTATTGCTCCAGTCCCTCAATAGGGTTTTGTTTGTTAATGTTCACAGGGCTATGTGGACAGTTTCTTTTCTTTTTTTGTCTTATTAATTAATTTATTTATTTAGACTTTTTGGGTCACACCCAGTGATGCTTAGGGGTTACTCCTAGCTCTGCACCCAGGGATCATTCCTGGTGGTGCTTAGGGACCATGTGGGATGCTGGGATCGAACCCCAGTCGGCTGCATACAAGGCAAATGCCCTCTCTGCTCTGCTATCGCTCCAGCTCCCGTGGATGGGGCTTGTGACAGCCTGACACTGAATACAAAGTTTGGGTGCCAAGAGATGCTTAGTTGCAAGTGGCAGAAGTGCGCAGAGGGTCCTCATTATTGACCAAGGGGAGTGAGGCCAGGACAAGTGATAAGTGTTGAACCCTGTCAACACTTGAGCCTCACTCACACCCTCCTAGCTTGAGAACATTATCACTGGAGCAACCCCAAGGGCAAATGAAACTCTAGCTTCAGGATCTTCGAGAACTTGAGGGTTGGGCTTACGGACTCTCTAGAGCAGGTAGCCCCGGAATAGCATAGCGTCGTGGGGGCTAGGGCACGTGCCTGGCATGCACGAGGCCCTGCATTTGAGGCCCGGCAGTGCATAGGGTCCCAAGGACAAGGGTGGAGCCCTGGTGAACTCAACAGCACCAAAGAGTCCCCAAAGTGGGGCCGGAGCGATAGCACAGTGGGTAGGGCGTTTGCCTTGCACGCGGCCGACCTGGGTTCAATCCCCGGCATCCCATATGGTCCCCCAAGCACTGCCAGGAGTAATTCCTGAGTGCAAAGCCAGGAGTAACCCCTGAGCATCGCTGGGTGTGACCCCAAAAAAGCAAAAAAAAAAAAAACAAAGAAATGTCATAGAGGACAGGATTCTTTTCTTAAGACCCTGGGTAAAGTCTCAAGAATCCTTAACTCAGCTCAGCCTGGTGCTGCCTTTCACGCCAGGGTGCACCTAGGATGACCATTGCCAGCTCAAATTCTGTTGCTCCCCAACCTCTAGTGCATGGCCACAGCCAGCAATGCGCAGGGCTTCCTCTTACCTCTCTGCTCAGGGGTCGCTCCTGGTACGTGGTAACTGAGATGGAACTGGGCCTTAGTCCCTGTACTTGGGTCCCTCCGGGGCGTGGCTCTCGATTTTATTTAGAAAATACGCAGGGGCCAAGGACATGGGTCCAGGGGCTGGCGTGCATCCAGGAGTCTCGGGTTCGACTCCTGGCACCATCTGGTTCCCCAAGCACTGCACGCAGTGACTCCTGGGAAGCATGCAGGGACAGCCTCATTGTACACTGGGTCGGGTGCCGACCCCTCCCTCCAGACACAAGGGGCTGGGAATGTGATACAGTCCTTAAGCTTTGCACGTGTAAGTGGGTTTGATTCCCCAGTGCCAGAATCAACCCCCAGTACTGCAAGATGATAAAGAGAAAAGAAACACTTATAACTAGGCAAAATAAAGGCTCCAAGTCCCTGTGCCTCCCCTTTCCCTTTCCTGTGTTGGTGCAATCCCCACAGTGCTCCTGGAATGGGCACTTGGCATGTGGGGCAGTGCCCGAGTTGGAGCTCAAGGTCTCATCCATGAAATACACGCATTTGCCCACGGTGCCCTCTCCTTGGGCCTGTGCGAGCCCTTCCGTATCAGACTGCCTCTCTGTTGACAGCGTAATTTCCTATAATGGCTAACATAATTATCCCAGGAAGGCGAACCACAAACTCACAACAAAAACTGTTCAAGGGAAAGAAAAAAAAACTGTTCAAGGTCACTTGTTTTCAGGAAAAGCAGCCTTTTAGGCCCATGTGTTCCAAGGGTCAACAACTTGTGTGGTTTACAAATTTGGATGCATGTTCATTCCCACCGCAGACCAGGCTTTAGACCCTATGAGCCGAACCCTCAAAGCCTTTCGCTTCCCCAATTGCCTTCTGTGGAGTCACTACTGAGACTTTGTGAACCTGGGGCTCCCTTACTCAGCAACTTTGATAAACCCATTTTTGTGTTTATTTTTGACCCATTTTTGTGCGCTAGGGGGCTGGAGCAATAGTACAGCGGGGAGGGCATTTGCGTTGCACGTGGCCGACCCGGGTTCAATTCCCAGCATCCCATATGGCTCCCGGAGTACCGGCGGGACTTATTCCTGAGTGCAAAGCCAGGAACAGCCCCTCAGCATCGCCGGGTGTGACCCAAAAAGCCATTAAAAAAAAAAACCAAGGGGCTAGAGCGATAGCACGGCGTATAGGGCTTTTGCCTTGCAACCGGCCAACCCGGGTTTGATTCTCAGCATCCCATATGGTCTCCTGAGCACCGCCAGAGGTAATTCCTGAATGCAGAGCCAGGAGTAACCCCTGAGCATCGCTGGGTGTGACCCAAAAAGAAAAAAAAAACACCAAAAAACCCCCATTTTTGTGTACTCAAGGGGGTGCCTTGGCAGGTCTTTGTGGGAGCATTGACTCAGGCTATCCATACACCACACTTCTGTATAGACAGTGAGGTGTGGTGGCAAAGCACAATCTCCAAATACAGCTGGAAGCAAGGTTCTGTTGCACAGGCTTCTGCTCTGCTGGTTAGTAATCAGCCAGAGGAGTGCCTGTTACCTGCCATTTGAGAAGAACCAATTTTGCTCACACGTCAGGTCATGATCATGGAAGAGAAAAAAAATGAATTTTCCCTCTTCCCTTCGAGTTTCTTGGCTGAGACCCCGCCCCTATAGAAAATGGAAAAATAGGAGGAGGCAAACAAACACGTGTATTAACATTCCCTCCTGTATGTTAAGTGAAAGAAAACACTGCTGCTGCACGCGTGGGAAGAGACCTGTATCTTCCGGAGGTTAAAGCTGAGAGCTGCCTGGAGGAAGGGACTAACCGAAATCCGATAGCTCTTTCCCCTTCCCGGAAATGCAGATTTTAAATGATACACTATTTTGAAGAGTGGAACATTTCACATAGAGGGAATTTTTTTTTTCTTTTTGGGTCACACCTGGCGATGCACAGGGGTTACTCCTGGCTTTGCACTCAGGAATGACTCCTGGCGGTGCTCAGGGGACCATATGGGATGCTGGGAATTGAACCCGGGTCAGCCTCGTGCGAGGCAAACGTCCTACCCCCTGTGTTATTGCTCCAGCCTCGAGGGAAAAAAAATTTTAAAGTCAGAGACAACACATTAATTTTTTTAATTGAATCACAGTGAGAGACACAGAAGGTTGTTCATGATTGGGTGTCAGTTATATAATGTTCCAACACCCATCGCGTCACTAGTGCACAATTCTCACCACCAATGTCCCCAGTTTCCCTCATGCCCTTACCCCCATTTCCCACCTGCCTTTGTGGCAGGCACTTTTCTTCTCTGTCTCTGTCTCTGTCTCTCTCTAAGAAACAATACATTTGTCTTCTTTTGACAGGTACATGGCAATTCCCAGTATCCTGGTAGAATAAGGGGACCAATCTGCATTTAGACTTTGATCATTACTGAAGGCAAGAAAATTTCTAGGGATAAGGAAATATGCAAAGGAAGAGCCCAAACTTGATCATAAATTACATTGTTAGATGGATGTTAGCCTGGTGTCACCTGGACTCAGCAAGTGGCTGGGATGTAGAGCCAGAGGGGAATGGACTTATTTCTCCTTCAAGCATCTACTTGCTTTTCTGCTCTTCCCTTCCTTTCTGCCACTGTGATCCTTGGGACTTGCACACACTTGCTTGTGGTCCTTGCAGAGTGCTCCCCAAGGCGTTGGATTCTTTTAGCTGTGCAGCTCCAACACGTTCTGCCGATAGTGCTCGCTAGGGGTCGCTGTGGTGCTCACTTTTCTGCTCACCAGTGTCACCAAATGGTAGGGGTTGCATAATTTACTAATTTATGGTGGATGACCTGGGATTCGGCGCAGGTGTTCGACCTGGCACAGACCCTCCGCGATAGGGTCCTGCTCTGCCAGCTGCTCAACAACCTCCGGGCACACTCCATCAACCTCAAGGAGATCAACCTGAGGCCGCAGGTGTCTCAGGTGCTGCCCAGAGACGCAGGCAGGTGTGTGTTTGCCAGTGCACACATTGTTACAACATACCAGTCGACCAGAATCTTACATTCGGTAGACTGGAAACACCTGTAAAGGCGATTAGAGGCTGCACCAAAAGCCTCTGTCCCTTTTGGAGAGCCTGGAGAGTATCCTGCTTGCACAGCAGAGCCTAGCAAGCTCCCCGTGGTGTATTCGATATGCCAAAAACAGTAACAACGACGGTCCTCATTCCCCTGATCCTGAAAGAGCCCCCAATATGCCATCGGGCTACACTAGCATGCGACAGGGATGAGTGGAGACGTTACTGGCGCCCGCTCGAGCAAATTGATGAATAAAGGGGTGACAGTGACAGTGACAGTGATAGCTCTTGAAGCCCGCCTGACTGAGAGCCGGAGATCAGGCAGTCTGTCGTGATGCTGGGGTGTCCCAGACAGTAGAGCTTTTCAAATAGTGCCTGGCGTATCTAAGTGCCACTGGGGGTGCAACTCATGGCTTCGGGCTTGCAAGCCAGGTGCTTGTCACCTGAGATATTGCCCTGAGCTATCCTTTTCTCTTTATGGATGGCTGATTAAAATTAGACTCCCCCAAAGTAAGCCTCGGAACCTGTTTTATTTCACAGAAATGCGTGAGAGATCCAGAAAAGCTCTGTAATGCACTGAAAAGGCTCAGGCCATCACCGTTTAATATTTTATTCCACTTTTTTAGATTTTATTTTGTCACTGTGATTTACAGCATGGGTAATAGCAGGATTTCATGCGGAAAACATTCCAATATTCCACCCTCCACCAGAGTGTCAGCTCCCCCCGACCCGCCATTGACCCAGTGTCACCCCCCATTCGATGTTTCCACCCCACGCCATCACCTTCAGTGATATGCTCCCAAATAAGGCCTCAGTTTCTGTTGGCTTTGGGCATTTGTCGTTTCCTTGCTTTATATCGTTACATCCCAAATAGGAGAGATCATTCTGCATCTGTCCCTCTCCTTCTAACTTCATGGAACATGATACTCTCCAGATCCATCCACATAGCAGAAAATTGCATGATTTTATCTCTTCGTATAATCATGTAGTATTCCATTGTGCATACTATGGTTTCTTTATCCAGTCATCTGTACTTGGATATTTGGTTTGTTTCCAGATTTTGGCCGTTCGTAATAGGGCTGCAGTGTCTTTTCTGAATAGTTTGTGGGCCCTTTGGGTAGAAGCCCAGATGTGGAATTGCCGGGTCATATGGGAACTCAATTCCTAGAATTTCAAGAAGTATCCATATTGTTTTCCAACCACTCTGAACCAGTCCACATTCGTTCCAGCAGTGGATGAGGGCCCCTTTCCCCTCACCCCTCCCCACGCCAGCACTGATTGTCTCTGTTCTTTGTGAAGTGTGCCCGGCTCACTGATGTGAGCTCCTATCTCTTTGCTGTTTTGATTTGCATTTCCCTGATGAGAATTGATGCAGAGAATTTTTTAAATATATTTTTCGGTCGCCTACACTTCTTCTTGGAGGAAGTTTCTGTTTATCTCTTCCAAATTTTTTTTGGGGGGAGGAGGGATAGTTTTTTTTTAATTTTTTCTTTTAAAGTTCTTTTGCAGGCAGGAAGATGGGAGGCCCTGGTAACTCACCTAGGAGAAAACAGTATCTGTAACCTGAACCAGCCGATGGCACCGAGGCTTCGGACACAAAAGATCTATCTTGGGGAGCCTGGAAAGACATTGAGATGCAGAATTGCAGGCGCAAGCAGGGCTCCCGGAAAGGAGAGGTGGCTGGACCCCTCCTCCCCCCCCCCACCCCCCCCCCCCGGAAGAGACTCCACCAGGAACAAAGTCCCGGCAAAGAATATTAAAGAAAACCATTAACTGCTCCGAGCTCTGCCTTGGCAACCACCCTAGCAACAGACTGGACAGGGGGGCGCAGTTTGGTGTTCATAAACTAGCTTGGCAAAGGAAGAGGCACGAGTGCCGCTGAAGGCGCCGGGACCAGAGATGCCCGAGCCCCGACCCCCTGCAGCCTCCCTGTTGAGATGCGAACTTTCAGATTTCCATGCAGGGCTGTGGACTGGCTCTCGCTCCTCTGGAGAAGCCTGTGTTCTCCCCTGGGCATGTATCTTAATCTACCTTTCCCCTGCTCCCTTTACTTCCCAGTAAACTTGTTATACTTCACTGTTGATCTCCTCCTGGCGTTTTTTCTTTTTTTTTTGGCTTTTGGGACTGGAGTGATAACACAGTGGATAGGGTGTTTGCCTTGCACTCGGCCCACCCGAGTTCAATTCCTTTGTCCCTCTCAGGAGAGCCCAGCAAGCTACCGAGAGAGTATCCCACCGCCATGGCAGAGCCTGGCAAGCTCCCCGTGGTGTATTAAATATGCCAAAAACAGTAGCAACAAGTCTCACAATGGAGACGTGACTGGTGCCCGCTCGAGCAAATCGATGAACATTGGGAAGACAGAGTGACAGTGCTACAGTGCTTGGCTTTTGGGTCACACCCAGACAATGCTCAGGGGTTCCTCCTGGCTCTGCACTCAGGACTTACACCTGATGGTGCTCAGGGGACCACATGGGATGCCAGGGATTGAACTCGGGTCAGCGGCATTCATGGCAAGCACCCTACCTGCTATATCATTTCTCTAGGCCCCCTGAAATTTGTTTCTTTTTTTTTCTTTTTTTATTGTTTGTTTTTTTTTTGGGGGGGAGGAGCCACACCTGATGATGCTCAGGAGGTTCTTCCTGGCTTTGTACTCAGGAATTGCTCCTGGCGGTGCTCAGGGGACCATATGAGATGCTTGGAAATCGAACCCACGTCGGTTGCATGCAAGGCAGATGCCCTACCCACTGGACTGTGGCTCTGGGCCCCCTGAAATTCTTTTCTTTGAGGAAAAGCAACAAATCCAAATGTCTGGGTAAGAATAGGCCTGAGTTTCTTGCCACGGCCTGAGCCCACAGCTCCCCAAGAAGGCGGGTGGCACGTCATCTCTCAGGCTGTGTAGAACACGTGGGCTCAGGCGCAGCCTGGGACTGCCTTATGCAGTTGGCGGCATGTGAGCGGCTGTGCTTTTGCAGGGGGCCCGTGGCAGACTTGCAGCAGCCCTGGGCAACCCCCTGGGGACAGACAGGGGCAGAAAGAAAGGTTGATGTCTGATAGATTGGGGAACACTATCCAGCGCAGTCGAATAGAGTGAAGGAAATAGGAGAAGTGGATTGGGGTGCAGTCCTGGGTGGAACTCTGGTGAGGCTGGGGTCAAACCTCAAAATCTCCACCCCCTTCACGTGAGCAAGCCATCCAGGGAACATCCATCGGCAACAGTTCCACCAAAACTTTATTATCTTGGATTTTGGCACCCAGAGCGGCTTCTTACAGACATGCATCTAGACTGTGAGCTGTACTACGGCTATGTGCCGCCCGGGGAGGGATTTTCCCTCTCCACTCTGTTTTTCTGTGCGGAAAATGGTGGCGGTGGCATCATCCACGTGGCGAGAGCCACCCCCTAAGACTTCCACCCAGAGGTAGGAACTTTGCAATGTTGTGGCTCATAGGGGATCATGGAAAGTGGGTGGTATTGGCATGCCCTCGGCCCAGATAAGATCTGGAGCTGCTGCTCTCGAAACAGACCCTCTGCTCCTAAAGTCTATGATCCAAGAGGTCTTCTAACCCATTCTGGCACTCAGAGCGGCTTCATACAGAAATGCATCTAAACTGTGAACTGAACTAAAACATCAGAAATCCAAAACCATGCGGCCTCTCATAGAATCTTCATTCTCAGCAATGAAAAGAAATTATTAAATGATGCCTTTTCAGCAGGCCTGATTGTTGGGGGAAAATTTCAAACAATAATAGTGAGTTCTCTATTGGAATATTGAATGTATTCAAGGTATAGAGAATAAAATGAAGATCATTAGCTACTTAGGTGGGGGCTGGGTGGGAGGGGATATATTGGGGTTCTTGGTGGTGGAACATGTACACTGGTGAAGGGATGGGGTTTCAATCATTATATGACTGAGACTTATACCTGAAAGCTTTGTATTTTTTCATGGTGATTCAATATAATAAAATAAAATTTAAAAATAATAATAATAAAAATCCTTTATTATCTTGGATGTTAACCATTTTTCAGATTGGGGGACTAATATCCTCTTCCCGCCCTCTTGCTCTGCTCATTGTTCCTTTGATGTCCTCCCATCTATTCTTTTTGGCTTCCCTTTGCTTGTCCAGTGGCACAGAATTGTTGAATATGCCTCTTGATTCAACTGAATCAAGAGTTATGCATAATTTTTTCTCAATCTGACTATGGATTTAGGTCTCGACTCTGTTTTGATTGGACTTTTGTGCGTGGTGTTAGAAAAGGGTCTGATCAGGACTGGAGCATAGTACAGTGGAAAGGGCTTTAGTCTTTCTTTTTAGTCTTTCCTTTTAGTCTTTCCTTTAGTCTTTCTTTTTAGTCTTTCCTTTTAGTTCTAAAAGGGCTTTTAGAACTCGGTGCCCCGGGTTCGATCCCAGGCATCCCATGTGGTCCCCCGAGCACGGCTAGGTGTAATTCCTGAGTGCAGAGCCAGGAGGAACCCCTGAGCATCGCCAGGTATGACCCAAAAAGCCAAAAAAGAAAAAAATAAAAAAGAAAGAAAGGGGTTTGATGGGGCTGGAGAGATGGTACAGTTCTTGCATGTGGCTGACCTGTGTTCAATCCCCAGCATCCCATATGCTCCTCCACGTGCACCAGGAGTGATCCCTAAGCATAGGGGTAGGAATAAATCTGGAGGGAATTGTTTTTAAAAACTCAAGGGGTGCTTCCACCAAGCTGTGATTCTGGGGGCCGCACGTGTGTGCGGCCTTTCCGCAGCTGCACGAGCGTGACTCCAGACACCAGCTAAATTTTTCGGCATGGGCAGCTCCTTGCAGAATGTCTCCAGACTGAGAACTAAGCCGAGGCCCCATGCCCGCCCAGGAGGGGAAAGGTATTTCTCTCTCTCGCCTCTTCCTTGCCGGGGGTGAAGGGCGTGGTGACTGCCATATTATGACAACCACAGATGGGGTTTACAAGCTTGCAATGATCCAATACCTGGAAGAAATCTCCCTGGACTTAGTTGCTAAAGTACAGAAATTCAAAACCTCATATCTCTTCACAACAGGTCTGACTCTAGTGGGGAACTCCTAACAATAATAGTAAGGTTTGTGTTGAAATATTGAATGTAACCAAAGTAAATAGAAAGTAAAGTGAAATTTATCAGTTACAAGGTGGGGGTGTGCGGGGAAGCGGGATGGGAGGTGTACTGTGTTGTTGTTGTTTTTTTTTGGTGGTGGGATATGGGCACTGGTGAAGCGATGGTTGTTTCAGCATTGTATAACTGAGACTTAAGCCTGAAAGCATTGTAATTTTCCACATGGTGATTCAATAAAAAAATTAAAATTAAAAAAAAAACTCAAGGGGTGGGGCTAGACCAATAGGACAGCAGGCAGGGCATTTGCCTTGCACGCGGCCCACCTGGGTTCAATTCCCAGCATGCCATATGGTCCCCCGAGCACCGCTAGGAGTAATTCCTGAGTGCATGAGCCAGGAGTAACCCCTGTGCATCTCCGGGTGTGACTCCCCCCTCCAAAAAACCCAAAAAAAACTTCAAGGCTTTTGGGCCAGAGAGCTCCCTCGTGGTCTGAGCATGTTCTATGCACAGTGGAGGTCTGGGTTCAGTCCCCTGCACGTGTCCCCTGAGCACTGTCAGAAGTGAATCCCCAGAGTGTAGAGCCAGTGGTAGTCTTTTAACACTTCTGAGTGGTTTCTGAGTAAAGAGCCAAGAGTTACCCCTAAGCACTGCTGGGTGTGGCCCCCAAACAAATCAAAGGATTGAATTAATCTAATTGTGTTTTCTTTTTTTAGTGGGGCGGCTCCCAAGCAACACTTAGGACACTCTCAGGCCCCTTTGCAACAGATATTCATGCATGAAGCACATGATATGGTACTAGTCAGGCCCAGTGGGATTGGACGCCTCTGGGAACACACCTGCCCGCGTTCGGGGGGACCATGAAGTGCAGGCTTGTTGCCCAAGCTCTCTTCCTGCCTTAAATCTTTGAAAAGATGCTCGCAGGGGGAAACGTGAAGTCTCCATGGCTTGTAGTGACTCCCGTAGGCTCGTCACTCATTTCCAAGGCTGTGGCTGCAAATGAGACTTGTCTCTTCCTGCACACAGCTTCCTGCTTTCTGAACATGACTTTCCTGTTCCCCTGACTATATAACATGAACCCAGCACCCCTGGAAACTCATGCGTGGGGAGAGAAACGGTTAAGACACATGCCTAGCATGCAGCTCTGGCCTGCCATCCCGTGCACCTGACGCAGTCAGCTGTTGCCTTTGAGCAGCACTGGGCATGGCCCACAAACCAGAAGAGCAACTACCAACCAAAAGAGGTGGGAACATTTTTATTGTTCTGTCTAGAAATCTGAGTTTGTTCGGGGTCCACAGGCAGCCAGCTGTGCTCAGGGCAGCCTGTAGACACAGCTGGGGGCTCCAGCCCTCTGAGCTGTCGCTCCAGCTACAGAAACTAGTTTGATGTCAAAGAATGTCAGATGACTCAATGTCTCAATAGATTGCATCAAACTCCTCTTTGCTCTCTGACACTTGATTGGAACACTCATTATCTCCATCTATCCTAAAACGAATGAGTCAGGGCTTGGTTATTATAAATAATGGTGCAGCAAATAGAGATGTACTATTGTCCAAAAAAAGAAATAAAGACTGAGTCATATTTTATCACAGTCTCGTCCTTATTCAATACTAATCAAGCGATCAAAAGATTAGCCTTAAACCAGACGAGCTAAAAATTACTTCGTAAACATCCCACTTTGTGTGTGTGTGTGTGTTGGGGAGCTTTAGGGGTTAGAGTCACACACCCAGGAGAGATTTTTTAAAATTTTATTTTATTTATTTATTTTTTATTGATAAGTATTTTTTAAAATTTTTATTCTTTTATAGAATCAGCATGTGGAAAGTTACAAAGCTTTCAGGTTTAAGTCTCAGTTATACAATGCTCAAACACCCATCCCTTCACCAGTGCACATATTCCACCACCAAGAATCACAGTATACCTCCCCCCCTCCCCCCGACCTCCCCAGACCCCCACCCCGCATGTGTAACTGGTAAATTTCACTTTACTTTCACTTTACTTTGATTACATTCAATATTTCAACAAAAAATTCACTATTATTGATTTGGAGTTTCTCCCCCCTAAAGTCGACCTGCTGAAAAGAAAGCATTTGATAATTTGTTTTCCATTGCTGAGAATGAAGAGATATGAGGTCGAGAGGCCGTACTAGTAGCCACACGGGTTTGGATTTCTGTATTTTAGTAACACCCAGGAGAGATTTGAACTTATTCCTGGCTCTCTACTCAGGGCTCACTCCTGGCTCTGTGCTTAGAGATCACTTCTGGGTCTGAGCTTAAGAGATCTCTTTTGGCTCTGTGCTTAGAGATCAATTCTGCCTCTGTGCATAGAGACACTTCTGGTACTGTTTTGAGAGATCACTTCTACCTCTGTAACTAGATCACGTCTGGCTCTGTGCTTAGAGGTCACTTCTGGCTCTGTGCTTCCGGATCATTTCTGGCTCGCTTTAGGGATCACTTCGGGCAGGGCTGGGGCATTTAACCATTGTTATGGTGCCTGGGATCGAACCAGTCAGCTGACTGCAAGGCCTTGAGCGCTGTCTTCTCTCTCCTGCCCAAACTTCCGCCTTCACGCTCTGGACATGTTTGGAGCCAGCCTTCCCTGTGCTGCAGAGATCCAGAAGCTTCTCGGTTTCTCCAGCAGAAGCGATGCTGTGCAGAGGCCTCTGCTTCTGACTTGCGTGAGCCATGGCTGTTGGGGAAAGAGGTGTGCATAAATCACAAAGTTGAATCTGCAGGCGGGGTGGGAGGGTGGGGAAGGAACCTGGGGACACGGGTGCTGGGAAAGGTACACTGGTGGAGAGATGGGTGTTGGAACACTGTCTGACTGACACCTAATCATGAACAGCTTTGTAAGCATCTATCTCACAGTGATTCATTTTAAAAAAAAATGTTGAATCGTAAAGAGGTTGAGTGTGACAGCCCAAGGCGAGAGGACTGAGGAAGCCGATGCCCATGAGGGGTGGGTCAGGACTGCCCTGGTTTGGGAGAGGCAGCTGGAGAGGCTGGGGAAGGAGAGGAAGGCACAGAAACAGGAGGTCACCTCTCAGCGGCACCCTGTTTGGCTGTGTGAGTCAAAGGCCAGCAGTCCCCATGACTGGCTCCTGTGACATCCTGTGTTGTCCGCATTGACGCTCTCTTCAATGATGGGCAGTTTCTCGTGGGTCTCCCTCTGCCTTTTGCTGAAGATGATGTTTCTTTTTTTATTTTTTTTATTTTTTTTGCTTTTTGGGTCACACCTGGCGATGCACAGGGGTCACTCCTGGCTCTGCACTCAGGAATTACCCCTGGCAGTGCTCAGGAGACCATATGGGATGCTGGGAATCGAACCCAGGTCGGCCGTGTGCAAGGCAAAAACGCCCTACCCGCTGTGCTATTGCTCCAGCCCCTCCAGATGATGTTTCAAGTATTCATGTTGTTTATTTAGGGGCCGGGCATCCGATCCAGGCCTCACAGGAGGCAGCACCCAGCTACATCCGGGCTTCCACACACTCCGTCTTAAGAACTAGCGCCCTAAAAGTAGACCAGAGACCCAACATGAAGGCCACTCAATACCTCTATTGCAAACTACAACGCCCAAAAGGGGAGAGAACAAAAGGGAATGCCCTGCTGCAGAGGCAGGGTCGGGGGGTGCAGGGTGGGGTGGGGGTGGTGAGAGGGATACTGGGATCATTGGCAGAGGTGAATGGGCACTGGTGGAGGGATGGGTAAACGATCACTGTGTGAATGAAATGCAAACACAAAAGTTCATAAGTTTGTAACTGTACATCACAGTGATTCTCTAATTTAAAAAAATGTGGGAAAAAAAGAGAAAAAAATAATAAAAAAAAGAACCAGTGCCCTGAGGCCAGCGCATAGGTGAGTGGGTTAGGACGCCTGCCTGGCAAGCTGAAAGTCAGGGCATTGGTGGCGCGGTGTCTGCGCAGTGCAGTGCTCAGGGCCTACTCCTGGTGTGTGCTCGGCTCCTCTCTGACTGTTCAGGGAGCCTCCTGGGGCTCTGGGGGGCAGAGCGGAGTCTTCTGCGTCCAGGGCGAGTGCGGCCTGACCTGGTGGCTCTCCTCTCCGTGATCCCAGCAGTCGTTAGAGGGACAAGCTCCCCGGGGCCCGCCGCTCTGGGAATCCTGAGCCCAGACAGGATGGGTGTGAGCACCGCAGTGGGAAGAGTGAAACCCTGGGTCCGCCTCCCGCCCTGATGTACTAACCCCACGGAGCACTGCAGGGGCACGACACGGTCCGTCAGCGTGACGACCGCAGCAGGGAGAGGCACGGAGAACAACGCACGGCCCCCAAGAGGCAAGCACTGGAAAACCAGACCGGGTTAGTGACCAGGAACCGGCGGCGCCAGCTGTCCTCCCTGCTGGCACGAAGACTGCTCGGAGAGAGGCAACGTCGCCTCTTGCGCTGGGGGGGCTGGGGAAGCAGGTCAGGCTCGGGGGGCGCCCGCCCGGCCGCAGCTCTGCAGAGATGCCGTGGCCCTACGCAGCCCGCAGCTCCCGCTTCTTGCTCTCATTTCCAGGAGCTTGACGTTGATCCAAACTTTTGTTTTGGTTTCTCTGTTGTTGTTGTTGTTGTTGTTTTTTTGGTGACACCCAGCGACACTCAGGGGTTACTTCTGGCTCTGCAAAATCAGGACTTACTCCTGGCAGTGCTCAGGGAACATATGGGATGCTGGGAATCGAACCCTGGTTTGGCCGCGTGCAAGGCAAGCGCCCTACCTGCTGTACTATCGCTCCAGTCCCTTGCCAGTCTCACTGAAAGGGGCTTTTACCCTGGCAAAAGGGAGGCGGCTGAGTGGACAGAGGGTAGAGGGGCCAGAATTGCCTGTGCGAGACCCCCAGGGAGGGAGCACCAGCTGTGGCCAGGGTGAGGTGGGCAGAACTTGCCCAGAATTTCAGCCCCAGGCTGGTTGCTACAAATCTCTCTGAAATGTATTATTTTGGTGACAAAAATTAAGGGACTTTGTAAATTATTTTTTTCTTTTTGGTTCACACCCAGCGATGCTCAGTGGTTACTCCTGGCTCTGCACTCAGGAATTGTTCCTGGCAGTGCTTGGGGGACCATATGGGATGCCGGGGATTGAACTCAGGTCGGCTGCATGCAAGGCAAACGCCCTACCCGCTGTACCATCCCTCTGGCACCGAGGGGCTTTGTGATTTTTTTTAAAATTATGAATCATAGCAAGTAGCTGTTTACATTTCTTTTTTGTTTTTTCTTTTTGGGTCACACTTGGTGATGCACAGGGGTTACTCCTGGCTTTGCACTCAGGAATCACCCCTGGCGGTGCTCAGGGGACCATATGGGATGCTGGGAATCGAATCCGGGTCGGCCGCGTGCAAGGCAAATGCCTTACCCGTTGTGCTATCGCTCCAGCCCCAGTTGTTTACATTTCTTGACAAAACAGGAATTATGACAGCAGAATAAAACTGACAAGATCCTTAGATTAACTAGGCCATAATTAGGTCTGCTGTTGGGGCTTTTCGTAGTAAAAGTGGTTGCAGTGTTTAGATGCATGTTTGGTCTTGCTTCCTGTATTGCATTTTTCAAGAAACAAAATGCAACAGAACAAAAAATAATTGTCTGTGCGCTGATGGGGACACCCCGGGCTTCCCCTGGGAGTGCAGGGGTGAGGGGAAGCTCCAGGCTGGTCCCCTGGAGGGTTGGGGCTGAGCCACCAGCGAGGCGTGCGCCTTAAGCCCTGCACGAGCTCTGTGGCCCAGAAAGGGACCTTCCTTAAGCAAACAAACCCGAAGTGCCTGAGTGGCACCGCAGCCCACCAGCGACTTGCATGGAACAGGTGGCCCGGTGCAGTGGCACCCACTGTGAAGAAGACTCCAGGGGCCTGACAACATGAGCCACTGCAGCGGGGTGGCATGAGGTGGGGTGTAGCCTGCCCAGCGGAGAGCGGGGGCAGTGAGGACTCCAGGGTGGAAGGGCTTCGGGGCTGCCTCCGGCGCTGCTCGGGGCTTACTCATGGCTCTGTGCTCAGGGACCACTCCTGGAGGGGCTTGGGATAACATATGGGTACCGGGGATTGAACCCTGGGTAGGCCCCGTGCAGTGCAAGCACCCGACCCACTGTACTATCCACTCCTCCCCTCCCGCCTCTTTAGGAAAAGAAAAACAACAAAAAACCCTGGGTAATTATTTTTTAGTAAACAGTAAAACTGTACTAAAATCACAAAATGAATTCCCCCCACCCCGCCCCGCTGCCCTGAGCTTTTTTTTTGCCTTGTGACTGTGATGCCCACGGGGCCGCACCCACTAGGCTGCTTGCACCTTTTCTGCCGCACACTTCCGGTGGCGGTGGGACAGAGACCACGGTGGGACAGACACAACCCTTTGGTTGTGGGGATGGCAGAGCGGCCCCTAGGGTGCCCTCGCGAGCACGTGAAGTGGGGGAGTGCCCGTGTGCCCTCACTGCCTCGACTCACGAGGCTGACGCTGTAAGGCTGAGCCATCATCGTGGAATAGCACTTGGACTTCCTGCTATAGCAGGGATCGAACCCAGGCCTCTCACTGGAGCCCTATTCAAGCCCTTATCATTTTGAACAGGTGCGTGTGGTTCAGAGGTATACTTGGTAGTCCGGAGGCGCTCTGGATTCTGTGCCTGGCGCATCTCAGAGCCTGGTATAACCTTGCCTGGGACTAGCCGGGAGCTTGGTTGGAGTCCTCCCTTACCCAGTATATTTTTTTTAATTTTTGAATTTTTTTTTAGCTATTTGGGTCACACCTGGCAATGCACAGGGACCACTCCTAGCTTATGCACTCAGGAATGAACTCCTGGCGGTGCTCAGGGGACCATATGGGATGCTGGGAATCGGCTGTGTGCAAGGCAAACACCCCACCCACTGCGCTATCGCTCCAGCTCCTTCCCCAGTATTTTAATTCAAGTTTATTTCAGGATTGTAAAATTATTACTTTTTTATAGCAGGAAGGCAAATGATTTTATTATTATTATTTTTTTGGGGGAGTGCAGTTGGGCAACACCAGGCTATGTGTAAGGCTTACTCCTGGCTCTGCACTCTGGAATCACTCCTGCTGGGGTTTGGGAGACCATCTGGGGTGCCCGGGATTGAATCCTAGTCAGCCACATGTGAAGCAAGCGCCCTACCGGCTGTACTATTTCTCCAGCCTTGTGTGTTTTATTTGACAGTAAATGTTCATGTTCATTCCATCCCTCCCACACAGTTTCCTTGTCCTGCTCCTTGGGAACCTCAGTCCTATTGCATAGTCCAAGGATTTGTTTTCAATTTGCCACAGTCCAATCCTTTCTTTGCTGTGGCACAGTCTTGTGGAACTTTGTTTTTTGCATGATATAGTTAATAAGTATTAATGAGTACTGACAGTGCAATAACATAATCCATTAATTAAAACAAACATTAAGGTATTTTAAATTATTTTCACATGACAAGCTACCAGTTTGAATCATCTGCATGGCTGTTTTTCATGGCTGGAGCTACCCCAGTGCTGGCCCCAACAATAACTATTTTTATAACAATATATTTTAATTTTTATACTCTTGACAAGGTTCAGGGATCTAACTCAGGGCCTTGCGCATGGTAGGGATGTATCCTGCTACTTCAGTTGCATTCCCAGCTGCTTCCATATACTAATTTTTTTTGCTAGGCCACCCCCAGCTGTGCACAGCACATATTCCTGTCTCTGTGCCCAGGGAGCACTCCTGGTGCTCCTCAGGAGCCATATGTGGTGCCAGGGATCGAACCAAGGCTGACGTATGTAAAGCAAGTGCCGTAACCCCTGAACTGTGTCTCTCCCTCTCTCATGATAAATCTTTAGGTGAAAAACTGCTTTTGGCCCATGGGTAGCACTGTAGCACTGTCGTCCCATTGTTCATCGATTTGCTCGAACAGGCACCAGTAACGTCTCCATGGTGAGACTTGTTGTTACTGTTTTTGGCATATTGAATACGCCACAGGGAGCTTGCCAGGCTCTGCCATGTGGGTGAGATACTCTCGGTAGCTTGCTGGGCTCTCCTGAGAGGGACGGAGGAATTGAACCCGGGTCGGCAGCGTGCAAGACAAATGCCCTACCCTCTGTGCTATCATTCCAGTCCTATGGCTATTGGGAGATAAAAGAAAACACTTTGTATGCATCTATGTCCATTCATTACAGGCACAAGGAGTAAGTCACTGTAGTAAAATTTGTTTCCCTGAACAGCAGAATAAAACTAGTTTATATAGAGAATGCATTTCCTGTTAAGAGCTACACAGCACTGCTATTTGATCGACAAATTTTGCCTGCTGGCCATTCCATTTCCCTTCCTGGCATAACATTTCCATTCACTAGTGAGTGGTTTTATAAATGCCTTGGCTGTATTGCAGCTTGAACCTTTAGCTTATGTTTTTGCTTATTCTGGACAATCTTCCTTGGTTTACTGGCGAGGTCACTGTGCAGGGTTATGGTATTCACAGGCTTCTAGGGCTTCCTACCACAATCTGGCTGTTTCCTAACAGGCAAAGTACAGGGATTTAGTGACTGTCATTGTAATGTAATTATTGTATTTCCTATTTCTATTCTGTTGCATCTGCCAGTCACATGTGCAGTTTCACATGAAATTCTTATTTTTCGGCATCTACGAAATTATTTGGCATTACTGTGTTTAGATAATTTTGTTAACAGCTTTCTGATTTAATTGACCAGTGAGCCAGTCTTTAGAAACTGGGGCTACGCTGAAGTCCTATGTTTACAACAAAAACTGTAGTCAACCTGAAAGTATAATAATATGCAGGTGTCAAAAAGTTATTAACTGGATCCGGTGTATGCTAGTCACTGAATATTAGCAGGCAGGAAATAATTGGATCTGTACAGTGAGTGCACACACTGTAGGATTTTAAAAGATAATTGAAGTTTCCGTGAAAATTATAACCTAGCTGACATTTCCAATTTATTATATTCATGGGAACCGCAGTGCTTTATTTTTTCCACTGAAGCTTCTGGACTGTGTGTAGATCTCTCTTGTGGACGCCACGCTTCACCGGTGTTCTGAGGATCAAAGTCAGCCACCAGTTCTCAGAGGACAGTTATTGGAGGGTGACCAAGGAGGAGGGTTGGGGACAGGAAGGTCTTGGCAGAAGGAGGGCGAGCCATTAACATCGACAGAATGATTGACTGGAATTCAGTGGGTGGGACTTAGAAGTTACAAGCATATAATAAATCTTCTCTCACTGTCTTCCTGAAGTGCTTGGAAACTTCCACTTTAATTGACATAAACTAGAAGAAAACCAGGTTACTGGCCCACCTGCCATACTGTACTACACATCAGAACCCCAGGACTTACTGCTTTGCTTTGCTTTGCTGTTTTGTTTGGGGGCCACACCCAGCAGGGCTCAGGGCTTCCTCCTGGCTCTGTGCTCTTGGATCACTTCTGGCAGGCTCAGGGGACCATATGGGGTGCTGGAGATCAAACCCTGGTAAGTTGCATGCAAGTCAGTGCCCTACCTGTATACTATCGCTCTGACCCCTCAGAAGTCTAATTTTCTACCTAGGTATGCATATTAGGTTCTTCGACCCATGGCTGAAATTATACCGTCAGAGTGAGCCCTCTACTCTCTTGTCCCTGACCTCGGGTCATCACCAAGTTTTTCCACAGTATCTGAGAGTTATTTCATTGCATTTTGTTCATCTTGGTTATTTATAATCCACACATTCATGAAATTCTCCAGTACTTGTCTTTTATTCTCATACTTACGTCAGTGTTCCATCCATGTTCTCTCCGAAGGGACATTCCCTTGAGTTTTTTTTTTCTTTTTGAGTCACACCCCGTGATGCTCAGGGGTTACTCCTGGCTCTGCACTCAGGAATTACTCCTGGTGGTGCTGGGGGCACCAAATAGGATTCTGGGAACCGAACCTGGGTCAGCCGCATGCCAGGCAAACGCCCTACCTGCTGTATGATACCTACCAGCCCTGAGTTTCTACCATATATACCTTAGCTTCTTTCTCCAGTACAGAATTTACTGCCTTTTGCTCTGTTACTGACATTGAATACCTTCCTTCAGCCTTTCACTCTGAATTGAGTTTGTCTTTATGTCTGGTCTGAGTTTCTCATGTGTATATTATAGATATACAGCTCCTGTTTTTTTTGTTTGTTTTTTAAATCCATACAGCCACTCTATATCTTTGGATTGGTTTTAAATCCAACCAGGTTTTGGTTTCAGGTTTAGATATTGTTGTCTGGGGCTTAATTACCATCATTTCGTCTCCTCTTTTCCATTTGTTTCATGCTTTTTTGGTGTGTATTTTTTCCACGAGTTTCTATCTGCTTTTTCCTTTGAACACTTTTCCCTGATGATTCTCTCAATTTTTTCACATTTTCTTTTAACTGTCTCTGCTTCCGATTTTAGTTTTGTGGGAACATTGAAGTTCGAATCAGTCTTCTGTATCTGTGATTATCTTTTATGTGTGGTATCGACTGATCTTTAGATGAAAGGTATTCTGTCTTATTCTTCCTTCTCTTTGATGGTTTGTTGTCCTCTCATTTTATTCTTATTTATGTTTCTGCTTCTGTATTACTGTTTATCACCATACTCAAGGTTTTATGCTCTTTTTTCCTCTCTTCCTGTAAAAGAGCTCCTTTCAACATTTCTTGTGGTGCCAGCATGGTGCTAATAAATTACATGAGCTTTTGGGAAAAGCCTTAAAAAGAAAATTTTAAATTAATTTCACTACTTGAGATCTGAACCTATCCATTCTCTAGGTTCAGAAAGCTCTTCTCTAATGAATTATAAGTACTCGGCTGTGTATTAATGCATCTATAGTATAGACTTTCTATAGTACGTGTCTGCTGTGAACTAGGTCTATGAAAATGAAAGATGACTCAACAAAAAATAGAGGCAGCTCGGCATTTAAAAAATGAATGGTCATTAGATTTTAAATTCGTGGTGCAAGGGATCGAACCCAGGTCTCATGCATGGAAGATTTATGCTTTGCCACTGAGTCATCCCTGGCCCTCAAGATTGATTTTTTTGAGTCTGCCCTGAGTTTGCTCACAGTTTACTTTTCTTTTTTTCAGATGTCGTGTGTAAAGGCTCAGAAGCGTTTCTGAAACCTACCTACTGTGTCAGGCAAGACACGACTGAGTTCTTCAACTGCTCTCCCCACAGGATGGGAAAGAGAAGTGGCAGGCCTGCCTTATCAACTGGACACCCCCATGGGGCCTGCTCCCCTGAACCAGGGGCTTCTCTTGGGGTCACTGATCCAGGGTAAGGAAGAAGCAGGGTGGGGCTTGGCTTGGCTAGAGTTCCAACAAAGAAAGATCGAATCCATGCAGGCATTTCAGATTTTTGGGTTTGCTGGTGACACGAGCAAGGTGAACATGGCATTTGCATGACGTCATGAGTGCTACCGATAGCGGTGACACCCAGTGTGACATGCTGCCTGTTTGCTTTAGGGGAGATTGCCAGAAGCTGGGGGTTGAATTCCAAGCATGACTTACATGCAGGAGACAAGCTAGAATGGAGCAAAGTGACATAGTTGTTTTCTAAGCTATGGACCGTTCACTCTGTTTTCCTAAGGAAAGGCAGAAAGGCAGTAGTGACAAGCTATGTGCTTTTTGTTTTTTTCAATTTTATTTGATTTTTATAAAGTTGTTCACAATAATTTATTACAGTCAATATTCCAACACCAATCCCACCACCATTACACCTTCCCACCATCATTATTTTGAATTTTCCAACCATCACACAAACCAGCCCCCAAAGCAGGTCCTAAATAATTTATTTTGTATTGTTTGCTATGAATCATCCTCAAAAAATCATCCGAAAAAATTTCCTTAGAGGAAAGTGAGTGAAGATTGTTGTATTTCACCCTGGAGCCATTAAGCCCTTGGATAAGAGATTACTAACATGTTGTGACAGGTTGAGCCTTGTGTGCTAATTTTTTTAAACCGAGAGCCATTGCCTTCTACCTTACACCCCATCAAGTGTGGTGTACTACTCTTGGTACATCAGTGGAGTGGAGTATGAGATGTCACGCAGCCGCAAATGCAGCCGCACACTCCAGGAATTCTAAAATTTTAAATAGGGTGATACAATTGGAGGTGACTTTGGATCCCGAGGCATCTCTGCAAGCGATGAGCTCTTAAAGAGACTTTTACTTTAAAAAAATTTGGGAGGGGCCACGTCTGGTGGTACTCAAAGCTTACTCCTGGCTCTGTACTCAGAAATTACTCTTGGTGGTGTTCAGGGGACCACAGAAGATTCTAGGGATTGAACCAGGGTCGGCTTTGTGCAAGGCAAACTCCCTATATGCTGTACTATTGCTCTGGCCCCTAAATAGCGTTTTTATTAATACATAATTCACTCACCCTACAGAGCAGCCCTCTGAAGTGTGTACTTCAGGGCGTTTTGCTCTAGCCATAGAGTGTACCACCCTCATTAGGGTAGTGTGGTCTCCCCAACATCATAAGTTTGTGCAGGTCACTAGTCATTCCAGAGCTGGTTTTGGTTTTATTTTGGAAGCCGTAGTTGATGGTTCTTAGGGTTTACTCCCGGCTTGGTGCCCAGGGATCACTCCTGGCAGTGTCTGTGGGACCATGTGCTTGGGATTGAACAGTGCTTTAACCCCTGGACTATCTCCCTGGACCTCCAGAGTGGATTTTTTTTGCTTTTTGGGTCACACCCAGCGATGCTCAGGGGTTACTCCTGACTCTGCACTCAGGAATTACTCCTGGCGGTGCTTGGGGGACCATATGGGGTGCCGGGGATCGAACCCGGGTCGGCTGCGTGCAAGGCAAACACCCTACCCGCTGTGCTATCACTCCGGCCCCCCTCCAGAATGTTTTTATTGCGTCCTAAAGAAGCTTGCCTCCCCACTCACAGTCACTCCCCATTTCCCTGTCCAGCCCTAGGCTATCTGTCTCAATCACTAGATTTTCCTGTTCTACCCATTTCATATAAACACAGTCAGATCCTATATGCCTTTGTGTCTGACTTCTTTCCCTCAGAGTAATTTTTTTTGGGGGAGGGGCTGTTCATTCACATATTCCTGGCATTCACCAGTACATCATTCTTTATCAGTGTCATAATAATCCTTTATTATCTGTCTGAATCAGCTTGTTTATTCATTCATCAGTTGGTGAAAGTTTGAATGTATGGATATTATGGATCCTGCTCTATGTGTATTCATTTGCATGTTTTATGTAGACGCCTCTCTTCATCTTTCTTAGGTGTAGTGACAGGACTGGAAAGTGCTGAGTCATAGGGTGACTCTGCCTGACCTTTGCAGCTATCCCAAGTGGCATCGCCATTTCACGTTCCCTTCTGTGTCGATGGTTCCGGCTTCTCTGCATTCTCACCAGCACCTGTTTGACTCTCCTGCATTGACGATGACGGTCCCAATGGGCCATGCTGTCTATTCGTGAACTCTTACACTGAGCAGCAAGTATGTTTAAGTCAGTTGTTGAGAACTATTCCTGGGCACATGACAAGTTCATACATGTTTTTAAAGAGTGCTTTCCTAAAGAATCAGAAGTTTAATGAGTCTTTCCTAGGTGTGATCTGGAGAGAGATATCAAGATAGAGAGAGATAGAGAGTGGGAGAGAGAGGGGGAGAGAGTGGGAAAGAGAGTGGGAGAGAGAGGGAGAGAGTGGGAAAGAGAGGGAGAGAGTGGGAAAGAGAGAGGGAGAGAAAGTGGGGGAGAGAGAGGAAGAGTGGGAGAGAGAGGGAGAGAAAGTGGGGGAGAGAGGAAGAGAGTGGGAGAGAGAGGGAGAGGAAGTGGGGGAGAGAGGGAGAGAGTGGGAGAGAGAGGGAGAGAGTAGGAGAGAGAGAGGGAGAGAGTGGGAGAGTGTGGGAGTGAGAGAGGGAGAGAGAAAGAGAGTGGAAGAGAGAGAGGGGGGAAGAGAGAGAGGGAGAGGGAGGGAGAGAGTGGGAGAGAGAGGGAGTGAGAGAGGGAGAGAGACTGGGAGAGAGAGCGAGAGGGAGAGGAGTTTAAATCTCTACTGTCTTATATAAAACAGTTGGTTTAGGTCAAATTTGAGAATGAATTTCAGCAACTCAAAAATGTTTCCAATTATCCTCTTGCTCAAGGGCTGGGATTAAAGCCTCATTGTGCATTTAGGCCTTTTCAAAATCTCTGAATGCGTGTACAGTACTCTGGGTCTAAAATGGAAATAATTACAGAGGTGATAAACTCTTTTATTTTTTAATCCAGTGTTGTTATTTTCATAGTTACGGAGTTGGCATGTGCAGTAATGTGGAAACTGTTTGCAAACACATATTCCCCCCAAGAAGTTGTAAAGCTTAAGAAAACACAGCTTCTTAGTGGGCGCTCCTGTTTCTGGCCACAGTGCAGTGAAGGGGTGGAGTTCCGGGAAGATGACACTCCCGTGAGGAATAAACACCCTTCTCAACCTGAACACAGGCTTCCGTTTCTTCCAATGTGAAAGGCAGGCAGGCCAGTGAGCCAGATGCGCTGAACTTTCTCATGTAGTCACATTCTAAAACAATGGAAAATCTGAGTGGTTGCCAGATAGTTCACTGTTTTCTCAGAGAAAGGCACGGCTTAACGTTGCTGTTTTGTTTTTAGCGTTTCTGCTTAGTGCTAAGGTTCAAAACCACTTAGATCCTGGAATTCAGGTGAGATCCTGTTGGAATGAAAAAGGGGGAGGGGTTGGGGGCTGGAGTGATAGCACAGCGGGTAGGGCGTTTGCCTTGCACGCGGCCGACCCGGGTTCGATTCCCAGCATCCCATATGGTCCCCTGAGCACCGCCAGGGGTAATTCCTGAGTGCAGAGCCAGGAGTGACCCTTGTGCATCGCCAGGTGTGACCCAAAAAGCAAAAAAAAAAAAAAAAAAAAGAAAAAGGGGGAGGGGATAGGTTTGATGTCTCTTAAAAATATTTTGGCTTGAAAACGTCAGACATAAAAAAAAAATTAGAGAGATTCACCTGTCCCCCTCATTCAACTAACAGTTGTGAATAGGTTGCAATTCCTTCCAAATTACCCCCTGCCTGCTTTTAATCTTCTATGCTTGGTTATTTGAGTGCAAACTTAAGATGTCCTTTCACCTGTGGACAGCACAGACAGGATTTCTCAATTGCAAGGGTTGTTTTTCATTTTCTTTTTTCTTTCATTTTTCTTTTGGGTCACACTCAGCGAAGCTCTCCTGGCTCATGCACTCAGGAATTACTGCTGGCGGTGCTCGGGGGACCATATGGGATACTGGTAATCGAACCCAGGTTGGCCATGTGCAAGGCAAATGCCCTACCCGCTGTGCTATCGCTCCAGCCCCTATTTTTTTTAAATGAGAACTGTGCCATTTTGTCATTGTCATATGTTAATAGTAAATAATATTTACTTGAGCATCATGGAGCACTGAGCCCTTATTTAGTTATTTATCTATTATCTATCTATGTATTTGTTTCCAGTCCTGGAGCGATAGCACAGCGGGTAGGGCATTTGCCTTGCATGTGGCCGACCTGGGTTTCGATTCCTCTGTCCCTCTTGGAGACCCCGGCAAGCTACCGAGATTATCCTGCCCGAACCGCAGAGCCTGGCAAGCTACCAATGGTGTATTCGATATACCAAAAACAGTAACAACAAGTCTCACAATGGAGATGTTACTGGTGCCCTCTCAAGCAAATCGATGAACAACAGAACAACAGTGCAACAGTGCAATGTATTTATTCATGTACCACACCAATTAGTGTTCAAGTCTTCCTCCTGATTCTGGCTCAGGGATCAGTCTCTGGAAGGCCTTGGGGACTATATGCAGGGTTGGGAATCAACCTGGGTTCAGTTGCATGCAAGGCAAGCATCTTATTTTTTTATTATTAATTTTATTGAATCACTGTGAGACAGAGGACTGGAGCGATAGCACAGCAGGTAGGGCATTTGCCTTGCACGCCACCGACCCTGATTCCATTCCTTGGCCCCTCTCAGAGAGCCCGGCAAGCTACCGAGAGTATCTTACCTGCATGGCATAACCTGGCAATTTCCCGTGGCATATTCAATATGCCCAAAACAGTAACAATAAGTCTCACACTGGAAATGTTACTGGTGCCCGCTCAAGCAAATCGATGAGCAATGAGATGACAGTGACAGTGACACTGTGAGACAGTTGCAAAGCTTTCATGTTTGAGATTCAACCATACAGTGATCAATGATCGAACACCCATCCTCCACCTGTGCACATTTTCCACCACCAATGTCCCCAGTATTTCCCCCTCTACCCCCCACCCTACACGAATCCCAGCCCTCACCCTGCCCCTGTGGCAGACAATTTCCTCAATAGTCTCTCTCTACTTTTGGGCATTATGTTTTGCCTGAATTTTCCCACCACCATTCAAGCCTCCCTGCCAGGGGCAGATGCTAGATAATTTATTTTCCATTGCTCATTTTAAATATCATGAGAGTTTGCGAGGCCGCGAAGTGGCCGTGCACTTCTGGAATCCTACATTGTAAATGGTTGGGTTCCAGAGACATCTCTGTAGGGCACTAATCCATTTAGGGATTCAATTGGGAGTCTCTGGACCAGGGCTGTTAGCGCGCTAAGATGGCACCTGGAGGAAGCTTGTGGGAGTGACAGCTAGGCTGCAGAGCAGGCGGAGAGCCGGGGAGGGACAGCCTGGCACCTGTGCTACCTTGTGGCTTGGAGATTTTAGCCTTGGAAGCTGGGCCTTGCTTGTGGAAGCTCTTGGTCTCCGGGATTCCATCTGGAGTAGGCCGGGGAGACTACCTGCTCCATCTGGGGTGCCCCAGTGAAATTGGCCCAGTATGGAGCCCAGAGGGATATCCGATCAAGGCATGCATCTTAACCCCTATACTAGCTCTTTGGCCCTCTGGGCATATTTTCATTTCCTTATGGTTGACAAACTGTGTTTAAGTGTGTGTTGGGAATTGAATATAGGGCCTCCTACATGTGAACATGTGCTCTGCTAGTGAGTTGTACCCCAGCCTCTTATTTTTTCCTATTGTTGGCCATATATGGGACAAATATAAAGAGAAAAATAGAATGACCCTTGGTGTACCGGTCATCACTTTTCACAATTATCAACTCTCACAGAACTGGGATGAATCAGCAGCATGGTGTCGTCACAGCTGGCGCAGTGGAAGCGGATATGAGTGAGCACAGGGCCTGAGCAGGGCAGGGACTCAGCCTACCCCCATCCCTGAGGTGATTCCAGAGATCCGGAGCCCAAAGACTGGACCTACCTGTTTTGGCTCAGGGCAGTGTCTCTCTCTCCCCCAGCCTTTGGACGCTTGTTCTTAGTAGTTTTCCATCCAGTGATCTCCATCCCTCTTCTTGACTGTAAATCTCTACTTGTTCTCGTTATATTTTAAGTTGAACTCAGATTTTTCTCCTTTACTGGAAACCCCATTACAATTGTCTGCCTCACCATCTTTTTTTTCTCTTTTTAGGTCACACCCAGAGATGCACAGGGGTTACTCCTGGCGGTGCTCAGGGGACCATATGGGATGCTGGGAATCAAACCCAGGTCAGCTGCCTGCAAGGCAAACACCCTACCTACTGTGCTATCACTCCAGCCCCTGCCTCACCATCTTTAGCAAGCAGCCGTCAATGTTTGGATAGATATTCGAGTTAACACTAACTAGTCCAAATTGAGATGTGCTGTAAGTGTAAAATACTCCCCAGATTTCAGACTTAGTACAAAATGAGAACGTAAACTCATCAAGAATTTTTATGTCAATTTCATAAATGACGTAAAAACTTGGCACGATAATCCTTTGGATCCATTGGATTAAATACAAATGTTATTAAAATTAATATCAGCTATTTTTAGTGGCTTTTAATATAGTGCCAAGAAAACTACAAAAATAAAGTCAAAATCAGATTACACATGTGGCTTACATTACAGTCTACCTGATTTGAGGAGACTTGGTGAAAGTCATGCTTGCTTTTTATTTTTTTAAATAAGTTGTATTGGATCACCATGAGATACCATTACAAACTTGCACGATTACATTTCAGTCATACAGTGCTCACATTTGCTTTTTTGACAGTTGAACACTGTAGATCGTGTTGTGTATATCTAGTCAGAGGTATTTGTCGGACTCTTTTGTAAAAAACTAAAGCCCGCTGAGGGGCGCGTCCACTCTCGGGCTGAGATCGGCTCTGTCTCACCGCCCGTGTTCAGTGCTCTGGAATCGCTGTGTATGGGCTGGATCGGGATGGCCGTTGGCCAAGAACTGGCAAGGGAAGAACGAGGACCAAGATGGTTGCTGATTAGTTACCGTTTATTCAATCTTCCATCTTTCCCATCTCCCGCACTCCCAGCTCTGTCCTCTCTCTGGATCTACTCCAGCCTCTCCCGCTTCTCTCTAGTCTCTCCTCCTACTTGTCTATCCCACCTTGCCCTCTAGGCTACACCCAGCCAGGTAGCAAAATCAACATAAGAAAGACTTCCTGAGGGCAGGGCATTCCAAAGCCCTTCCTGACTCTTAAGGTTTTTTTCCTTTCCTTAGTCCAAATACTCATTAACATCTTAATACTAGTTATTTATCTATGGACATAGCAAGAGATACATTGAGGCTTGCAAGGCAGCTCTCCTGGCAACATCTTGCCACAGACTCAGACCACAGCACTCAGGCGAGATTAATCATTCCTCACCCTAGCAGGGTCCAAATCTAGTTATCACTGTTTGGATCATGACAACATTTGTCCATGATCAAGCTCTTAACTTATAGTTAAGCATTAGGCACTTTGGCCAGGCCCATCTCGATGCCAACTCACTACTTGCCCTGGGTCCGTCTCGTCCCTCGTCGGGACCCTGCTTTTGGGGGTGCTAGGAAGTAAGGGCAGCTGAGGCTTAGGTCGAGAGAACAGATGCCCAGGAGGAAAATATCATGTAGAGTCAAATGACTCCCAGGTTACAAAAGCATAGCATTTGCTAAGTCTTTCTGTGTCCATACAAAAAGGACATGGCTCTGAATAAACTATGCAAAGGACTCAAGGAGAAGAGAAAAACAGTATTTGCAAGTCAACAGAACACTAAGAAAGAAGTTACAAATAAACACAGAGGAGTGGGAGCACTGTAATGGGAGTAACCCAATAAACCTAAACTACCTGAGGCTATGTTATCCTACACTCTTTCTGTAACGTTAGCAGTCACTGATGGTATTTAATACTTTTTCAATTTATTTATTCATTAGGGATTGCCATCTGGTAATCGTTTAATTTTTTCAATCCCTGGGCTAGAGTGATGGTTCAACAGATTGAGCTTTGCGTGCAAGAGGCCCAAGTTTGATGCTCGGCACTCCTTGGTCCCCCAAATACCACCAAGGAGTGACCCCTGAGCTCAGAGCCAGGAGTAGTTCCCAAGCACCACTGCCTGTGGCCTTCAATCCCATAAAAATGTTATTCCTTCTGTAATTGTCTGCTGAAACATGAAGAGAAATGGCCCACACTTCATGCATCTGGTATCTGACTTTGCGCTGGTACAGCTCAACAGGTAAGACAGATCAAAGTTTGAATTCTTTTTCTTTATGTATCGATTTTTTTTTTACTTTTTGGATCACACCCAGCAATGCACAGGGGTTCCTCCCGGCTCTGCACTCAGGAATTACTCCTGGCGGTGCTGGGGGACCATATGGGATGCTGGGAATCGAACCTGGGTTGGCCATGTGTAAGGCAAATGCCCTACCCACTGTGCTATCGCTCAGCCCCTGTATCAATTCTTAAAATCATCAGCTGGCTCACATGCCATTGGTAGATTTTATTAATTCATTTTTGTTCCGTTGGGTTTTGGGGCCCACACCTAGCAGTGCTTAGGGTTACTCCTGGTTCTGTGCTCAGGAAGCACTCTTGGCAGGCTGAGGGGACCATGCTGGGGATTGAAACGGGTCGACCACATGCAAGGCAATTATTAATTAATTTTTATGTAGTTCTAGTCTCCAACCCAGGGTCATAGACTTGCTAGGCATGCACTCTACCATTTACATTTTTTTTCTAAAGCAGGCTGGAGTGATAGCACAGCAGTAGGGCATTCGCCTTGCATGCCATTTGATTCCTCCGTCCCTCACGGAGAGCAAGATACCAAGAGTATCTTGCTGTGACGTATTCGATAAGCCAAAAACAGTAACAAGTCTCACAATGGAGATGTTACTGGTGCCCGCTCGAGCAAATAGGTGAGCAATGGGATGACAGTGATTTTCTAAAGTATTTCACAATATTTGATTACATTTAATATTCAAACACCAATCCCACCATCATTACACCTTCCCACCACCATATTTCGGGTGTTTCCATCTGGAACCCCAATCTCTGCCCCAAAGCAGAACTGAAATAATATAATATTTCCCTTTTTTTTCCTTTTTGAGTCACACCCAGTGATGCTCAGGGGTCACTCCTGGCTCATGTCCTCAGGAATTACTCCTGGCTGTGCTCGGGGGACCATATGGGATGTCGGAAATTGAACCCGGGTCGGCTGCGTGCAAGGCAAACACCCTACCCACTGTGCTATCGCTCCAGCCCAATATTTCCCTCTTAAGGTTGGTTGCCTCCTACTTTGAATCCCATGGGTACTCGAAGTATGGGTAGAGTGTGTCCTATGAAGTGTCGTGCAGCTGCAAAATGTTCACTCGTGGGTGAGTGTTGGCCCAAGCGCGTGGAGCACACTACCATTAAGCTATGTCTCTACCCCTGCCCTCGCCCCCCCCGCCCGACACACACACACACACACACACACACACACACACACTGACCCTAGCTTTTTGGATCACACCCGGCGATGCCCAGGGGTTATTCCTGGCTCTGCACTCAGGAATTACTCCTGGCGGTGCTCAGTGGACCACATGGGATGCTGGGAATCGAACCTGAGTCGGCCGTGTGCAAGGCAAACACCCTACCCGCTGTGCTATTGCTCCAGCCCCCAGGCTTTAAAAATATTTAGAAGTGGTTATTTTTATGTGTTTCTCAGAAAGATTTATGAAGCTTACATAGGAATGGCGATTCCGGTTTGTAAGTAAATTGAGTACTATCTGCTCCCAAACTGAGATGATAAATGGCTTACAATCTTGGAGAATGTCAAGGACAGAGAGGACAAACAAGAAAAATCAGAACAAGAAGCCAAGGAATTGCTCCAGATGGAAGGAGACTCAAGAGACATGACAGTTCAATGCTGTATGTGATCCCGGCCTGAACCCTGGAGGAGGAAAGCAAGTATTTCCCGCACCACCTACCCCAGTGTACTCTAAATACATTAGTGGGGCAACTGGTACAAAATTGAATAATGTAGAGTCGATGGAAATTCCTTTTCTAATTTTGCTAACGGTATACTGGTTATGCAAGAGAATAGCCTTGTTTGGGGTAAATATGCACTGATATCTTCATCTGTTCAGGGGTAAAGGAACATCATGTCTACACTGTATTCTCTAGTGATTCACACACATTACATAATATATGATTATGTATTATATAATATAATTATACATAGTATACATTATATAAAAAGAAAGAGAAAGAATGATAAAATAAATGTGTAAATGTTTGGGGAATCTGGAATAAAGAAGGAATTCTTTTTTTTTTTTTTTTTTTTTTTTTTGCTTTTTGGGTCACACCCGGCAATGCACAGGGGTCATTCCTGGCTCATGCACTCAGGAATTACCCCTGGCGGTGCTCAGGGGACCATATGGGATGCTGGGATTCGAACCCGGGTCGGCCGCGTGCAAGGCAAACGCCCTACCCGCTGTGCTATCACTCCAGCCCCTAAAGAAGGAATTCTTTTTTAATTTTTTCTAATTTTTAAAAATTCAGTTTTTAGTAGAATCGCTTTGCTGGGTCATGTGGGAACTCAATTTTTCCTTCTTAATTTTTATTTAATTTTAATTTTTTTTTTTTTTTTTGCTTTTTGGCTCACACCCAGCGATGCATAGGGGTTTCTCCCGGCTCATGCACTCAGGAATTATTCCTGGCAGTGCTTGGGGAACCATATGGAATGCTGGGAATCGAACCCGGGTCGGCTGCGCGCAAGGCAAAAGCCCTACCCACTGTGCTATCACTCCAGCTCCAATTCTTCCTTTTTTAAAGGCATCTCCATACTGTTTTCCATTGAGGGCAGTACAAGACAACCTTACCACAAACAGTGAATGAAGCTCCTTTCACCACATCCCCACTAGCACTGGTTGTTCCAAGTCTTTCTCATTTATATGCCATTCTCATTGGTGCGAGATGAGAATTTATTATTGCTTGATTTGCATCTCCCTGATATTAAATGATGTTTAACACTTCTCCACATGCCTACTGGTCAGTTGTATGTCTTCTTCAGGTAAGTGTCTGTTATGTTTCTCCATTTTTTTGTTTGCTTTTTGGACACACCTGGTGATGCCCAGGGTTCCTCCTGGCTCTGCACTCAGAAATTTCACCTGGGGGTGCCTGGGGGACCATATGGGATGGTCAGGATCAAACCAGGTTAGCCATGTCCAAGACTTTACTTTCTTTCCAGTCCTACCCATCCCTATCTTTGATGAGATTATTGGTTTTTAAGTTGCTAAGCTTTGAATGCTATATGCACTGTATGTTCATTGCAGTACTCAGTACACTAGCCAGGGTATGGAAACAGCCCGGATCTCCAATGACAGACGAATGGATAAAGAAGTTGTGGTATACATCCACAATGAAATACTATACAACTGTATAAGATGATGAAGTTGTGCAATTTGCTGTAACATGGAACTGGAGGGCATCATGTACAGGGAAATGTCAGAAGAGAAGAACACATGCTGGATGATCTCACTCGTCTGTGGAATATCGGCACACACAATAAAGTAATAGACCTATCAAAAAATGACAAACCCTTGACCTTGGATTATAAAAGTGATTAAGAAACAAGGGAGTAGGTGGGAGGGAGTGAAGACCAGAGTAGAGGGGGCAAAGAGACAGAGGTAGAGTTGAAGATACTTTATTATTGTGGAGCTCAGCAACTTTTCCCATCAACACCATAACCGTGAACACTGTTGGAACTGATGCTGTCGGAGCATGACACAGCCAGTTTTGTGTGTGTGGTGATGGTGTGAAAATTAGCACACAGACCACCATGTTTCTTCGGTGCTACAGCTCTTTGATTGAACAGTCCATCTTGGTATATGCTATGTAGGTGAGTGGGCTGCAATAGACCCCTAAGCAGGGACATTACTCTAATGGTTGCCTGCAGTTTCTTTGTTTGGGGGGCCACATCCGGTGATGCTCGGGGTGGATCCTGGCTCTGAGTTCGGAAACCACTCCTGACGGTGCTCAGGGGATCATCTAGGATGTTGGGGACAGAACCCGGGTTGGCACCATGGAAAGCAAGCACCCTACCCACTGTACTATCTCTCCGGCCCCTGTTTGCATGTCTTGCCCTTTGCTGTTCAGTGCTTTCTTGCTCTCCTGTCAGTCTCCAACTTCTGCTGATCCTAGTCATTTCTCTTCCTCAGTGGCCCCTTAACCTATGATTTGTGTTTATCTATCTATCTATCTATCTATCTATCTATCTATCTATCTATCTATCTATCTATCTATCTATCTCTATCTCTGTGTGTTTTATACATATAAAATCTGTCTTTGTCCCTAGCTTTTACTGCTGATGACTGGAGTGGTAGCACAGCGGGTAGGGTGTCTGCTTTGCACGCGGCCGACCTGGGTTTAATTCCTCTGCCTGGCAAGCTACCGAGAATATCCTGCCCCCATGGCAGAGCCTGGCAAGCTACCCGTGGTGTATTCGATGTGCCAAAAACAATAACAAGTCTTACAATGGAGATGTTACTGGGGCCGCTTGAGCAAATGATGAACAACGGGACAACAGTGCTACCGTGCATATATATATATATATATATATATATATATATATATATATATATATATATATTCTCTGTCCCTGTTACTGCTATCTGATTTGCAAGTAAGATTTAAAGTGACTAATCAGATCATCTAGATGACCTCAATTACTCCTGGCAGTGCTCGGGGGACCATATGGGATGCCAAGGATTGAACCCAGGTCAGCTACGTGCAAGGCAAACGCCCTACCCGCTGTGCTATTGTTCCAGCCCCTAAACTATAATTTTAAATTGAAGGAAAAGCATCTTGCAAATTTGGGAGGGACCATGTGAAGAATTTGGACCTAGTTCTTTTACGTTCTGTTTTGTTTCTTTTTGGTTTGGCGGCGCACCCAGCAGTACTCAGAGCTCATTCCTGGCTCTGCACTCAGGGGTCTCTCCTGGCAGGCTCCAGGGACCATATGGGATACCTGGGTTGGCTACATACAAGGCAGATGCTCTGGTCCCTCGGACCTAGTGTGGGGGAAATCTGTGTGGTAGGTTCAGATGTTCCCCCTAAATTCTTTGACACTCATTTCTAGAGCTGGGACTCAGTTCCCCTGCTTTTGAGTTGGAGTTGGAGTTAGTTACTTGTTTAAAACAAATAGAACATAGCAGCAGTACTGTGTCCCCTGTGAGGCTAGGTCATGAAATAGAACATGAGTGCAGAAGAACCGGCTTCAGGGGAGTCAGCGGGCATGTCCCCCACCCTAGGGGGGACTCGGGCCTTCTGCCGGCCGCCCTGTGAGGAGGGAGCCATCTTGGAAGTGGCTCTCGCAGCCCAGTGCAGCCTTCCTCACGCTGTCGTCCTGACCCACAGCTTGGCGGAAACCTTCTCAGAGACCCTGGGACAGAGCACTCAACTAAATAGCCCCTCAATCACCGCCCCTCAGGAGTGCCGAAGGCATAAAGGCCTGTTGCTCCAACTGCCCTTGTGTATGGGACTGGAGCCATAGCACAGCGGGTGGGGCATTTGCCTCACACACGGCCGACCGGAGTTCGATCCTCGGCATCATCCCATCTCCCTGAGCACTGCTAGGAGTAATTCCTGAGTGCAGAGCCAGGAGTAACTCCTGAGCGGCACCGGATGGAACCCCAAAAGCCTCCCCCCACAAAAAAATAAGATAAAATAAACTGCCATAAACTGCCATTGTGCGGTAATAGATGACTAAGATAAGTCCAGGTTTTGATCACCCTGCAATCATGCGTCTGGAGAGCCACAAAATGTAAAGCTGATCTTTGCCCGCTCGACACTTCCCTCTCTGTCGGTGCTCGTGACGAAGCAGCAAGGCGAGGCTCTCCTGCCGACGGCCATCTGGCACCGCCACCAATCTTCCTTCCTTCCTTTCTTCCTTTCTTTCTTCCTTCCTTCCTTTCTTTCTTTCTTTCTTTCTTTCTTTCTTTCTTTCTTTCTTTCTTTCTTTCTTTCTTTCTTTCTTTCTTTCTTTCTTTCTTTCTTTCTTTCTTTCTTTCTTTCTTTCTTTCTTTCTCTTTCTTTCTTTCTTCCTTTCTTTGTCTCTCTTTCTCTCTTTCTTCCTTCTTTCCTTTCTCTCTCTTCCTTCCTTCCTTTCCTTTTTTTCTTTCTTTCTTTCTTTCTTTCTTTCTTTCTTTCTTTCTTTCTTTCTTTCTTTCTTTCTTTCTTTCTTTCTTTCTTTCTTTCTTTCTTTCTTTCTTTCTTTCTTTCTTTCTTTCTCTCTCTCTCTCTCTTTCTTTCTTTCTCTCTTTCTTTCTTTCTTTCTTTTTGTAATTTTAGTTTTATTTAGTAGCAATTAGGTTCTGAAAAAAATATTTTGGCTTTTTGGGTCACACTCAAAGATGCTCAGGGGTTCATCCTGGCTCTGCACTCAAGCACTTAGGAATCACTCCTGGTGTTGCTCGAGGGATCCTATGGGATGCCGGGGCTCGAACCTGGGTCAGCCGCGTGCAAGGCAAATGCCCTACCCACTGTACTATTACTCCAGCCCCAGATTTCTATATCGTCTGTCAGTGAGAATAGATGCAGAGAGGAGTCCAAGGCAAAAAGAAACTCAGCATTGACATTTTGGAAACTTTTACGGAAATGATAACACTAATTCAAAAGTCACTGGGAGACGGTGAAAGTTTAAGCTTTTAGTGGTTGGCTAGATTTTGTAAATAACATAAGGAATAAGTAAAAAGAGACGTGAAAAGAGATGAAGTGGAGAATGAAGCCATTTCGTGAAAGCAGGTTTAAACGGTGAGTGGTATCAGCGGCAAATGTAAGGCTCTCGTGAGAGGAAATCGTGGAAGCCTCTTTGCCATTGTGTTTCCAGTACTTTCCAGGAAATGCTTATTCCTCTCATGAGTTCAACTACTTATTGAGCACCAGATCATTAAGACGAATTCCTTGTCCTCAGATACAGCTCAGAAACACCCTTGACTGTGAAAAAAAAAAAAGGCGCATCATCCTTCTTTCGTGCCTTTGTTACTATGGTTCCGCATGTGACCAGGAGTGTTATTTAAAAATTATCTCCAGAGAGAACTTCTGCATCTGGAAGGGGAAGGCCGTGTGGGTGAGAGTTACGGCCCCGAGAAACCGCGGTGGGTGGAAATCAGTTAACTGGCCTTGTGACTTACGCGCCTGCTCTCTCCTCCGGCTTCTGTGATGCTTCCAAAGAAGTGATAAATGAAGGCTGCGAGACCCCAAAGACGTGATAAATGCATCTCTGGCCTCACAAGGCCGAGACTCAGATCTTAGATAAGCCAGGAGCCACATCGACTTGGTCGGAGTAAGAAGGGCCGGAGACAAAGATGAGGAATGGGGCCATGATCCGTTTGCACCATGAGAGGGGCCGCGGTGTATCGCTCTCCCAGGCGCATACTCTGCTGAGGGCACGGAGACGCCTGCAGCCTGACGCGCTCTCTCCGAGGCCTAGGGCTCTCTGCCACAAAGTCCGGGCCCAGTGTTCTGTTGTTGCTGTTGTTGTCTTGCTGGGAGCAGAGGAGGTGAAGGGGGTTCTTGGGTGTTTACGGAGGGACAGAGGAGTGAGGGGACAGAGAGAAACGGCGGCGGGGTGGAGAAGTAGCTAATATCCCAGAGGCTGCCTCAGCTGGACCCCAAGGCACAATCTGGGGCCTGCTTTGTCCCACGGGGTGCCAGAGGCTGGCCTTTCCTCCCTCCCTTCAGTCGGCCACTCTGTGGGCGCAGAGCTGGAACCTTACTGAAGTGGCCCAGTTGGGCTCAAGGCAAGTCTTCAAAGAGGAGCCCTGGGAGCCATTAGCAGACCACACTCCCAACGCGTGCCTGGCCTAGTGACGTGTGTGATGGCGTGAACTGTGAGGGTCTCTCATAAATCTGACATCCCTTCCTTCCCCCTCCCTCCCCTCCCTCCCCTCCCTCCTTCCCGCCCCCACCTCCCTTCATCCCTCCCTCCCTTCAGCCTGCCCTCCCTCCTTTCAGCCTGCTCGCTCGCCCTCCCTCCTTTATTTCCTCCCTCCCTCTCTCCTTCCTTCCCTCCCTCCCTCCCTCCCTCCCGCCCTCCCTCCCTCCTTCCTTCCTTCCTTCCTTCCTTCCTTCCTTCCTTCCTTCCTTCCTTCCTTCCTTCCTTCCTTCCTTCCTTCCTTCCTTCCTTCCTTCGTTCCTTCCTTTGCCACGCTGCAGTGCTCAGGGGTTACTCCTGACTCTGCACTCAGGAATTGCTGCTGGGGGACCATATGGGATGCCCTACCCACTGTGTTATCTCTCCAGCTCCAAGCCCTTTTATTTATTCATTTATTTATGTTGGGCTTTGGGCCACAGCCAGTCATGTTCAGGGCTTTCTCCTGCTTCTGCACTCAGGGATCACTCCTGGTGGGTTTGGGGGACCATAATGAGTGCTGGGGATCAAACTTGGGTCCCCCACATGCAAGGCAAATGCCCTACCCCCTGGACTATCCTTCTCACCCGATTTTTCAGAAAACACGAAATTTTGATTCTTCTGTACCATTTCAGCCTCTGAAATTTTGATTTTCAGAATTCTATCAATTTAATCAGTCATACTCTTTGCTCAGCTTTGTGATGACTGAAGAGCCATAGAACCAAAATCATAATGTTTTCCTTTATTCTGTTAAAACAGAAACAAAAACCCCTGACAATGAGTTAAAGTATGGTGGATTTAGGTTTTTTGGTTTTTTGTTTTTTAAAGCATGATGAAGTGGTGCTGGGAGTGCTGGAAATCTTGTGCGTAGGAAACCACCAATAATGCTCCTGCACATCACAGAACCTCAACAAACACAATGCAGTGGATGCTTGTCTTGCATGCAGCTAACACGGGTTTGACCCCCGACACCCTAGATGGTCACCTGAACCCCGCCAGGAGAGATCCTTGAGTTCAGAGCCAGGGGTGAGCTGAGATTAGCGCTGGGTATGCCCTCCCCCCAAAAAATTAATTTTTCAATTGAATCACTGTGAGATAGATTCTTACAAATCTGTTCATGATTGGTTTCAGTCATACAGTGCTCCAACACCGAGCCCTCCACTAGTGTACATTTGCCAGCACCAGAGAACCCAGTTTCCCTCCCATCACCCCCAACCCCCAACCCCACCCTGCCTCTATGGCAGATGCTTTAAAAAATAACATTTTAAAAGAACTATGAAAATGTATGGGGGCTGGAGCGATAGCACAGCAGGTAGAGTGTTTACCTTGCATGCGGCCGATCCAGGTTTGATTCCCAGCACATACCATATGTCCCCTGAGCATCGCCAGGAGTGATTCCTGAGTGCAGAGTCAGGAGTAACCCCTGTGCATCGCCAGGTGTGACCCAAAAAGAAAAAAAAAGAAAGAAAATGTATGGCAGGGTCCAGGGGATGGCAAGCACGAGACTTTGAGTTTGATCCCTGGTGCTACTCACATGTGCAAAAAATGGTCTTGGAGGTCCCATGTCTGGGACCCTTGGGGCTACTAGAGTACGCAAGCCAGGAGTATGCTAACAACACAACTAAAGAGGTGGGAGCACCTGGGCCAGGAGTGCCGTGTCTGGTGAGCACATGTTTTGCCCGCAGAGGTGCCCAGCAAACGTGTGCAAGAGGGTCTGATGCGCTGGCGGGTACCACACCCAAGCATATGTGTGATGCCCAGTCGTCACGACAACGGCAGCGGAGGGACGGGGAGGCGGAAGAAAGGAAACGTAGGGCTCGGGAGTTACGGTCCACCTTCCTGTTTGGGGACACGGAGCGCCACAGCTTGCTGTTGTTAACAAGTAGGGACAGAACTGGGGGCAGCAGGCGGATTTCACTGTCCACTCCTTAGCCACTCCGAGGGCGCTACAAGGGCTTCATGCCCTGGGGAGAAGTGAATTGTTTGCTATTCACTTAGTAAGAAGGTCTTGGAGAACTGCCACCTTCTCCGTTTGTAGAGCTTTTGTTTCAGAGGATGAAGTTGGATTAAAGGGAGCGGGTGTGCGCTCTCTGTGTCTCTGTGTCTGTCTTTCATTCCGTCTCTGTGTTTCGTTCTGTCTGTTTCATCCTCTCTATCTCTGTCTTGCATACTCCATCTCTGTGTTTCGTCCTGTCTCTGTTTCATTCTCTCCGTGTCTGTCTGTCTTTCACCTGTCTCTGTGTTTTGTTCCCTCTGTTTCATTCTCTCTGTGTCTGTGTCTGTCTGTCGTTCTCCCTCTCACTTTCATTCTCTCACTCACACACGCATAAGGGACGTCGTTCCACTCCCTCTGTCCACAGGCTGACGGAGCCATGGGACTCATTGTCCTTAGTGCTTTGTCAGGCCTCCAAGGCTGCAGGCATCCGTCCCCACTTTTCCCCCTGTCAGTGTCAAGGCACTGGGCCAAGTCTCCGTGGCCAACATCCGCTTCATCGTTGCTGGAGTAGGGCTGGGGGCTCAGAGGGGATCTGTGGCACCATCAGGCTTAAAAAATTGGGGGCCGCACCTCCAGCCCCAAACTGCCTACGCCTGGAGTACTGGTGAGGGGGGTCACTCCTGGCAATGCGGAGACTTGAATCTGGGGCTCCTACATGCGAAGCAGGAGCTGTACCCCTGGAACTATCTCTCTGGCCCTGAGGCTGCTCCTTCCCTCCCTCCAAGACCTTCCCTGGGAAGCTGGGAGGAAATTGCTGTTCTGCATGTGGCCACAGAGATGGACCCAAAATGAGGTGTGGAGTGGCGAGGTGGGGGGGCAGTAGAGGAGATTCTGCACTAAGGGAGCGGAATGCGGGATTGGAGCACGTGGGGGGTGGTGGTGAAAGGCGCAGGGCCAAGTGCTGGTGTTACTTCAGCAATACTCCAGTGTTACTTCAACAATACTCCTCCTGCAGAGGGGAGAGGAAACTTTCCCATAGAAAGCTATGGCCCAGGGAATTGGGTCCCTTTGTCCGCTTCTGACAAACCAACCAACAAGCACGCAAACTCAGAACCGGCCTGGTGCGTATGGAGCTCTCAGTGAGTACTGGTCAGTGGTCATTCTTTTTTAAATTTAAAATTTTTTTTTTGCTTTTTGGGTCCCAACCGGCGATGCACAGAATTGCTCCTGGCTCATGCATTCAGGAGTTACTCCTGGCGGTGCTCGGGGGACCATATGGGATGCTGGGAATCGAAGCCAGGTCGGCACATGCAAGGCAAACGCCCTACCCGCTGCTGTGTTATCACTTCAGCTCCGTGGTCACTGATTCTTTAGCTCTGGTTGATCGTCTCTCATTCTCAGTCTCAGGACTGGACGCTCCAGAGAGGCCAGATGCAATTCTTCCCGCGGTTCCCTCCATAACCCGGGAGTCAGCAGAGGTCTGCACGTCCTGGGGCTTCCTGAGATAGGGAACAGCGTGGTGTTTCTGCAGTGGGTTAGGCGGCAGATATTTTAGACATGTGTGCTCTTGTAGTGTGAGAACAGCTGTGACAGCACGCTCAGAAGCACTCAGATTGTTTTTCAGCCATGGAGAACACGTGAGCCCCATTCTTAGCCCACGAGCCACACGAAACCAGGTAAGTGGTCAAGTACTCCAATCTCTGCTTTAGAAAACGCTTCCCTGTACTGAGTCTGGGGAGCCTGTCATCTTCATGTGTGGCATTGCTTACTGGGTCGAAAAGAAAAAGAAGCCCAACCTCAAGATGACCTCTTTTTCTTTTTTTTTGCTTTTTTGAGCTCATACCTGGTGATGCACAGGAGTTATTCCTGGATCTGCAGGAATTACTCATGGCGGTGCTCAAGGGACCATATGGGATGCTGGGAATCGAACCCGGGCCGGCCGCATGCAAGGCAAGTGCCTTACCCGCTGTACTGTCACTCCAGCCCTCAAGATGACCTCTTGGCACTTCCTGAAAATAGTACCTCGCTGCTTTTCCTGGCCACGAAAAAGCCCAGACAGTGTCATCACACAGAAGCACGACAAGTACAAAGGCCAGCGCTGTGGAACACTCCCACTTACTGTCATCGGTTAGGGCCGAGTGTTGCTAGCTCCTGCACCTATGCGGACGTCTCCTGTCTTCTATTCAAAGAAGTGTTGGAGGAATAAAGAACAGTCGTTGGCATTCCCTTCATAGATATGAAACCATCGAAAAATTATTTGAAGTAAACATGATGGCAAGATGGGTTCTCAACTCAGCTCTCTTCTTTGTCTTATCCGTTCATTTTAGGGGAGTGTATAAAGTTACTGAGCATTGAAGCCAGGACTTACACATTCAAGGCATACCCTCTACCACCAAGCTCCATCCTAAGCCCAGATAGCAAAACACTTTGAAAATATCCGGTGGTGGGGGTGGGTGGGAGGGGGACACCTGGAGGTGCTCAGGGCTTACTTCTGACTGTGTTCAAGGGGACCATCTGGAGTACTAGAGATCAAACTTGGGTTGGCCGTGTGCAAGCATCCTACTTGCTGTACTATCACACTGGCCTCTACAAATCTCTATGGTAGGCGCCCTAAAAACGGTCAGGGCAAAGAGTGGCCATCTTATAAGGTTGAGGCCCTGAGTTCTGTCCCTGAGGAGCTGGGCCCCCCCGCCGTGTGTCACCGAGCGAGCGTCTCGGGGCGCGGCCCCTCGCCCCTCGCTTCCTTGAGGCCCCTCACTCTCTCCAGCACATCCACCCCAGCCCCTAGCATCCAGCCTTCTTGCTTGAGTCCTGGCTTTTGACTCTCTCTCCTCTGTAACTCCCACGGCACTTAGCCCTGGGTACACAATTTAGCACTTAATTATACACTGTCTTTGTTTTTAATTGTTGTATTAGTTTCGTGGTTCCGGGTAAGGCTGCAGGCTCCTAGTAAGCAACACTTCTTGTATACAGTTTGCAGTCCCTTTCGGTATTTTAGTCCTATGTGTACTACCTAGAAGTCTTTTTTTTTAATAGGGGCCACCCTTAGCAGTGCTGGGGGACCACGTGGTACTATGGATCAAAGTCAGGGCCTTGCACATGTGAGGACAGACATGTGGATTGTCTCTTTGCCCTCATCCCTGGCTGTTCCTGCTAAGTCTTGCGAGTCTGAATACTAAAGGGATGGGCACAGAGGGGAGATTTATTTTTTTTTCCTTTTTCTTTTGAATGAATCACCATGAGATACAATTACAGATTAGTGATTGAGTACCCATCCCCCTATCAGTGCCCATTCTCTACCACCAATTTTCCCAGTATCCCTCCCACCACCCCCACCCTATTCCCCCCTCCCACCACTCCCGCCTCTGTGGCAGGACATTCCCTTTTGCTCTCTCTTTCCTTTTGGGTGTTATGTTTTGCAGTACAGGTGGTAAGTGGCCATCATGCTTGGTCTATAATCTACTTTCAGTGTGCATCTCCCATCCGGAGCCCTTCATCCAAGCATCATTCACTTAGAGTTCCCTTCTCCATCCCAGCTGCCTTTTCCCAGAGGGGTGATCTCCTGTCTGTGTCTACAGTATCTGGCGCTTTTTGTATTTGTCAAACATATCCAACTGAACCAAGGTGCCCAGGGATGGCTCAGGGGCAGAGCACCGGCCTCACAGGCCTGAACCTGAAAGTTCGAACCCAGGCACCGCTCATGCTAAGTGTGAGGCAGAGGTGCTGCCATTTGCAAACCACGGTGCTGCGAGTCACTGCGTGCAACCCTGGCTCACTGCAGCCACGACAAAGAAGAGAAGGGAGAAAAGTCCCTGCAACCATGACAAAGAAGAGAAAGGAGTAAACTCAAAATATAAAAGCTGAGCAGCATCGCATCCAGAAGATCAGCTCTGATTCAGTTGGGCCAATCCCATCTCCGTGCTCATTTTCTCACCCTTCCCGCCTCACGTTCGGAAGGGTGCCAAGTCAGCTTCAAAATGGAGATGAAAATGTTTTCCCAGCCCACCTCACACAGTCACTGAGAGACTTAGATGAGTTGCGGTAGCTTGGAAAAGCTGCAGATTACTCAGAACGCCTTGGATCATTCCATCTCCCCATTTCTTTGTGCCGGAGGCCCAGGAGAAAGGAGCGTTTAGCATCTGTCATGGAGAATGGGTCTCTTTCTCATTTCTCCTGGAATGAGGGGCCCTTTTCGGGGAAGCTTGAGGAAAATGGAGGCAGCAATCAACACCATTTCTCGGCTTCCAGACTTCCCAAGAAGGTATCGCAGTTGTGGAAAACATGAAAGTGGTAAGATTTTAAAATGGAAACTCCCAAGCTAAGTTAGTCTCTGCTGCTCCCAATTTAGTTATTCTTCCTGGATTATATTCTGAGATGGCTGTTGCTGCTTCTGCTGCGTGTGTGTGTGTGTGTGTGTGTGTGTGTGTGTGTGTGTGTGTGTGTGTGCGTGCGTGCCTCACACTTGTAAGGTATATGCTCTGCCACTTAGCGACCAGCCAGCCCTGGTGATCTGACAGCGATTTTAACTCTCTCGGTGCATCTGAAGCAGAATGTGGTGTGAGGAAATGTTGGTGGAGGGGCCGGGACTTCCTGCTTTGGGAGTGGATCCTCTTCCCTATTTTATTTCTCCAGTTTCCAAAAGGGAAATATTGTGCTGTGCATCATTCTGAGTTGCGCAGTCTCTTTCCTGCCCGCCCCCATGCCCCCTTTTTCGGTCTTCACCATCTGCTGATGCTTTGCCTTCTCCCTTCCTGTCTTTAGCCCGCATTTGAGTCAACCACAATACCACAGTATATTAATCATCAGCGGCACTTCTCAAAATTTGTTTTTATTGATATTAAAACGACGTGGGGGGGAAGTTTTTCCACTTAATTTTAATTTTTTTTCTTTTTTTGCTTTTTGGGTCACACCTGGCAATGCACAGGGGTTAATCCTGGCTCTGCACTCAAGAATTACTCCTGGCAGTGCTCAGGGGACCATATGGGATGCTGGGAATCGAACCCGGGTCGGTGGGAATCGAACCCGGGTCGGCCGCGTGCAAGGCAAACGCCCTTACGGCTGTGCTATCACTCCAGCCCCTTTATTTTAATTTTTAAGTTTTACCATGTTATTAAAACAAGATCTGAAATGTAGCATTTGGGGGGGCTCTCAAGGGGCCCAGAGGCCACTCCCACATTTTTTTTCTTTTTGGGTCACACCCAGCAATGCTCAGGGGTTACTCCTGGCTCTGCACTCAGGAATTACTCCTGGCGGTACTTGGGGGACCATAGGGGATGCTGGGAATCGAACCCGGGTCGGCCACATGTAAGGCAAATGCCCCTCCCGCTGTGCTATCACTCCAGCCCATTCCCAGAGATATTTGGCCAACTTCACAGCTGGTGCCCAAGAATGAGGTGCTCCCATGTCCTTCCGTGCTAGGACCACTAAGGACAACTTAGCAGTGCTGGTGGTGTCCAGGGAGACACTGGGTGGGTTTGGCATGTGCCTAGTAAATGCTTCTGATTGTTGACCTAGCCCACCCCTGGTCCTTAAAATGCACTTTTTATTAGCACATAAATTGAACTATTTCCCATCCCACTTCGTTTCCTATTTTTAAGTATTTATAAGTGACTGAATATATGCATAATATACTACTGATGAGCAATTTCTGGAACATTGACTTTATTTTTATTTATTTAAAGATCTAACTATTGGTTTATTAAAAATGCAGATGGGAGAGATAGTACAGGGGTTAAGGTTTTTGCCTTGTAAGCAGCCGACCCCAGTTTATTCTCTGGCGCTGCCTATGGTCCCCTGAGGACCACCAGGAATGACCCCTGAGCACAGAGCCAGGAGTAAGCCCTGAGCACTGCTGGGTGTGAGCCTCTCAATGCCACGAAACAAAAAGTGCAGGTAATAGAACTAAACATTGCTCGAGTATTTTTGTGGTGTGAATCATAACAAAATCTGGTAAATGGAAAATTCTACCATGACAAATAGGACTTTGTTTTTTTGTTTTTGCTTTTTGGGTCACACCCAGCGATATACAGGGGTTACTCCTGGTTCATGCACTCAGGAATTACTCCTGGCGGTGCTTGGGAGACCAAATGGGATGCTGGGTATCAAATCCGAGTCGGCTGCATGCAGGGCAAACACCCTACCCACTGTGCTATTGCTCCAGCCCCGACAAATAGGACTTTTCAATGAAAAAATGTATAAGGGGGAGACATAATACTGGGTTCTACAAATCATACTAAATCTCAGGTCCATACAAAGATGAAGAGCTGGGGCTGGAGTGATAGCACAGCGGGTAGGGCGTTTGCCTTGCACGCGGCTGACCCGGGTTTGATTCCCAGCATCCCATATGGTCTCCTGAGCACCACAAGGAGTAATTCCTCAGTGCAGAGCCAGAAGTAACCCCTGTGCATCGCCAGGTGTGACCCAAAAAGCAAAAAAAAAACAAAAACAAAAACAAAAAACAAACTTGAAGAGCTAACCCTGAGTGAAAAGGGTAAGGCAGCAGAAACAATCTCCTAGGACAACATTGTAAAGCCACAGAGAAACAGGTTTTGCATTCAGAAACATTAGTTTTCATCAAGCATTTGTAACAACAGGGGACAGAGACATAATACAGGTGATTAAGGTGCTAGCCTTGCTTGCTGTTGACCCTAGTCCATTCCCCTGAGTTGGTCCCCCAAGTACCACTAGGAGTGACCCCTGAGCACAGACCTAAGAATAACTCATGTGTGTCACTGGGTATGGCCCCACTTCCCCACTCCCCTCCCCCAAAGAACTGTAATGTAATAATATCGACAATTTGGACGCTGATTTCTGGTTAGAAGTCTATCCCTTGGAGGGCCATAGCAATACTATAGTGGGTAGGTAGTTGGCCTTGCATATGGAAGATGAAAGATTCTTTTTTTTTTTGCGTCACACCTGGTAATACACAGGGCACTCCTGGCTCTGCACTCAGGAATTACTCCTGGCGGTGCTCAAGGGGTCATATGGGATGCTGGGAATCAAACCTGGGTCAGCTGCGTGCAAGGCAAACGCCCTACCCGCTGTGTTATCACTCCAGCCCCCCGAAAGATGAAAGTTTAATCCCTGGCACCTCAGATGGTCCCCAGAGCACCACCAGCAGTGATCTCTGAACAAAGAGCCAAGAGTAAGCCCTGAGGACCACCGGGTGTGACTCCCAAACCAAAAACAAACGAAAAAGAAACCTATCCGTGCTGTGAAAAAAAGTGTCCAACCCCAAATTTAAAACAATATCTGACTGATAGCATCCCTTGGCATCTAGCCATAGCAAAGCATATCCTTTCTGGAGTTCATTTCCCTTCAGGATATCCATTTCTGACAAATACGAAGACACTTCTCACATTCAAGTAGAAATAAAGCATCAGAAACAGATTTATATTTTCAAAATTAATTTTTTTTAGGCACTGTGAAATTACAAAGTTATTCACGATTAGGTTTCAGGCTTACAATATTTCAACATCGACCCCTTCAGGATGACAGTGCAATTCTACATATGTATATTTATATATACATATAAAATATGTATATATGTACATAATTATATATTTATATATGCATATATACATATATAAATTTATATATATATACACATATGACAGGCTCTTTAAAAATATATATATGTATATATAAATATTTGCATTGTGGTTTTCAGTACTGTTACAGATAGTGTTTTACACTTAACACGTTATACTTTTTGGATTCTGACACGACAGACTTTAGATAATTGGATTATTCTCTGAGCCTAAAAACTATGTAAGAAAATGCAAGCTAGGGCTGGGGTGATAGCATAGCTCTGCACTCAGGAATTACTCCTGGCGTTTGCCTGGCACTTGGCTGACCCGGGTTCGATTCCCAGCATCCCATATGGTTCCCCGAGCACCTCCAGGAGTGATTCCTGAGTTCAGAGCCAAGAGTAACCCCTGAGCATTGCTGGTGTGACCCAAAAAGCAAAAAAAAAAAAAAAGAAAAAAAAGAAAATGCAAGCTAATTCATAAATAAGCAAGAAGGGGCTCCAGTTGTGCAATCACTTAGCACGTGGTACTTATGTAAGCAAGAATGGACTATGAAAGTGACATTTAGAAAACAACTAGCATATACAGAAGCAGTGGAAAGGGGGGACCGGAGAGATAGTTCAGGAGGGAGGGTGTTTGCCCTGCATACGGCTGACCCAGTTTCCATCCCTGGCATCCCATATGGTCCCTTGAGCACCTCCAGGAGTCATTATTGAGTGCAGAGCCAGGAGTAACTCCTGAGCACTGATGGGTGTGGCCTAAAGAGAAAAAAGAATAAAGAAAAATGTGAAGAGTAGACTTATTAAAGAGAGAATTTGAGAATAATAGCAATCACTTGTATCACTTGTCATCCCATTGATCTTCTATTTGCTCGAGCGGGTGCCAGTAACGTCTCTATTCGTCCCTGTTGCATGCTAGTGTAGCCCAATGGTATCTGCTCACTCCAGTGATATCTGTCGTGTCAAGCAGGACATGAAGAGCCTCAAAACGTTCGTTCAGGGTTTTGACGAAGAAGTCTGACCATCTCGTAGGTGGCGGCCATCTGGTCTTTTGATATCCTGTGGAATCCAGTCGGTAACAGCTCTAGTCCAAAGGTCGTCTCTAAATTGCATTACGTGTCTGGCCCATCTGACTTTTGACGCCTTGGCAAACGAGGCAGTGTCCTTGATTCTTGATTGTCAGCGGAGGTCGGAACTCCGGATTCCTTGTCTCACTTGAGTGAAATATCATATTCCAAGCAGAGCTCTTTCAAGTCCCTCTTTGGGGTACCAATAATAGCAGTAATAATAATAAAAATAGTACAGAAGAAATTATAATGCTGAAGTACAGAATGACCAACAAGTAAGAGGTATGAAAAAGAAAGTAAGCTGGCAAGGCTCAGAGGAATAACGTGGAGGCTTAGAGCACCTGCCTTAGAAGCACAAGTTAAAACAGTCACAAGTTAACATCCTTGATGTTGATGTCCTGGGTTCGATGTTGGGCACTGCATGGTACTAGTATCTCTGGGTGTGGTCTCACTGACTCCTGAACACTGATTGGTGTGGCCCCACAACAATTACAAAAGAGAGGGCCAGAGAGAGAGTACAGCGAGTAGGGCATTGCTTTGCACATGGCTGGTACTGCATATGGTCAGGTATGATCCCTGAGCATAGTGCCAGGAGTAAGCACTGAACACTACCAGGGATGGTCCAAAAACCAACGCCCAAACAACAAAAGAAAGAGAGCGATGGGCCGGAGAGATAGTTCATTTAAAGCAGGTTCTGTGTGTGGAGCCTGACCTGGAATGGTCCCCAATAATTGCCGGGAGCTATGCCGAGCTGAGAGTGTCTCCCAAAACCAACCAAGAAAACTTTTATTTATTTATTTATCTATTTATTTATTTATTTATTTATTTATGTATTTATGTATTGAGTCACTGTGAGATACACAGTTGCAAAGCTGTTCATGATTGGGTTTAGTCATTCAATGATCCAACACCCATTTCTCCACCACTGTACATTTCCCACCACCAATGACCTCAGTTTCCCTCCCGCCACCCCCCCAGCCCGCCTGCCTCTATGGCTCTATGGCAGGCACTTCTCTCTCCTCTCTCTCTCTTTTTCTCTCTCCCTCCCTCTATCTTTCTCTCTCCCTCTCTCTCTTTCCTTTTGGGCATTATAATTTGCAATACAGATATTGAGAGGTTATCATACAACCAAAATTTTTAAAAAGCCGATTCTTATTAAAAAGAGGGAGACCTTATGTGTATGTGTGTGTGAGAGAGAGAGAGAGAGAGAGGAAATGAGAAGCAAACATATAGTTTTCCTGGAATTGCCAGTATTGTGGCACAGCCATTTTTCTTCCAAGATTTTATTTTCTGGACTTAAAAATGACTAGAGCAGGGTCTGGGCCAGAGCAATAGTACAGCAGGGAGGGCGTTTGCCTTACACAGGTTGACCCCAGTTTGATCCCTGGCATCCCATATGGTTCCCTGAGCACTGCCAGGATGATTTCTGAGTGCAGAGCCAGGGGTAACCTCTGAGCATCACCAGGTGTGACACCCCCCCCCCAAAAAAAAAATGACTAGAGCATTAACTGGGAGAGCATAAGTTGGAGCATTTCAAAAACAGTGTGCTGGGAAGCTGCCATTAATAGCATTGGAAATCACAAAACCTCAATCAATAAACAAGTTTTAAAAAAGGAGTTTAGGGGAAGGGGCTTGAGCAGGGGTTAAGGAACTTGCCTTCTGTGTAGACTGGTTCAATTCTTGGCACACACTGGTGTGGCCCCAATACAACCCCCCACCCCAAAGAATTTCCCTCGTGAGAAGACAGTAAAGCAAAGCAAAACAAAAACATATTTTTGTTTTGTGTGCGTGTGTTGTGTGTGTGTTGAATAAAAAGTAATGGGGGGACACGTGGTTAGGGTTCTAAAGATGTGGAATCTCTTGGTGACTTTTGGTGTGAACTTGGACAAGTCTTGTAGTGTTTATTTATTTATTCATTTATTGGCCTGTTTGGGTCACACCCAGTAATGCCCAGGGGTTACTTCTGGCTCTGCACTCAGGAATTACTCCTGGAGGTGCTCAGGGGACCCTATGGGATGCCAGGGCTGGAACCAGCATGACTGCATGCAAGGCAAACACCCTACCTGCTGTACTATATCTCTGGCCCCAAGTCTTAAGTATTAAATTTTTTTGTGGGGGACACCCAGCAGTGTTCAGGGCTTACTAATCCTAGGTTCAGGGATCACTCCTAGTGTGGGCGTGGGATGGAGTGGAGGGTAAGCGGTGGGGAAGAGTTGGGGTGGGGTATCTCTCAGTGAACCATATGTGATGCCGTGGATGGAACTTACCCTATTTGCTGTACTGTTGCTGGTGTGCCAAGCTTTTCCCCTTTTAGTACTTTTGTTTTCTTACACAAGTAAGCATACCTCTGGGTGGTTAGGACCCTGTGTTAAGGAGGTCTGAAACCTGTAATCTGCTACAAGCGGGTAGTCTGCTAGCTTCGGGTGAATGGAGATGCCAATGGAACGACAGTTTCCTTATCTATAAATCTGGGGGTGGACCAAATGATTTCCCAAACGGACCTTTAAACATTTTTTTGGAGGGGCTGCAGCAATAATACAGTGCCTAGGGCATTTGCCTTGCACGCGGTTGACCTGGGTTGATTCCCATCATCCCAAATGGTCTCCTGAGCACTGACAGGAATAACTCCTGAGCACTTCCCGGTGTGACCCAAAAAGCCAATCCCTCCCGAACAGTTTTTTTTTAGGGGATGGGGAGGGAAAGGCATACCAGGTGGTTCTGGGAGACCATGAGGTGCCAGGGATCAAACTCGGGGTTCCTGCATGCAAAGCCCAAGTTCCATGCTCAGTGCTATCTCCCTGCTGAAGGGCATTTGGGCCTCGGAGTGCGCTAGGATTAGGCAGCAACCAGTGATACCCCCTAGTAAGACTCCAGTCCAGGTTTGAGTCCTCCCTGCCCGTGTGTGCCAACCTCATCGCCACCCTGCAAAGCAACGGACACTTCCTGGGACCGTGTCCTATGGTCATCGGTGACCTCCAAGTTTTCCAGTACGCCAGCTCCAGCTCCGGGGAAAGGGACGCTTCACTTTCCCGGTCCTCGGCCTTCAGGGAGGGGTGTCAAGGTCCGGCCTGGCACTGTACCCTCTTTCAGGGTGCTCGTGTGAAAACACCGCGGCCTCGCTCGTCGTTTGACAAGCACCCTTCTCCAGGTGCGTCTGGACCCCTCCCCTCCTCTCCCCCATTCCCAGACCTGGGGGAGAGCCCGGAGACGGCCCGGCGGTGCAGAGCGGGCGCCGATGGTCGCCGTCCACTGCCCGGGGAGGCCGGGAGGCGCAGGCCGAGACCGGGATCCGCGGGCGGGCGGGCGGCGCCCCGTGTTAGTTACCTGGCGCGGGGCGGGGCGGGGGCGGGGCCGGCGGCCCGTCCTTGGCTCCGATTGGTCGGCGCCGCGCCTGTCTCCATGTGCGGTGCGGCGGGGGCACAACATTCAAGCCTGGGGGCGGGGCCGGGCGCGCCGGGAGGAAGCGCCCGCGCGGCACTCGCGGGCCGTGGGGGCGGTGGCGGTGGTGGCCCGGGCCGAGGCCGAGGCGGCGGAGGTGTCACGGGCGGGTCGGTGCAGCGGGTCCAGCGGGTTCGCCCTCCCCGGCCCCATGGAGGCCGCGGCGGGCGGGGGCTGCGGCGCGGGGCTGCTGCTGAGTGAGGGCGAGCAGCAGTGCTACTCCGAGCTCTTCGCGCGCTGCGCCGGCGCCGCAGTCGGGGGGCCCCCAGAGGCGGGCAGAGCCGCCCTCGGCGGGGCCACTGCAGCCACCGGCCCGGTGGCCGATCTGTTCCGGGCATCGCAGCTGCCCGCCGAGACGCTGCACCAGGTAGGTCCCCGCGTGCCCCGCCCTGGCGGGTTTGTGGGGACCAGGTGTGTGTGGGGGGGACACGGTGGGCGGAGGGGGATGGCAGCGCCGCCCCCTCGGGGGACCCGGAGACCTTGGCTAGGTCGCCGTGAAGGAGACTTCGCCGCTGGAGACGGCGGTGACGCCCTTGTCCCCTGCGCCCCGGGGGACAGCCGCGTCCGCAGCTCTGCTCCGTGGGGGAGCTGAGCCGGCTTCCTTCCCTGGAGCTGGTCCCACCCGCCGTCCCCTCCCGCACCCGTTTCTGGCGCTCCGCTCTGCAGTCTTCCAGACCCAAAGTTTGCCCAGTTGGTGGAAGTGGTGTTTGTTTTGGCCGGAGTTGGCTTGAACCTCTGCTGGCGGCTCCTGCACCCCCCCACCCCGGGTGGGCGCTCCAGGTGCCTCGCTGAGAGCTGAAGTAGAACTGAAGGGGACAGCAGCGCGTGTGCGTCTGCAGGGCAGGGGGGAGGGACGGGGGAGGGGGGAGGGGGGCTGCACGCTGCTCACTCCAGGGGCTGGAAACCTGCGAATATTTATTCTGTCCGTCTCTGTGGGTGCAGATATGCCCACGAAGCGTTCTGAATAGTAGGATTAAACTGAAAAAGCCTAATAACAAGTTGCAGAACAGGAATCCAGAGCTGCAGGGGGATGTCTGTTAGGTCAATGCCAAGCTTTCCGGTTGGGGACTAGACATGAGGCCACGTGCCCTCCAGGGGGGAACTCTCCTAGCGCCCCATCCGATTGTTGCTTGAACTTGAAATAGAATGGGAAAGTGACGGAAGCCCCCTCGTTGGAGCTGCTGCATCCTTGGAAAAGGCGGAAGATGAGCCTCAGCAGATGCTGTTTTTGTGTTATGCTTTGCTTGGATCTTGGACAAAGACTAAGTGATGGACACTTTGTCCTTTACTGCTCCCAGCACTTCCCGGGGAGAGGAGCGTCAATATCAGGTCCCAAATGTGAAATGAGGCTTCTCTTAAAAGCCATGGCCACTTGGAAAAATGATCGCCAATAGAATATTTAGGATAATCATTTTATTTATTTATTTATTTATTTTTAATCATTTTATTTTTTGTGTGGGTTCCACTCCCAGTGGCGCTGCGGGCCAGGCTGCTTTTGGGTGCCACTTGACCCTGTGGCCTGTGATGTGGGCTGATGGTTAAACACCCGGCCGTGCAGTGCCTGTGGCCGACCAAGGTCACCCCCTATGGGATTTGGAGCCACACGGAGCAGGTCTCTGGTGCAACTCAATGTTTCTGGGCATTGAACTCAAAGCCTGGGGCATGTTAATCAGCAGTCTCCTAGGCCCCACAGTGGTATTGTTTGGAGAGGGGGAGGGGTTCTTGGGTGTTTTTCAGAACCCGCTACTGGCTCTGTAGGCATGAGTGACACCCCCCCCCAGTGCTGGCCCACCAGGTGTGGTGCTGGGGGTTGAACTGGGTCAGCAGGATGCAAGGCAAGCACTTTGCTTCCTGTGTTTTATCTCTTTTCACAGTTTTATTTTGTTTTGGTTTGGGGGCTTACTCCTGGTTCTGCACTCACGCCCGGGGGGCCATGGGGGACCAGATGTGCTGCCGGGATTAAGCCTGGGTCAGCGTCCTGCAAGGCAGGCACCGTGCCTGCTGTGCTGTCTGTCCAGCCCTTCTCCACAGTGTGGTTTTTCAAAGCTGCAGTTGCAGGGGCAGTGCTGAGGGTTTTGTGGTTCTCTTGCAGGAGGGATTTCTTCATCACTCTCACTGAGCATGCACTAATTGAGTGGCTCAGTAATCTTTTGGAAGTTGTCATTTCCGGAAAATGTGATTAGCAGTCCCAGAACTTTTGTCCCTGGCTTTTGTCCCCGAAGTCCTGGATGGACAGCTCTGCCGTTGCTCTCGAGCAGGTGAGCTACACCAGGCAGGAAACGTGTCTGAAAATGCACCGAGCCCTACCAGCATCATGTGTTGAATGCTATCGCTCCTTCAGGGCCATTGCCACATGTCCCTGTCAGCTGGACACCAGCTCGGGCTCATTTCCTGGTCAGCTGGACGGGGGCTGCGGTAAGGGAAGGCGGGCACATTCACACATTGGCTATGGTTTTTGTTTGTTGGGGCCATACCCAGCAGTGCTCCGGCCTTCCTCCTGGATCGCTGTTCAGGCAGCACTCCTGGTGGTGCTCGGGAGACCATATGGGGCACTGGGGATCGAACTTGGGTCGGCCGCATACAAGGCGAGCGCCTGACTCTCTCTGTCCTCTCTCCGGCCCTGTTGGCTGTGTTGATGGTCTCCTAAGGAACTGAGGAGTGTGCTTTGCGGGAACTCAGGCTCCTTTGAGGCATATATGACTCAAAAATCCCAAGGCACAGAGCCTGCGCATGAATGCTGTGTCGTCACAAACGTTTCTTGATGTCTAGTTGAAGCCTGCTTACACAAGACCGCTTTAGAAGGTGGCCGGCCAGAAGGGACACCCCGAGAAGTTTACTTGCTGTAAATCTCTCCGGCTGCTCAGCTCCCTCATTCCGACCCACACCCCTCCCTTTTAGTAGAGCAAAATTCCAATAATCCAGGTTTCTTTACACAGGTGAAAATGAACATCAGAGGTTCCTGCACAGGGCAGCGTCAGACAGCCAGTGGCTGACGGCTGCCTCGTTTCCATGAACCTTCTGGGCGGTGTGTGTCCGAGGCTGTGTGCACGCACTGCCCTCGGTTGGCACTGCCCATGAGGGTAGGCATTCTCGCAAGCAAGTGTAGACTTCTGAGTCTTTCCTTGTTAAACAGGAACCTGTAAGTTCAGAAGTAAGTGGTCCAACAGGTATAGCTGCTCAAATCACGGACGCACACGGCAGCTGGTAGTTTCTATGGTAACATCCGGGTTTTCTTCTTAATAAACATACGATTAAGATTACCCTCAGGTTCTGGGAAGGAGGGGGAAATCTCACCTGGAGTAAACGCTCTATAAAATTATTTAATTTGGTCTCATCCTTAGGGTGAAAATAAAGCAGTGCACCTGTAACTTTATTGTGGAGTGAAGTATCGTTAGGGATTTTTAGAGTTGAGAAAAATTTTAATAGACTTTTTTTTCAGAGCAAATTTAGGTTTGCAGTAAAATTGAGGGGAAGGAATTAGGGATGGTCCCAAGTGGTGATGTCAAGCCCTCCCCTTAGGACTGACAGGTGTGACATAAAGTGCCGCTGGGCCCTAGCAGAACTGTATTGCTGGTCATATATCCCCTGTCACCCCCTGACACAGCCTCACCCCGATCAGCATTTCCCACCAGTGGTACCATTTTCAGAAATCAGTGAACCGGTATTGTCAAATCTGTACACCCCTCATCCTCTCCAGGGGTTGCCTTTTTGTCTGAGTGTTGTATAGTTGAAATCATCTAGTATGTAGCCTTTCCAGATTGGTTTCTTTCACTTAGCAATACGCACTTAAGGTTTCTCTAAGGTTTTTCATAGCTTTATGGCTCATTTCTTTATGATGCTGAATACCACAAAATTGTCTGGATTCATCAACTGGAGGAATTCTTGATTGCTTCAGGTTTGAGCAGTTATGGATAAAGTGGCTCTGAACAGCTGTGTGCACCTAACTTGTTCCTGTGTGTGTGCGCGTAGGTGTGTGTTCACGGTGGCAGGGGCTGGAGGCAGGGTCTCATATGAGCAGGGCTCAAACTCTTCCACATTTGCAGCACCGTAGGTCTTTAGCTCAGGTCAGAGAATGTTCAAGTGAGGAGCCAGGGAGATAGTACAGTGTTAGGGCCAGGCCTTGCACGTGCGTGATCCAGATTTGATGTCCAACACCACATGACTTCCCAGGCATTTCTGGTACCCCCAACACTGTTGGGGTGACCATGGTGGTACCTGGCAACCTAGGACCTTAGAAGCACTGAATCTTTGGGCTCTAGCACTGAACCACTGGCCTGATTGGCTGAGTATCTCCAGAAGTGGGCTCAGGACCCCCTGAGTACAGCTTAGGAGGTTCCCCCAAATTGTATTTTGTTTAAGTAAGAAACTGCTAAATTGTCTGCTGAAGTGGCTGTACCTTTTTTTAAATTCTCCCAGCAATGGATGAGAGTTATTTTTTTTTCTTTTTGGGTCATACCCAGCGATGCTCAGGGGTTACTCCTGGCTCTGCACTCAGGAATTATTCCTGGCGATGCTTGGGGAACCATATGGGATGCCAAGGATCAAACTCAGGTTGTTTGCGTGCAAGGCAAATGCCCTACCCGCTGTGCTATTGCTTGGGCCCCAAGGATGAGGGTTCCTGTTGCTCCACAGTCTCACCAGAACTTAATGTCAGTGTCTGGGGTTTGACTGTTCTAAGGAGAATAGGGTGATATCTTGTTTTAATTTGTATTTCATATGCTTATTTGCCATTTTGAATTCTATCTTATTGCATCATAATAGCACGTATATATGTGTATTCACACATACACACATATATATTGGCTTTTTGGGTCACACCCGGCAATACTCGGTTGCTCCTGACTCTGCACTCAGGAATTACTCCTGGCTGTGCTCGGGGTCCATATGGGATGCCGGGGATTGAACCTGGGTCGGCTTCATGCAAGGCAAATGTCCTACCCGCTGGACTGCCACTGTGACCCCCATAAGAGCCTATTTTAAAAGATTCGAAAAATCTCTTTAGAGAGTATCTTTATGTGCTGACTTATTTGTGTTTGACCATATCTGTAGGTGCTGGGGGTCATTCCTAGTGCTTGGTGCTCAGTGCTCAGGGTACTGTGCGGTGGTGTATATTGAATCCTGGATCCCTATATGCAAAACATGTGCTTCAGTTCTTTGAGCCATCTCTCTTGCCCCTCACTTATTTTAAAAAGTTAGGTTCTATTTCTTAGAGGGACACACCCAGACATACTTAAGAGTGACTCCTCAAAGTGTTGGGGGACCGTTTGTGGTGCTGGGGATCGAACGGGGTTTGGCTGCATGCAAGACAAGTACCTTCCCTCTGGTACTGTCTCTCTGGTCCAAAAGTTGGATTCGATCCTGAGGTTGGGGGCTGGAGAAATAATAGCATAGCGAGTAGGGAGTTTGCCTTGCATACGGCTGACCTGGGTTTAAGCCCCGGCATCCCACATGGTTCCCTGAGCAACACTGCAACACTAGAAGTAATTCAGGAGTGCAGAGCCAGGAGTAACCCCTGAGCATCACCAGGTGTGACCCCAAAGGCCAACAAATAAGTAAGTAAAAGCAGGGACTACAAAAACAAAAGAACCACAGGTGTTGGAGTGATTGGTAAGAGCCGGCCAGTTACCAGCAGGTACAGGGTGCCGTGGGGGTCAGGCTGGGTGGGACCGCCACGTGTTGACGTTTTCAGGGTTCTTCTGCGTTGACCTTGGTGCTGACGGTACAGCAGTGGATCAGCACAAATCCTGGTCCCCAAGGAGGCCACTTCCTAAAGCAAATGCTCTTGGTTCTCCAGGCCTTGAGTAAGAAAAGGTTTGAAAGGTACTATCCAGAAATAAAATGACTACCTTAAACTGGAAAGTTTTGTATCTGGCATAAGTTAGCAAACAATTATCTTTACAGATATCTTTTCAGATAGTGTTTCAGTCTCTGGGAATGCTGTGCATATTTTAAGAAGTCATTGCAATTTCAGTTTTTGTGGCAGTTAGCTCATATGCTAAGGGGAATTGTTACAAAACACCGTTGGTTCTGTATTATCAGAGGAAACCAGGAAAAATTTTGTAGGTGAAGTCTGATAATTTAGGCATTTTTGCTTGAGGTAAAGAATCACAACTATATGCTGAGGAATGAACCCACAATATTAGACAGAAGACGCATATATTCTACTACTGAATTATATTCCTGGCCCTGAATTAGGAGATATTTAAAAAGAATTCCTACCTGGCACAATGCATCAAATAAAGGGCCAGTATCCAAGATTTCAAAGCACTCACAAAGCTCCAGATTTAATAAATAAACAAACAAATAAATAAATAAATCCAATAACCCCACCCAAAAGAGGAGAGGAGGTGAACAGATTCTTCCCCGAGGAAGAAATACAGATGGCTAGCAGGCATATTGAAAAGTGTTTATCATCGCTTATTATCAGAGAAATGCAAGTCGAAAGAATAGCGAGATATCATCTCATACCACTGAGAAGGGTGTATATCAAAAAGATGGAAAACAGCTAGCGTTGACAGGGAAGTGGTGGGAAAGGACCTGCCATTCACTGTTGTGGAAATGTCACCTGCTTCTGCCTCCATGAAAATCAATATGGAGATTTTTTTTTTCTTTTTTGGGTCACACCCGGCGATGCACAGGAATTACTCCTGGCAGTACTTGGGGGACCATATGGGATGCTGGGAATCGAACCCGGGTGGGCCGTGTGCGAGGTAAATGCCCTGTCCGCTGTACTATTGGTCCAGCCTGGAGATTTCTCAAATAAGTGAACTAGGGCTCTCATGACCCAGGGCCCAAACACCGAAACACTGCTTTAAAGGGGTATATGCACACCTAGGACTATAGCTAGACTATGGAAGTAACCCAAACGTCCCGTTAGGGGTGACTGGAGTAGAGCAGGTCGGGCACTTTGCCTTCGTGTGGCTGACCTGGATTCAATCCCTAGCACCGTGTATGTTCCCCTGGACCCTGCTAGGCTTGATCCCTGAGTGCAGAGCCAGGAGTAAGCACAGCTGGGTATGTGTATCTGCGTCCTGTACCCCCCATTGTGGTATGGACACACACACACACAGAAATACCATGCCACTGTAAGCAAAGATTTGAAAGCATATAATTCATCACAGTGGGGATTTGGAAGGTATCCTATAGAGTGAAATAAGCCATAGGAAGAACATACCAGGTGATCTCTCTCATTGGTGCCATAGAGACAGACAGAATAATAGAGTAGATCTTTCCAAGCAATGGCAAACCAAACAGGAGAATGCAAAGCCAGTTACTAAATGCAGGGAGCGGGGGTTGGGGGGTAGGGGGGTGGGGGGGTGGGGAGTGGAGGGGAGAGATGCAGGGTCCGGGCAGAGGGTATGGTTATTGGCTGTTCTGGGACCATAGACTGTCACACTATTTTAACTACCTAGAAGTTCCTGCCCAGGACTAGGGAGACAGCTCGTGTGGTGGAGCACGTGCCTAGGATGTGCAAGACCCCGAATGGGATCCCAACATTGCGGCTGCCCGTTCCCCCACCTCACGCCCAGCTCGAGTGCCCGTGTCCTGCTTGCTCTCTGCTCTGCTGGGGGGAGGGGGATATTCCCTGCTAGGGTTATAAAATGTTCCTGCCTGGGCCCCCATCTCAGGGAAAAAGTCATCCTTAAAAATTCTCTTAAAATTCTTTGAAGCAACTGTTTGATCATAAGAGAAGACCCCAGGTACAACGTTTTGTCTTTTTTTATAACGGTTTTTTGGGGGAGTGTGTGTGAACATTTATCATTGCTGGAATACGGAAGTACTGGTTTGTTTTTGGGTTCCTCCCAGCGGTGCTGGCCGGCCACTCCCCACCTCTGTGCCCAGGGTCCCCGTGGCGTGGCCTTGAACCTGGGCTTCAGTCTTGTAGAGCTTTGCAGCTGCCTTCTCAGCCAAGTCAGAACTATTTTTTTTAATGTAAATAAAAAAACAACCAGAAAATGTAAATGAAATAGTCTGCTTCTTAAAATCTTTGGATGATTTCCGCCTCCTGAAACAGTAAGGAGTATGTAACTGTTCCAGGCACGGTTGTTTTTTTTTTTTTTGGGGGGGGTGGGGGGCGGGTACATCTAGTGGTGCCCAGGGCCTGTCTCCTGGCTCCGGCTCTGGGGTCACTCTGGGCCTCTGGGCCGGGCTCGGGGGACCTCATGGGGAGCCTGGTATTGAACCCAGATCAGCGACTAGGAGGGCTAACGCCTTAACCTGCTGTGCGCTCTCGGCAGCGCCCTGCAGAGTTTTTTTTTTCCCCCTGAAGGAGAATGAGTACCCGCAGACACGGGCCTGTTCCAAGCCATTGTCTGGTTAAAAGGCGAACATTTACATAATGGCTATTTGCTGATCTGCTACAAAAATGTTTCAGGGGTGCTAGACTAGAGAATTACCCAGCAAGTAATTGTGTAGCTGTCACTTAGCCTAAGAAGTACAACCAAGCACGGTTAGTGCTAGAGCTTCCTGTGACCTCTGCCGCTGTCCTGAGTGCATGTGCAGGACGGGAAGTTTCTTTCTCCTCTCATCCCCTCTCTGCTCTGCGTGTGCAGTGGGTGCATGCATGTGCATGTGTACGTGTGTGTGTGTGTGTGTGTGTGTGTGTGTGTGTGTGATGTTCAAGCAGGGTATTGCTGCGTGACTCAGTGTAACCTTTGCCGATTGTTACGTTGTGGAGATACCTCCTTGTTGACACAGGAGGCTGTTCATTTGTGTTTCCTTCCAGTACGTCTTCATTACCTTCTCTTCCAAGTGACTCATCACTGTAGCACTGGCGGGGACTTTATGTGCGGAGATGCTTGGGGTGGCATTTGTCCTTCTGTCCGATTTCATACCTGGCTGGGCTCAGGGCTCTTACTCTGGGCTCGGTGCTCAGGGATCCAAGCGGGCTGATGGGCAGCTGAAGCTGTGTCTTGCAAGGCAAACGCTTCCCTTGACTTCCCTACTATGTGTCTGACCCTGGTTGGCATTTTCTTTTCTTTTCTTTTGTGTAGAACTGGGGCCCTGTTATGCGTGTCTGACTGGGAAATGCCGGCAAGTTGGGGTGTTGCTCAGTGCTCCAGCGCGCACCTTGCCTTTGTGAAGCCCTGCACTGCATCCCACGCACCTTCAGGAACTGCAACATACACTCGGATTTTTCCTGAGTTAGAGGACCTTTGAGCTCATTAAGCCAACTTGCATGGTTTCTTTCTTAATCATTTATTACATGGAAATCCTGAAGCAGACAGCTGTCACTGTCACTGTCATCCCGTTGTTCATCAGTTTGCTTGAGTGGGCACTGGTAGCGTCTCCATTGTGAGACTTCTTGTTACTGTTTTTGGCATATCGAATACGCCACAGGGAGCTTGCCAGGCTCTGCCGTGCAGGCAGGATACTCTCAGTAGCTTGCCGGGCTGTCTGAGAGGGACGGAGGAATCAAACCTGGGTCAGCTGCGTGCAAGGCAAACGCCCTACCCGCTGTGCTATTGCTCCAGTCCGAAGCAGACAGCTAGATAGAAAAATACATTAGAAGCCTCTGTTTTTCCTGTCCTTCCCCCACCATAATACCAAACCAAACTCCCAGACCGGAAACGCACTCTAGCTGGCCAGTTCCACAGCAGCCACTCTCCCACCTTGGTCCCTGGCCCTCTCTGTCATCCCAAGGCAAGTCTCAGACATAGTGTGACTTCCTCGCAGTGTCAGGAAGGAGTCTGAGGGCTGTGGGGGGTGTGATGCGTGGAGGGCAGCCGGGGTGGCTGGTCACACGGCGAGGCGGAAGGATGATTGCACGAGAACATGCCGTCAGGTCTACGAGGTGCTACTGTTCAACCTGAGTTAGGGAAATGAGGGGAAGCCAGTAGGGACCGGAAGAAAGGTGAGGTGACAGGAGAGTGAGGGCTGGAAACACAGGATGGATTGGCCTAGTTTTCCACTCGTAACGGGGGACTGCCCTACTTTAATGGTTTAGAAAATTGGGTTTCAGGAAATTTTGAATTTGTTCACTAATTATTGGTCACCTTGAAAAGAGATTGGTTTGGTATCTTTCCAAGTTTTTTCAGACTTTTCCTGTTATTTCCCTTCTAAAGGCAAATATAGACTATTTTTTTTTAAGTTGTCGTGGAGGGCTAGAGAGTCGAGGTACCGAGGGTCAAATCCAGGGCCTCTCACATGTAAGGCAGCTTTTTATTCTTCTACTTGAGCTACGGCTGAAGCCTCAAGCATCTTCGTATCATTTTGTTCATCGGTACACAGTCCATTAATACTACCCTAACACAATGCCACAGATTCGTTGACTTTTATTTAAAATTTTCTTCCACTTTGAGTATCCTGCTTTACAGAGATGTTCATCACACTTTTGTTACAGTTGTTCAATATTCCAACACCAGTGCCCCACCTGTATGGCCTTCCCTTCACCATTGTCCCCATTTCCCCAACCACCTCCCAAGCCTGCCCCATTAGCTGGCCCAAAATAATTTATTACCACTAACAAGCAATGGAATTATCCAAAAACACTGATGTAAAAGAAAATTTGTGAAAATTGTTATATCTCACTGTCGGGACATTGAGTCCTTGTCTGAGGGTTTACTAAGCTGTTGTTGCTACTTGAGCCTTCTGTTTTAGTGTTTTTGTTATTGAGCTTAGTGGCCTCTATGTTACTTTTCCATCTAATTAGGCGTGCTCCTACTGGGCTGTCAGTATGGTAGAGTGTGGAGATGGCCGCAATTGGGCCACATCTTCCAGAAACTTCAGAATATTTAAACAGGCCACGCATTTACATGGAGGAGGTTTTGGGATGTGGGTGTGGCTTCCGGGGCTTCTGGAAGTACAGGCAGAGGGGGGAGGCGGTCTGTCCCCACCCTGAGAAGACCCCAGAATTCTCAGTGAAAAGAGCAGTGTACCTGAAATTTTGGACAGTTTGGCATCTCTGAGGTGGAGTCTGGCTTTTGGCCTAGTGGTGTGTATTGGGGTGTGAGTGCAGTTGTCAGGGCTTTGGCAGGGCGGGGACTTGCCCTGGCCTCCCTCCCGAAGGCGCCCCAGAGTTTCCAGGTTGGCTTAATTTTTTTTGTTTTTTTGGGGGGCCCACACCTGATGCTGATTAGGATTTATTTATGTCTCTATGCCCAGGAATTACTAGTGGTGGTGCTTGGCGGGGGGCATGTAGGATGGCAGGGGTCTAGTGCTGCATGCAGGCAAGCATGCAAGCTGCTGTACTGTATCTCCAGCTCCAGGCTGATTGAAATTGACTGTCCACTGTTTTGGAAGTTGGATGCCCATGATCCAGGCACAAGCCTGCTCACTTCCTGATGAGAGGTTCTTCTGGTTCACAGATGGTGACTTGTTTTATATTTTGGGGGGCCACACGGAGCGATGCTTAGGGCTTACTCCTGGCTCTGTGCTCATGGATCACTCCTGGCATACTCTGGGGACTCTGCCGTGACGGGGATTGAACCAGGCTCAGCAGCGTGCAAGGCCAGCACTCTAGTCCCTACCCTACCATTCTGGCTCACCCAGACGGTGTCTTAATGTCGCCTCAGTCAGAAAGAGGGGGGAGGGGCTGGAGCGATAGCACAGCGGGTAGGGCGTTTGCCTTGCACGCGACCGACCCGGGTTCGATTCCCAGCATCCCATATGGTCCCCTGAGCACTGCCAGGGGGTAATTCCTGAATGCAGAGCCAGGAGTGACCGCTGTGCATTGCCAGGTGTGACCCAAAAAGCAAAAAAAAAAGAGGGGGGAGCCCTCTGCAAGTCTCTTTTGATGTTGTCATTCACCCCATCCTGAGACCTCACCCCTCTTGCCTAAGCACTTCCCAAACGCTCTACCATTGTGCATTAGGATTTCAATGTAGGCATCTTGGAAGACACACATTCAGACCATAGCCAGATACCTGGGTGCCTTAGAATGACAGGGTCTCCCCAGGGAGTGTGGCGCTATTGCAAACCAGAGTAGTCCCAGGCAAACTTGTATCGTTGGTCAGCCCCTGTGTTGGTTTCTGCATCCCTTGTCTATTGGTCTGTCATGAATTTCCATAAACCGCAGCTGTAGTTTCAAGCCACCCCCCGCCCTCAGCTCCTTAGCCTGTTGTTTCTATGGGCTTGGAGTCCTCACCCCGCTGTACTAGGGCCTCGGTCCAAGGTTTGCAGGGCTGAAGCCGGTGGGCATTCGGCAGGAGCTTGATGGTTGGGAGAATTCAGTTCCTTGTGATTTTAGGGCGAAGCCCTCCGCTTCTAGAGAGTCCCCTGCTCTCCCTCTGGGCCCTGCCTCTTGGTCCTTGGTGGTCCATAATGCAAGAGAGAGGTCTCTCCAGCCCATGGCTTCTGCCTTGTGCAGTTGGTTAGGAGCTGCCTTCACGCCGGGGGAGGAGATTATACCAACACACCGGGAAGTGAGAATTAGCCAGAGGGGGTCACTTTAGGGTCATTTCACTGGCGCTTTGCTCCCAGTTTATCTGAAGCAGAAAATTACTCCGTTTAGCTTTGGGGGATGAAAGTATATATGCTTTTCCTCAGCTGCTCTTCAAATTTCTTTATCTTTTAAAAAACATTTTCATGCATAATTCATTTTGTCTTCCGAGTACAGCAGGCAGAAATGTCTTCGTAGGTATTATTTCTCAGTTTTCGGTTCCTTTTTCTCTTTAGGGCAGAGGATGAAACTTTGGACCTCACACGTGCAAGGCAAGTGCTGTGTCACTGAGCCTCATCCCTGCCGCTCAATTTCTTTTTTTCAAGGCTGTTTTTTTCCTCTTAAGTAGTTGGAGACAGGAAATGAGTGGGAAAACGGATCTGAAGGCCCTGCAGGCGACTCTACAGCAGGCTTCTATTTATTTATTTGTTTGTTTGTTTGTTTATTTTGCTTTTGGGGTCACACCCCGCGATGCTCAGAGGTTACTCCTGGCTCTACACTCAGAACTTCCTCTGGTGGTGCTTGGGGGACCGTGTGCGATGCTGGGAATGCAGCCGGGGTCGGGTTTCTGCAAGGCAGCCCCGCAGGCTTTTCCATTTTATTTTACGTGGCTTTTTTTTCTTTTTTTTTGGGGGGGGGTCACACCCGGTGATGCTGAGGGGTTTCTCCTGGTTCTGCACTCAGGAATTACTCCTGGCAGTGGTGCTCTGGAGACCCTATGGGATGCCAGGGATCGAACCTGGGTCCACCACGTGCAAGGCAAACACCCTCCCTGCTGGATGACTATCGATCGGCCCACATTTTAGTTCACACGACTTTTACTTCTAGTTTGTAGTTGCTGTGACCGGGAGTCTATTCTCAGCCGCGTGGGGAGGAGCCTCGATCCCACCATCCCCTTTGGCTGTGGCCGTGGCCCTCAGGGTCCAGGGTTTTCACCCTTTCCCCACTTTGTTTGTTTTGGGGCCACACCCAGCGGTGCTCACCATTTACCCTGGCTCTGAGCACAAAGATCACTCCTTGGCAGTGCTTGGGGGTGATGTGCGGGGAGGGGGGTGGGGTGGGGTGGCATATGGGGTGCTGGGAACGGAACCCAGGTTGTGTGTGCAAGGCAGGCACTCATCCTCCTCCGGGCTCTGTGGATTCAGCTGCTCGAAGGAATCTGCCTTGCTTTCCCCACCACTGACTGCAATCCTTTCAGTATGCCTAGGCGCCGCCGTGGGAGCAGTTCACAGGGACTTTGCAGCCTGTGGAAACTCACTTTTTACACCAGATTTCCAGAACTGTAGGGACTCCCGTGGTCACTTACACCAGGCTGCGTCATTGTTTCCCAAAGTGTGCCCTGGGGACCCTGCACCCTCAAAATCCAGGGGGGAGTCATTATTAGCTTCAGGTGTAAATTGGGGGGTTCTGTTTATTCCTCTAAAATGGAGATTTTCTGGGGAGGGAGGAGAGAAGCACAGAGTACATTTTTTTTTTCTGAAAATGAGGAGGTAAGGTCCAATCAATTTGGGAACCTCGGCTGGTTTAGAAAGGGGTCATCTACCCTTTTTTTTTGGTTTGTTTTTTGGGTCACACCGGCAATGCACAGGGGTTACTCCTGGCTCTGTATTCAGGAATTACTCCTGGCGGTGCTCAGGGGGACCATATGGGGTGCTGGGAATCGAACCTGGGTTGGCGGCGTGCAAGGTAAAGGCCCTACCCGCTGTGCTATCGCTCTAGCCCCAGGGATCGTCAACCCTTAATGAAGACACAAAGGCCTGGTGGAAGCAAGGTGGATATTTTGCTAGCCATGCATATTTTACATTTTGGCCACTATTACCCTGTCTTTTCAGTGTTGACTTCTCTGCGTTTCAGAGCACTCTTCTGGGCGGGTGGGGAGGTGGCTGAAGTTCAGTCCCCAGCATCACACCACCACTGGGAGGCCCTCCGACGTGAAAAGAGACCCCAAAACCATAATTATTGTGAGAAGGACTTTCTGCAGATCCCCGAAGGGCCACAGCACAGCAAACGTGTAGGGACACTGTTGGGAAGCGCCGGAGGCGGCAGGCTGGCCCTCGCAGGCTGGTTCTTTATCCAGAGGCAGCGTGGCAGGAGGGGGGCACAGCAGGAAGCAGGGGTGAGGGCAGGCTGGCCCATATGCTTCCTCCAGCTCCTCACCCTGCAGCCCCCTGTGGCCACTCGGCCCCTGCAGCTCACCTTCCGATCCAGCCCTGGGGGGAGGCAGGTTGCCCCCCTGCCCTTTCCTGCTCTCTGCTGGCTTCAAAGCCTGGCGGAGGCCGCAGTGGGTGGAAAAAGAGTTTTGAAGAGGCTGGGAACACCTGGCCTCATCCTAGCCTTCAGTACGCGCATGGGGCTGTTGACAGAGGCGAGGCCGGAAGGATTGCTCTGACTTAATTCATTTATAACACTTTTGCCGTTGTTTTAGGAGAAATTTCTTCCTTCAGCCTCCTGAGAATAATTAAATGTTTCACTTGCGGTAATTTCCTAACTAATTGAAGAAAATGCCATAAATGCCAGCAATTAAGGATTGTTTTGCTCTCTTTCCTTCTTTCTTTTTTAAAGGCAGGCTTTCTTAAGCATGGAAGGGTTGTCCTTGGTGCCTTCCAAGGGAGCGTGTTTAATACAATTATCCTGCTTTTTCTCCCTCGGTTGAGCCTTGTGAAAACCAGCTGATCTCACCACACACACACACACACACACGCACGCACACACGCACGCACACATGCGCTCGGCCCCTCCCCCATGTCTGTTAGCCTTGCTTTTTTTTTTTCCTTTTGAGTCACCCAGCGATGCTCAGGGGTTACTTCTGGCTCTGCACTCAGGAACTACTTACTCCTGACGGTGCTTGGGGGACCATATGGGATGCTGGGACTCGAACCTGGGTCCGCTGTGTGCAAGGCAAACGCCCTACTTGTTGTACTATCGCTCCAGCCCCTGTCCTTGTTTTTGAGGCTTCCCCCCCTTTAGGATCTTTAAAGATCTTTCAAAATGAGTTGCCCATTTCCCCTTGTGTCCTTTGGAGTAGCTGTATGGTTTTATTACTGTCACTGTGAGACGGCAGTGCAAGGACTGGCACGTGGAAATTGCCGTGGAGGTGGTTTCCATTCTTTCCATGTAGGAATTGTTCCCGGTCCAGGTTTTTCCAGGTGGGTACTATTGACGTGTGGGGCCTGACTGCTCTTTGCAGGCGGGGCTGTACCAGCGTCCGTGTGACTTTCCCCAGCATCCCTGACCTCCACGCACTAGAGGGACAGCATCTCTCTGCTGAAATATTTCCAGACCCCAAAGTCTCTTCCGGTGCTAGAGGGAGGGTGGTAGCAGCCCCATCTGTGTCCTCGCCATCCTGCCCGGGCTTTGTCTTTAACTCTGGGCCACACCTGATCCAGCTGGGGCGCCGTATGCGGTTCTGGCCATTGAACAGGGGTCAGCCACGTGCAAGACAAGTGCCTGAAACCCTGTACTGTTTTTCCATCCCTGTAACTTTGAAGGGGGTGTCTCCTAAGTGGTGATCTGGAGGCCTGAGCCCCCTCGCAGCTGAGTAGGCTAGGGAAGAGAGTGCGGTCTACTGGAGGCGGGGTGCCTTTAGCGCTGCACCCAGAGATGCTCGATTATGAGGTCAACCTCGTGCAGGGCACGCGCCTTCCCCTCCCGAGCACAGCTGTGCTTCCTGTAACTTTCAATGCTCTCGCCTAATTCTCACACCACCAGCTCAGTAGTGTCCTTCCTGTTTGAAGCCCACGTGGAAGCTTGCTCCAGGTCACACAGATGCAGTGACCTCTGGGAAACGTTTATGGTGACCTTCCTTGAAATTAAGTCTTTGTTGAGTGTCCCCGGGGTGGAGGAGGGGCTCCTCCTGCGGGCAGTGCTGTGTGAACCCGGCATTCTTGTGGATCGGTGTGAGGGTGTGTGTAGGAACTCGATATTTGATCCATGTCCCAGTTTCTGGCACAGAGCTCTTAAGAGTTCTGGGGTTACCAGTTCATTGTTTTTCGGTGCGGTCACACCCAGCGGTGCTCAGGGCTTACTCCTGCCTCTGCGCATAGCCATCACTCCTGGTGGGCTCTGGGGACCAGATGGGGGTGCTTGGAATTGAACCCAGGGTGGCAAGGCAAGCTCCGTACATGCTGTACTATCTCTCTGGCTTCTAGAGTTTCTGGAATTTTCTTCAGTGGTGAGAATTCAAAGGTGTGTTTTGTTTGTGAATGGGGTGACTTTTGAACCTCACCAAAGGATGGGCCTGGTTACCAAGAATAGCCCCTCTGATTAGAGGGTAGGGTAGGGGTATTTATCTTCCCTGCTCCCTGCCCTGACTTCCTGGGGAGAATGCCCAAAGGGGAACCCCCTGCCAGGAGTTTAATCCAGGACTTTAAAAAAAAATTTGTTTGAAATTACTTTATTTAATAAGGTGGTTAACAATACTTGATTACATTTAATATTCAAACACCAATTCCACCATCATTACACCCTCTCACCACCATATTTGGGATGTTTTCATCCCTAACCCCAATCCCTGTCCCAGATAATATTATTATTATTATTACTATTATTATTTATTGATTTCTTTTTGCTTTTTGTGTTACACCCGGTAATGAACAGGGGTTCCTCCTGGCTCTGCACTCAGGAATTTCTCCTGGCAGTACTCATATGGGATGCTGGGACTCGATCCCGGGACTGTTATGTGCAAGGCAAACACCTTACCTGCTGTGCTATGGCTCCAGCCCCTATTATTATTATTATTATTATTATTATTATTATTATACTACGATCCCTGAACCCAAATAATATATTTTGTATTGTTTGTTATGAAAAACCGCTGCAAATGCTACAAAAAAGTATAGCGAAAAGAGTGGGAAGATTGTTCTATTTTGATAGGGGCCGTTAAGACCTTCTGTAATATAATATATCGCTAACATGTTGTTAAGGGTTGAGCCTTGTGAACTTTTGTATATATATATATATATATCTGTAAATATATATTTATATATTTCCCTTTATGATTTGTTGCCTACTATTTGAACCCCGTCAAGTGTGGTGTGGTACTCTTGGGGAACGGGCAGGGAGTGTCTTATGATGTGTCCAGGGATAGGTTCACTCATGCGTGAGGCTCAGCCCGAGCACGTGGGGAGCAGCCCTCAGCGTGGTGGCAGTTGGGTTCTGTTTCGGCTGCCGGGGCTGGGTTCCTTGGGGGGGGACAGCTGTCACCCACCCTCATCTGGGGTGCCCCGACTGAAACAGCCTGGTGAGGGGTCTCATGGCATAGCTCTGATGAGCGTCATGTTATGCTCCCTTCCCTTCTGGGAGAGAAGGACATGAGATCTCTTAATCTAGGACTTCTTATTTTTTTTTTTGCTTTTTGGGTCACACATGGCGATGCTCAGGGTTTACTCCTGGCGGTGCTCTGGGGACCATATGGGATGCTGGGGATTGAACCCAGGTCGGCCGTGTGCAAGGCAAATGCCCTACCCACTGTGCTATCGCTCCAGCTCCAATTCAGGACTCCTTAAACCATCACCATGCCCACGCCTTTCATTTCTTTTCCTCTCCTTTCCTTCTCTTCACTCCCTTCCTCCCCCTCTCTCTGCCCCCCCTTTCTCTCTCCCTGTCTCTCCTCTCTCCCCCGTCTTGTCTCCTCTTCTCTCTCTCTCCCTCTCTCCACACACACACATACACAAACACACACACACACACACTGCTGGCACTGTGGTAGGGTTTCATGGCTGCAGTTTCCTGCTGCACCCCCTCCTGAGAGTGTGCCTCCCCGCTCCCCCCACACACGGTAAGGTGAGTTCTGCAGTTTGCAGGCTCCGTTGCCTTTTCGCAGCTCCTTTCTTTTCCTCTCCTTTAATTTTTCTCTTTTCCATTAAATGCTGCACGGTGATTCTGTGGCTTCCAATACTATTCAAAATGGTTTCTCAGGCACATGATTCCAGCACCCCTCCTTCTCACCCGAGAAATTCCACATGGGCAGGCACTGTCCTTCCACGGCGGCTTCTGCATTGCTCTGGTCGGTGCACGTTCAGAGACCTCTTACTGTTGTCTAATGTTCATCACCCCCCACATTCAGTTTTGTGACCGTGTGGAGTCGTTGCCCCCAGTTTGAGAGAGAGCTCGGGTCTGTAAGAACATTCTTCACCCGGAGGATGGCCCGGGAAGAGTGGGCGGGCTGAGAGGCAAGTTTCTAGCTCTGTCTCCTGAGTCTGAGGAGCTGCAAGTACCTCTTTTTAAAAAAAAAATTAAAATTTTATTGAATCACTGTGAGATAATTACAAGCTTTCATGTTTGGGTTACAATCACACAATGATCAAACACCCATCCCTCTGCCTGTGCATATTCCCCACCACCAAAATCCCTGGCATACACCAATTTCTCACCCTCCCCCTGCCTCCATGGCAGCCAGTATGCCCCATACTCTCTACTTTTGGACATTATGGCTTGCAACACAGACACTGAGAGGTCATCATGTTTGGTCCATTATCTGCTTTCGGCATGCATCTCCCATCACGACTGATTCCTCCAGCCATCATTTTCTCAGTGCTCCCTTCTCTATTCCATCTGCCTTTTCCCCTCTGCTCATAAAGCAGGCTTCCAGCTATGGGGCAATCCTCCTGGCCCTTGTATCTACTGTCCTTGGGTGTGAGCCTCATGTGATGTTATTCTATACTCCACAAATGAGTGCAGTCCCTCTGTGTCTGTCCCTCTCTTTCTGACTCATTTCACTTAGCATACTCTCCATGTCTATCCATTTATAAGCAAATTTCATGACTTCATCTCTCCTAACAGCTGCATAGTATTCCATTGTGTAGATGTACCAAAGTTTATTTATCCAGTCATCTGTTCTAGGGCACTTGGGTTGTTTCCAGATTTTGGCTATGGTGAACAGTGCTGCATGAACATATAGGTACAGATGTCATTTCATATGACGCCGCAATACCACTTCTGGGAATATATCCCAAGGATGCAAAAAAGCAAGTGCCTCTCAGCTGTCTCATCCCGCTGGGGAAGAGTGGATGGAAATGGTGGGGAGTGGCTCCCGGGGACAAGGGGTGGGAAAACAAGCAGAGGCTACAACCTGGTCTGGGAGCCACTGCCCAGATCCTAGGGAGGATGGGATACAGCCGGTGTGAGGACAGGGAGGTTCACTTGGGCCAGTAGGGTGGGGCTTTGTGGATCACCCCCCACCGAACCTTACCTGCCTGGGCTGCTTTCCCCGACAGCTCCAGGGAAGTCTGGGGATGTGTGTGTGTGCATGTGTGCATGTGTGTGCGTGTCTGTACATGCGTATAGGCGTGTGCATGTCAGCGTGCATGTGTCTGTGTGTCTGTGCGTCCACATATGTGTGTGCGTATGTGCGTGCTTGTATGTGTGTGTGCGTGTGCACGTGTGTGTATGCATGCATGTGTGTGAGTGTGTGTGTGTTCTTTTTGGTTATAGTGGGCCACTGCCTCATTTAAGGCCCTGATGAGAAGGTAGTACTAGAGGGGACCAGGCAGCGCAGTCAGAGGGGTAGACAGGCCTTGCATGCTCACGGCCCCCAATTCTGTCTCTAGTGCCCTTTGTTCTCCCGGCCCTGCTCAGTGTGGGCCTGGCAGCAGACGGGCCAAGGGTATCACCGCAGTACATGGAGTAGTGGACTCTCCAGCTACTGCCTGGTGGTGGGAGAGGTTGCCCTAGGGTGGAGAGGAGCTGGCCGGCAGGAGACGAAAGCCTGTGGGATTCTTGGGAGGGTGTGACCTGAGTTCGCCCGGCCTTTGCCTCTCCCGGAGGGATCCTTCGCAGCAGCTCTGTCTGTGTCCACTCAGGAACTCTTCCTCGGCTGCTCGCGCGGTAAGGCTCTATTGAGCAGATCAAAGGTGTCACAAAAGTTCGAATCTTCTTTACCGGCAAGTACAGGCCAATTCAAAGAAGTAGCTTTGTTCCCTTTTGCATTCTTCACAGGCTAGCATATCTTCTGGAAAACGTGTTGCCATGGCAATGGGATATTATCTATCTCTGTGGTGTACTACATAAAAATAGCCCTTTGTGTTCCAGGATGATGTTGGTGACAGGTGGTTGGGTGAATGTATAGTTGGGTGCTTTTCCAGGAGCCGTTTTCCTGCATTCCATTGTTTAAAGTTATGAAATCGCACTTTGTATTGATTTGTTTTTCTCTCTCAAGGTGCAGTTTTATCGGGAAAAGGCGGGCAGTGGAGCTGCCGATTGTGAATTTGATTGTGAGTTATTAGCTTTCCTTTGCAGGTCAGATAAACAGGATTGAAGCCATCTCCTGTGGTAAGAAGGAAAGACTTATCTCATCCTTCTGTGGGTGCTCCAAACTATGCACCAGAGATGACTGGGCGGAAGACCAGCGACAGAGATTCTCTCCTTCTTGAGCAAATGGTTCCATCTTACTTAAACGCCAAGAGGTTCGAATAGATGAACTGAGCTATTTATAAAAGACTAACTTCTGTTGTGTTTTAAATTTTTATTACTTTTGGGCCCATACCCGCCAGTGCTCAGGGTTTTTTCCTGCCTCCTGTACTCAAGGACCAAACCTTTTGGTGCTTAGGGCACCATATGCAGTGCTGGGGATTGAACCTTGGTGGGCTGCGTTGAGGCAAATACCCTGTGATCTTTCGGACCCCCTTCTGTATGGTCTTAAATGAATCTGCTCCTTTGCAAAGGTCCTTTCTCCCTGCCGGCCTTTTAACTGACTGTGCAGCATGTAGTTAAGGACTGAATCTGACCCTCGTCATAAATTTTCCTTGGGCCACTTTCTTTTTTTTTAGGGGGGGAGGTCAAACCTGGCGATGCTCAAGGGTTACTCCTGGCTCATGCACTCAGGAATTCCTCCTGATGGTGCTTGCGGGACCATATGGGATGCTGGGAATCGAACTCAGATCGGCTACATGCAAGACAAATGCCCTACCTGCTGTGCTAGTCACTCCAGCCCCAGGGACACTTTCTTAAAGCAAGTAACTGTCTCCTCTCGTTTGTCTTCTTGAAAGGTGTCATATCTAATAACAGCTTCCTGGCCGTGAAATCAGCTACTTCAGGTTTGAAAATTGTAAAAGGGGCTGGAGCGATGGTACAGCGGGTAGGGCATTTGCCTTGCATGCAGCTGACCTGGGCTCAATCCCCAGCATCCCATATGGTCCCCCAAGCACTGCCAGGAGTAATTCCTGTGTGCAAAGCCAGGAGGAACCCCTGAACATCTCTGGGTGAGACCTCCCTCTCCAAAAAAAGAAAGTTGAAAAAATACCATAGCTGGGAATTTTAGACTTAATTGTCTAAATAATTTTATTTTATTTTTAAAATTAAAATTTGGGTTTTTTTTGCTTTTTAGGTCACACCCAGTGATGCTCAGGGGTTACTCCTGGCTCTGCACTCAGGAATTACTCCTGATGGTGCTCTGGAGACCATATGGGATGCTGGGAATAGAACCCGGGTCAGCCATGTGCAAGGCAAATGCCCTACCCGCTGTACTATTGCTCCAGCCCCTGTCTAAATAATTTTAGACTCAATAGTCTAATAATGCCCTAATTCTGATAGTCATTGCATAACTGTAGAAATGGAATCTTTGCATTTGTCTTGGAGTCAGTATATCTTTTTGCTAAGATTAATCAAGTTGTTGAGTGACTCGCTGCTTATTTGGTACTGCTCTTAACTTTTTTGTTAATGAATTAGTTTTATCCCCGTAAACATTCTTAGTAGTTTTGGCACTGTTTTCTAGATGGGGCATACGTCCTAGTAAACGCCTTTCTGTTTCTGCTAAGCATTATGCAGTGTAAAACTATGTGGCTCTTTCTTGCTTACTGGAATGTTGGAGTATTTCTGAAAGCCTTCTATCAGCATGGCAGAGTACAACTCCAGGAGCAAATTCATTCTGTAGCCTATGAAAGTGAAAGTGTGTGTGTGTGTGTGTGTGATGTCTCAGCTAGGATTATATATATTTTTCATGTTTAAGTATTGGTGGAAAATTCATCATCATCATCCCGTTGATCGTCTGATTTCTCGATCGGTCTCAGTAACGTCTCCATTCATCCTAGCCCTGAGATTTTAGAAGCCTCTCCTTACTCGTCCTTCCCAAAGGTGCCACATTGGAGGCTCTTTCAGGGTTGGGGGAATGAGACCCATCATTGTTACTGGTTTTGGCATATGAATACGCCATGGGGAGTTTGTGAGGCTCTCCCATGGGGGGAGAAAACTCTCGGTAGCTTGCCACGTTCTCCCAGAGGGAGAACTAGGCTAAAAGATGTTGTGCAGCCATTTGTGGCTGTGCACTTCTGGGAGCTTGGTTTTATAGTCTCTGGATGTTGGCTGTTGGTGGGATTACATGGCGCTGGGGGGCAGTCCCTGGGTGTGACCGCCTAGCTACTGGAAAATGGGGAATCTGGGCAGAAGAGGCCCAGTCCTGATCCGAGCAGGCTTGGAGGTCTCAGCCCCAGGTCCCACACACCTGGGTTCCTCTGCTGTTTCCTTCATGCGGGAGGCTTGTTCAAACGTGTGGAGAGGGGCCTTGAGCATGGCTGTGGCTGGGCTCCGGAGGTCTTCGGAAAAACCAAGCTCCCGGAAGAGAGCGACACAGAGAGTCTCTTGCCCCTGCGCCTGGCTGTTTTCCCCGGGGCCCCTTGGAGGGGGTGGGCTTCAGTTTCCCTCCCCGCCCCGAGCAGAGCCCCTGTGGTGGAAAATTACAAGAATATTTTGTGACACTGAAAATGATGTACAATTCAAATTTCAGTTTCTGTGGCCAAAGTTTTGGCCACTCAGGTGTTTTATGTCTATGGCTGCTTTTGCTTTAGTTGCAAAGTTGAGTACTTGTAACAGAGACTACACAGCTCAGAGGGCTGAAATAATTTATGGAAAATGTTGGCCAAGCTCTCCATTCATCTCCATTTAGAATGGGATATTTTACTGAGTCATAAAAGCTGGTTGTATTTATGGAGAGGTTCATGTGTCTTTGAATTCTCTTTTGGCATATAATGTATTTTCCTGTCTTCCAGTAGTGTTACTTTCTGTTCTCCCAGGCTACCTTTCACCAACCAAAGCATATCTCAGACATCCTTGATTTCAGCTCTCTCTCTCTGTATACCCATATTGTTTACTTTATCATAGCAAATGAGGGTGAGTGATGAACTTTATCATTTTACTAGTTAATCTGTTTCTTTTGTTAGGTCAGTAATTATAATCTCCCAGTTCTGTAGGTTTTCTATTTTGTGCTTTCTGCCAACGTATAAATATTCGTCCTTCCTAATCCTAACTAGCCCACCTGGATTGATTGTGCTATTTTAATCAAATAAATCTTATCAGTGATAGTGTTCAGATTTTCTACACTCATTTGTTTGGATTTAATATACTCATCTAATCAACTATGGTACGTTTATACAATGATAAAAATGTTATTGTATTAAAATAACAGGATTGTTGTGATATAATTGACACATCATACAACTCACCCATTTCAAGTGTACAATTCAGTTTTTAGTATATTCACTATTTCCCAGATATTTTTATTCTCGTTTTTTTCTTTTTGGGTATCACCCAGAAATGCACAGGGGTTACTCCTGGCTCTGCACTCAGGAATTATTCCTGGCAGTACTTGGGAGACCATATGGGATGCTGGGAATCGAACCCGGGTCGGCTGCATGCAAGGTAAACGCCCTATCCGCTGTGCTGTCTCTCCAGCCCTTCCTGAATATTTTTATAACAGCAAAATGAAACCTTCTACCCACAATCCTACTATTCTTAAGACAAAACAGTGGTTTCTGTATGAATTGACTTATTTTGAACAACGGGAAGGGCATTTGCCTTGCACTGGGCCCACCCAGGTTCGAGCCCGGCAAGCTACCGAGAGTATTCCGCCCCCACAGCAGAGCCTGGCAAGCTCCCCGTGGCGTACTCAATATGCCAAAAACAGTAACAACAAGTCTCACAATGGAGACGTTACTGGTGCCCGCCCTAGCAAATCAATGAGCGACATGGGATGACTTATTTAGTTTTTAGTGAAGATAGATTTTATTGAATGAAACTTAAAAACGAGGGAGGAGAAGAAGAGGAATACTTGTGGAAGAGAGAACACGGGTGTTTGAGAGCGAGCAAGCAAAGACTGTGTTGAGGGAGAATGCAGGCTTGGAAGAGTGGGCAGTGAGCAGAGATTCCACTTCAAGGGAAAAATGGGCTTGCAGGGCCTATTTTGGACATTTAATACGTATTCAATCACATAATATTTGGTCATTTTTGACTGAACTTTCCAGTTATCATGGTTCAGTGCTTTAGATGCCCCCCCAAATAGTCACTATATGTGAATACCACATTTTATTCACCCATTCATCAGTTGGTGGGCATTTGGGCTGTTTCTACTTTTTAATTATTATGAATAATGCTACTAGGAACATTTGTGCTCAAGTTTTTTTGTCTGGATGTATGTTTTCATTTCTCTTGGTCTGTTAGGTCATATGGTGACTCTTGTGTTTGTTCAGTCTTTCGAGACCCTATCATATTTTTTTTCCAAAATTGCTGCACTATTTTACAACCCAGAAATAAATGAGGGTTGCAGTTTTTCTACCTTCTCACCAACACTTGTCATTGTCTGTCTTTGTGGATTATTTTAGTGGGTTTAGACATTCTAGCGAGTGAGAGATGGTATCATTGTGGTTTTAATTTGCATTCCACAAAACATCTTGTGCTGCAGATGATATCATGTTCTTATTGAGCAATTGTATATCTTTAGAGAAAGATTTGTTCTGCCTTTACCTACATTAAATTGGATTATTTGTCTTTATAAAATACGGGCTTCTTTCTTTCTATATTCCAGATACAAGACTTCTATAAAGATAAGTCACTTGCAGAACTTTTGACCAATTAGAATTTTTTGTCACTTACATTTTTAGTGTTAAGAAACATTTGCATTTTTGGGCCCTTAGGGTATATTCCCAGGAGTAGGATTGCTGGGTCATATGGAAGCGCAGTTCTAGTTTTATGTTTTCCAAAATGGCTTGACCAGTTGGCATTTCCAACATTGTATGAAAATAATACACAAAGACAGCAGAAACAAGGGCCAGGAGGACTGGTCCATGGTAGGACGCTGGCCACTAGTGGGGGGTGGGAGGTGGGGGTGCAGTTAGGACAGAGAAGGGACCACTGTGACAATGGTAGTTGGAAATGACCACTCTGAGTGCTGGCAGGAGGGGAAGGATTAGACATAACCTTTCAGTAACATTATGACAAACCACATGCCTAAAAGGAAAAAAGGAAAGAGAGCAAGAGAGAGCGAGAGCGAGAGCGAGCGAGCGAGCGAGAGAGAGAGAGAGAGAGAGAGAGAGAGAGAGAGAGAGAGGGAGAGGGAGAGGGAGAGGGAGAGGGAGGGAGGGAGAAAGGGAGAAGAAAAGAGGCAGGGAGGTGGTGAGGGGTGGGGAGGAAACCCGGGGAACCAGGAAAACCTGGTGATGAGAAAGTACGCTGGTGAAGGGACATGTGTGGGAACATTGTATGACTGAAGCCCATCACGAACAACTTAATAACTGTGCACCGCACAGAGAGCAATAGTGTAGGAGATGAGGCATTCCCGTCTTGCCTGTAGCCATGTCGCATGGAGGCTGTCACCCTGATACGTTATTAGCCCCTCCAGGGCTCACTTCTGAGCACCGAGCCAGGAGCAGTCTCTGTGTACTTCCACTCCCATCAGCAAATAAATTAAAGCAAAAAACAACCCCCCACCAAACCGTTACCCCATCAAAAATCATGAAGATTGCCACCAAAGTTTCTTCCAAGAATCTTATAGTTTTACTGCTTAGG